>NC_042619.1:236177621-236487080 GCF_901001135.1 Rhinatrema bivittatum
CTTTTTCCTGGGTGGTAGATCCTAATATGGAACCTAACATCGTGTAACTACAGCAAGGGTTATTTTTCCCTATGTGCAACACCTTGCACTTGTCCACATTAAATTTCACCTGCTTCCTGTAGTGTATCACAATCTGCTTGTGATTTAATTATTCTGAATAATTTTGAATCATCTGCAAATTTGATAACCTCACTCATCATATTCCTTAAAAGATCATTTATAAATTTATTGAAAAGCATCGGTCCAAGTCTACATCACCAGGCCTCGCCTTCCAACGGTAGGGACCTAAGAGGGTTTACTCTCCTAGGTAGCGCTGACTCTACCTCGGACCAAGGGTCTACTGCATGAACTATAACAATGATCACTATTGTCAAGTGGCCCCACCACTGTTACCTCTTTCACCAAATCCTGCATTCTACTAAGAATTAAATCTAAAATAGCTCCCTCTCTCGTTGGTTCCTGAACCAATTGCTCAATGAAGTAGTTGTTTATTTACATCCAGGAACTTTATGTCTCTAGCAAGGTCTGAATTTACATTTACCCAGTCAATATTGGGGTAACTGAAATCTCCCATTAATACTGCACTGCCAAATCGGTTTGCTTCCCTGATTTCTCTTAGCATTTCTTCATCTGTCTGACCATTTTGTCCAGGTGGACGGTAGTATACTCCTATCACTATACTCTTACCCAACACACATGGGATTTCTACCCATATAGATTCTACTGAGCATTTAGTCTCTTGTATGATCTTTATCCTGTTGGACTCTATACCATCCTGGACATAAAGTGCCACACCCCCACCAGGTTGATCCTCCCTATCATTGTAATGTAATTTATACCCTGATATTGCACTGTCCCATTGGTTATTCTCCTTCCACCAGGTCTCTATGATTCCTATTATGTCAATCTCATCATTTACTGCTATACACTCTAACTCTCACATCTTACTTCTTAGACTTCTGGCATTGGCATACAGAAATTTCAAAGTGTGTTTTTTGTTTGTATTTTCAGTTGATAGGGATAATTTAATTTGTAAATCTTTAGCTTAGGTGATTTTTTTTACATATAGGCACATGGACTACGTTTACTTTTATTGGAACCTCTCTGTTGGAGTGCCCTAACTTTCCTGTTTCATTAGTATCCTTCAAGGATACATTCCTCCATACCATGCACTGCTGAGTTACTGTCAGCTTTCCCCCTTGTTCTAGTTTAAAAGCTGCTCTATCTCCTTTTTAAAAGTTAGTGCCAGCAGCTTGGTTCCACTCTGGTTAAAGTGGAGCCCATCCTTTTGGAAAAATCTCCCTCTTCCTCAAACGTTTCCCCAGTTCCTTACAAAATTGAATTCCTCTTCCCTGCACCATTGTCTCATCCACACATTGAAACTCTGGAGCTCTGCCTGCCTCTGGGGACCTGCACGTGGAACAAGAAGCATTTCAGAGAATGCCACCCTTGTGGTTCTGGATTTCAGTTTTCTACCTAAAATCCTATATTTGGCTTCCAGATCCTCTCTCCCACATTTTCCTATGTCATTGGTGCCCACATATATCACGACAGCCGGATCCTCCCCAGCACGTATAGTCCTATCTAGGTGAAGCGTGAGGTCTGCCACCTTCACACCAGGCAGGCAAGTTACCAGGCGGTCCTCACGTCCACCAGCAGCCTGCTAATTTCTAATAATTGAATCACCAACTACGATGGCTGGCCTAACCTTTCCCTCCTGGGCAGTAGCCCTGGAAGACTTGTCCTCAGTGAGAGAGGACAATACATCACCTAGAGAGCAGGTCCTTGCTACAGGATCACTTCCTGCTACACCAGGGTGATGTTTTCCTAATGGGAGACCTTTCTGATCCAAGGCAGCACTGGGGCTTCCAGACTGGATTTGGGACTTGTCTACTATGTCCCTGAAGGTCTCATCAATGTACCTCTCTCTGTCTGCCTCAGCTCCTCCAAGTCTGCTACTCTAGCCTCCAGAGATCGGACTTGTTCCCTGAGAGCCAGTAGCACTTTGCACCGAGTGTACACATACAATCTCTGACCGGTGGGTAAAAAATCATACATGTGACACTCAATGCAAAAGACTGGAAAGCCCTCCTCTTGCTGCTGGACTGCTGCCTTCATCTTAAGTTTATTGAGCTCCTAGTTAAGTTTAGGATACTAAGGGAGTTAGAATTAGAGTTCTTTAAATTTACAGGTGTATTTACTAATTAATCAGCTAGTGTCCTACAAGGGGATGATTAAACTTTCAATAAGGGATGGTACAATAGTATGATTTAGATAAGAGCCTGATTGATTTTTTATGAGAAAGTATCTCTTGCCTAAAAATCAAGGGTTGAGTGGGTGGGAAAGACAGACACTAGAATTAACTATCTCTGGCTTGCTTATTATCTCAGACACACACAAACTCTAAAGAATATATCCCACTATTTCACCTTTCTCTAAACTTTTATAAGTCCAAAGATTTCCCAAAGCTCTACTTACCAATCCTCTTTAACCACCATTAGTTGTGCTGCTACCAGCTCCAACCTTAGAGCTGTACTGTAGGTACTGGGGTGCCACTTCCACTTTCTCAGTTCTTTGCTGTAATTATGATTTTGCAAAAGGATAAGATGTTTAGACTGTATATGTAATGTTGCCATTTGGAATAATGTATGTACAGTAGGGATGTGCATTGTTTTTCTGATGGATGAAAATATTGTATGATATTTTCTAATCCGTCAAGTATCGGGGGGGGGGGGGGGTCCCTGAAAGCGATAGGAAAACCCCACGAAATTTTTGTGAGGTTTTCTTATCGTTTGGGGGGGGGGGGGGACACAGAAAAAAAACCCCAAACCCACCCCGACCCTTTAAATCTAATTATTTAGAATCCCCCACCCTCCCGATCCCCCCCAAAACTTTCCTAAAGTACCTGGTGGTCCAGCGGGGGTCCCGGGAGCGATCTCCTGCTCTCGGGCTGTCGGCTGCCAGTAAACAAAATGGCGTCGATGGCCCTTTGCCCTTACTATGTGACAGGGGTTATTGGTGCCATTGGCCAGCCCCTGTTGCATGGTAGGAGCAATGGATGGTCCACGCCATTTTTTAAGATTGCGCTGGCCGTCCAATGCTCCTACCATGTGACAGGGGCCGGGAAATGGCACCAATAACCCCTGTCACATGGTAAGGGACATCGGCGCCATTTTGTTCAATGGCAGCCGACAGCCCGAGAGCGAGAGATCGCTCCCGGGACCCCCACTGGACCACCAGGTACTTTAGGAAAGTTTTGGGGGGGTCGGGAGGGTGGAGGATTCTATTAACGCCCACCAACTTCCGATCAGTCTTACAAGCCTTAATCTTTTCCAGTACCGACTATTGCAATGCCCTCCTACTGGGACTGCCATATACCACAATAAGACCATTACAGATTTTACAAAACTCAGCGGCTAGAATTCTAACTGGGAAAAGTAAAAGAGATTATATCACTGAAACCTTAATAGAATTACACTGGTTACCCATTGAACAAAGAATACAATACAAAACTTTATGCACCATTCATAAACTAATACACGACGAAAAAGCAGAGTGGCTGAACACAGCCCTCTGCTTACATACCCCACACAGAAACCTAAGGTCAGCAAACAAAGCACTGCTAACTATACCGTCAGTCAAAACAGCCAGATTAACACAAGTAAGGGACAGGGCCCTATCCCTAGCAGGACCAATAATATGGAACACCATGCCGGTAGAAATCAGATTGGAAAGAGACATCAAAACATTCAGAAAAAATTTAAAAACATGGCTATTTTAGCAAGCATACCACAAAGAGAATCAAGAGTAGAACCCAGGGAACTGTTAGTTGCGGTCAAGCAAACGCCCACACAAACACACTCCTTCCTTCTTAAAGTGTGTCTTCTCTCCTATATTCTAATCTCCACCTTTATCTTAAACTTCAAAGAACTAAAGTTAAGTAACACCAAACTTTTAGCAGGGTTAGAAAAACTAGTCATGACTTATAACACTCACCAAATAGTACTTATTCTGATATAATGTTACAGTATTTTTGATGGCACCTGTTTAAGAGTTAGAATTCCAGACACTTTATGCAACATAGTTTTTGTGCCTTATTGTGAACCGTTGTGATGGCACCCGCTTAACGACGGTATAGAAAATATTTTAAATTAATTAAATTAAATTAAATAATTAGAATTAAAGGGTCGGGGTGGGGGGGGGGGGGGGGTTCAGCTTAGGACAGCTGAAAAAAAAAGCAGTCAGAGCCGCGGGAAACGAAGATTTCCCGTGGTTCTACGAACATGATACCAGAAACAATTCCAGAAATGATTCACAACTCTAATGTACAGGTCTACACTCAATGTACTCTTCATTTCAGTTACAATATTATGTGCTATTTGATATCTTGTCCTTACAGAATGTGATTACCAAAGATGTTGACTTGCTTTCAATATGTTGATGTCATGTATTCTGTAATAAAGTAGCCACAGGTTTGAAACTATACTTTCTGGTTGTCTATTTTCATTGTGTGGTTTTTATCTTAAGGTTGTAGTAGGTCAAAGGTTTGGAATCCACATGATCTTTCATGCTAAAGTGCCATTAGCCATTCCAACTAGGCACTTTTCTGGCAGGCAAGACCATATGACCTAGGGCATACAACCCAAACCTGATGGTATGCTACCAAGGAAGACAGCAAGAGCTAAACAGGAAGCTTTTTACTGTGGAGCTTCACAATTGGCTCTAGTTGCCTTTTCCAGAGAGTATACTCTTACCTAACTGTTGGGTACATGGGAATGTATATGAGATGGGCACTAGCTAGCTAGTGTTCACCTCCATATGCAGTCCGGTGTTTGGCTAGAGGTGCAGTAGCTATGTCTTCACTCTATTGGGGACCAATAGGTGGTATAGCTAAGCGAAAGTCTTAATGTAGCTCTAACAAACCATTAGCTTCTTCCATTGAGAAGATATCTCACCTCTGACCAAACAATGGACCTTCTCTCTGGCTCTGGCACCAAATGCTATCATGATATAAGTCTTTTATCAGAGGGCTACTTGAAAATTACATAAAGCCCTAGGTGGGATTCATCTCTAGGAAACATAAATGTGCAGCTGCAGGTGCCATGGCCAAAGAGTACATTGTGAACATGTAAAGCTTGTGTGGTGTTAAGGGGAAGTTACACTAATCACCTCACAAGACTTAACATTGGGCCCCTTACTTGTGTCCTCACTTCACTTAAAAGGCTATCTGGGATAGAACCCTTTTTAGGTTTCTCACTAAACAATTATGTCTTATACTTGCAGCATACTCTAACTTCATGTCAGCAGCTGTGTGCCAACTGAGGAGGAGTGAGTGAATTGTGTAGGCTTGAGAATCCCCATAGCCCAAGAGCAAACAGCTATGAGGCTTGCTGTTGCTAGGGACCAGGGAGACCTCCACAGACTGGCTCCCTCCTGAACTGGCCTGACTTCTGGATCTGTATAATACCTGTTTGCTAAGGATGATCCTTACTGAACAGGTATTATACTGATCCCCATGCCCACAGAGCTATCTCTCACAAGGGGAATTAAAGGAGACCAGACACCTAGCCTGGTCCTGCACTGGCTTAAGGGGGAACATTCACTCCTCGTGGATCCCACGCAGGGGAGTGCCTCATCTCCCCAACCCCCCTTATCTGGCCACCCATCAGTTAGGCTTGGGGTTAGGGTTCTAGAGTTATGCTTACCCCCACCTCCCAGGGTAAACCTAGATCATCCTACCACCACCCAATGTACTGCCTGATTTGCCAGTCCTTTAACCAAATCTCTTGCTGGCTCTAGATTCAAATTCCATCCCAGCAGAACTTCTTGGATTGGTTGTGGTGCTTCCATTGGTAATTCCTCTGGTATCCCCTCATCGTTTTCTGGCCACTCGCCCATGCCAGTTGCTGGTTCCTTTGCAGTCTCACTCACTGGGGTCTCCGCAGCACCACCTCCTGGACTCTCTGCAGTTCCTTCCTCTGAGTTCTCCTCCCCAGCCTCACTTGCTGGAGTCTTCACAGCACCTCTTACTTGGCACTTCATCTTGGCACTTCATCTTGCTGGCCTTTTCATGCCCTATCTCTCTGGGCTTCTCCCGGGAATTGTCTCTGGACTCCCAATAGTGTTTGGGCACCCTACAGAGTCTTCCTTGAGACCTCTTTTAGTGCTGACTTCCAACTTCCAACTTTCCAATACTGTCTCCTCCTGGGCAGTCTGTGTTGCCCTCTCCAGCGCTTTCAGTGACCCCTCTCTCAGGGTTCTTCACAGCCCCCTTCTCTGGGCTTCTCACGGGAACAGTCTCTGGACTCCCAGTAGTGTTTGTGCACCCTACACGGTCTTCCTCAGGACCATCTGTAGTGCCAATCTCAGACTGTTGCCACATTTCAGGTCACTGGACCCCTCTGCCAGCCACTCATCCAGTTCCTCCATGAGTTGTTGGTACTCCTTGTCCAGCCAGTCTAGGCATTCACTCTCTTGCGTGGCCGGGGCTCTTGGGAGAGGGTTCCCTTGCTCCATTACCCTGGCTGGCCTTTCCAGCTGCCAAACCTCGAGCCCCAGGTCCTCCCTCTGACTTGGCTCTTGGGACTGGGGAATTCCCACTACACAGAAATACATGCTGTTCTTTCCTTCCAGCTCTCTGGCTGCTTTTGCTTCACTGGTTGCTGCAGTACCCTTACTGCTCCACTCCAGGTTTTCCTGTAACTAGTGCACACCTCAAATTGCAGAGTAGCTTGCTTGCTGGAAGAGAGCCCTGCCCTATTCCCATTCACTGCACTCACGGCTCACTCTGGCAGCTTTTCCAGGGCCACATTCTGCTCAGCATAGCCTTGCTGCACCAGTGCCTTCCTCTTTTCTTTTCAAGGCAAAAAAAAAAGGTAAAAAAAAAAGCCTGCATAACCAACAATAACTTAATCACTTTTAAATCTCTATCTACCCCCTGGTAAATCTTCTCTCTTTAGCCGGTTCAAACCTACTACTTTCTGGCTGTCTCTATAACCAGGCCCACTCACAGTTTCCTCTCTACCTAAAACTTTTTTTCTCTTCAGTGCAGCTTCTGAGCCATATCCTTTCACAAGCCATCATGCTCTGTGCAATCCTGCACTCTGTACTTTGTTTTAGAGCCACAGGCCCCCTGTGTTCTGTACTTCATTTTAGGACCACAGGTCCTCTTCACAACTTTCTGTACTCCAACAGAACCTTTGCTTTGGAGGCTGGGTTTTTCTCTGTACTAGGTTTAGAGAAAAAATCCCATGCACGACATCATATGTAGGACCAAGCAGTGATCCCATGACACAAATCTGGACTGACTCCAGCCTTTCTTAAAACACTTTATATTTATTTGCCACTTTCACACATACACATTAGTAGACTGTCTTTACCTTCAGGACAGTGTACTCCAATTACTCACAGTTAGTATTGCTTCCCTCAGTACTCATACAGCTTCGTTATAGCTCAGTGTTTGGACAGCAATATTCTACAGAAGCTGCCTTCCTCCTGGAGACCTGGGCCTGGTCTGACTATCCCCACATAGATTCCAGCTCTTATTCCTCCCCTACTGAGTTCCACCCATAGAGCTCTCTCTCACAAGGGGAATTAAAGGGGACAGGTACCTAGCCTGGTCCTGCACCGGTTTAAGGAGGAACATAGGGGCACTGCCTCTCAGCCTGTAGTCACCACATTATATTTTCCACTTTCTCATGAAGTTCATCAAGTGATGACTGCAGTTTCTGTTGTTGATCCGTAAATGCCAATTTATGTCCAATTTGAATACAGAATAAACAGCTGAAGGTGGACCTAAGTAAGAAGATTGTTCAGAAACAGCCTATACAGCCATGCACGGAATTTATTCTAGAGGAAAAGGGGACCCAAGAATAAGCTCAGTAGAAAGAAGAAGAAATGTTATAGCCGAGATGGAGGTGATTGCATGTCTTTCAGAATCTGACAGCAGGGCCTCTTTGCATACTATCTGTGACTTGAGTCCATACCCTGCTGCTAGGCTTCCCATTTAATGGGAAAAGTACAATATTACTGTATCTGCCTCAGGGGACTTGTTTGCTATATTCTCTTAATTTGAGTGATCTTTAGATTTCTGATATCGGGGAGAGGGGGGAGGGTCTGAAGAGCACAAAGTGCTCAGAGTCGGCTTTTATCTCTAAATGCTAAATATGACTGACACGAAAACACAAGGAAAGAAATGCATTAGCAATGAGTAGTGCTGGCTGGGGGAATCTCTCTTCCCAGCACAAACCTCTTTTCTTGCTGTCTGTCCTGAGCTTATCAAGATATTTCCATCATTATTTGTCTTCTTCTTGGGGATTGAGACTTATCTCTGCTGCTTTCTTCCAGTTCTCTGAGGGGGAAGATCTCATTAGCCCTTCCCCCCCCCCCCCCGCCACCCGAGAGAGGTCTGACCCTTTTAAACAAGGGCTCAGGACAGGAGGGACGTCCGATCGCTTCAGCTTTTTTAAGGAACAGTTTACAAAATTTTAAAAAGGCCATCTAAGCCAAAAATCTCAAAACAATTTCAGGCTATGCTAATTTTCAGTATTCAGGGTTCAGAGAGTGGTTTTAATTAAAATCTCAGATGGCTTTTAGCACAGGCTTGTAGACATTTGGCAAGATTCACCCTGCAGATGCAATTGGGGGGGGGGGGGGGAAGGATTTTTGGTGCACCCGTGCTAAAATTGTCCTTTATGTGGCTTTTATATATCCTTGTTGTGGAACTCATGTGTACTGGGGATGGGACCCGGCAACTACGCCCTCCCCCCACCGAAACACAGAGGAACTGCAAATGGTCGATTTTACTAATGTCATGCGTTAGCTCCCCAATCCATATTTATTTATTTATTTATCAGGAATGGCAAACCACAGAACATTTTCTCCGAGGCGAAAGGGCTGATCTTGCATAGAGGAAATGAGCCAGGACTGGTTAACGCTGAGTTTCCTAATTCTTTTTTCAGGATCTCTTTTATTCTTTCCGTTTCTTCTCTCTTGTCTTCTTTCCTTCCTCCTTCATATACACAAACACAGACACTCTCACATGCGCTCTCTCACACACATGCTTTCTTTCACACAGTCTGCCACTCTTGCATTTTCTCTCTCACAAACACACAGGTTCCCACTCCCACAAACTCTCTCTCACTCAGGCTCCCACTCATTTGCTCTCTCACATGCAGGCTACGCCCCCCCCCCACACACACACACACATAGGCTGTCTCTCATATACAGGTTCCCATTCCCCCTCACAGACAAATTCAAGCTCTCACTCTTACATTCTCTTTCACATACAGGTTCACATTCCCCCCAAAACACACAGATTCTCATGCTCTCTCTCACTTGCAGGCTCAAACAAATACACACACACACACACAGGCTCTCACTTTCACAAATAGGCTACTGCTCCCACTCTCATGCTTTCTCTCATACACATGCTTCCACTTCCACTCACATACACACAAGGTTTCACTCCCACATGCTCTCTCTCTTTCAAACATACATTCTCCTGCTCTCTCTTACACATAAGCTCTCACACCCACATGCGCTCTCTCTCTCTCTCACACACACACACACAAACTCAGAGCTTCTCCACTCTCACATTTTCTCTCTCTCATACCCACTCCCAAGGCTGGTTCCCATTCAAACCATCTCCCCCCCTATGCCCGAGGCAGCCTCCCATTCATATCTCCATCCCATCCCACAGCAGGCTCCTATTCACACTCACCCCCAGGCAGGCTCCCATTCACACCTCCCCCCAGGCAGGTTCCCATTCACACCTCCCCCCCATGGCAGGCCCCATTCACACCCCCACCCCATGGCAGGCTCCCATTCACACACATCCCCCAGGCAGCCTCCCATTCACATACCCTCCAGGCAGGCTCCCAGTCACACAAACATGCACACAGGCAGCCTCCCATTCACACACACCCCCCAGGCAGGCTCCCATTCGCATACCCTTCAGGCAGACTCCGAGTCACACAAACATGCATACAGGCAGCCTCCCATTCACACCCCCACCCCATGGCAGGCTCCCATTCACACACACCCCCCAGGCAGGCTCCCATTCGAATATCCTTCAGGCAGGCTCCGAGTCACACAAACATGCACACAGGCAGGCTCCCATTTACGCACAAACATGAAACCCAGACAGTCTCCCCATCGGGAGCAGAATGGGGAGCCCGTTCTGCTACTCCTCCTTGTGCGCTGGCCTCTGCGCTATACAGAACTCTATGCTGATCTCATGCATCGAGGGATCAGCATAGAGCACACACTAAGCCGCAGGAGGTTGGGCAGGGTCTCTCCTTTCAATCGCCAGTGGGATTGGGTCCTCCGGTAACTTCTCGGGCCTCTTCTTTCTTCGACCGCCAGTGGGACAGGTTCTACCAGCGGCCTCCCAGGTTTGGCCGCTATGGGGCCGGGTGTGCACACCCGGCAGCTCCTGTCCTGTTCGCGGGGGCCCTGCAACAGGGCCTCTCTTCTCTGGCCGCTGTGCAGTGCTAGTGGGTGGGCCTGAGCTCAAAGTGGGTGGGCCATGGCCCACCTGTGGCTTCGCCATTGGGGTGAGGAGAGGAGGCCTGGGAGGGACTTTTTTTTTTCTTAATCGATTCTGGCAATGTTCTATGTTTTAAAACATAGGAAAGGGAAAAATAAAATGTTGTCAATTTTTCTTTCCTTTTATTCTAAAAATGAATTGAAATGAAACATGAGATTTAGTTAAAAATGTCCTAATGCACATCACTAATACCTTTTTGCTTCATAACCTAATACATATGTCTAATAAAAAGTCATTGTGCATTTCTTGTTTGTTGATCCAAGAGGACTAACATGGCAACCACACGACTTTATTCCCTTTGCATGAGAAAATGTTCCCTTTCATGTTATTATCGGACTAAAACAATGACCTGCAAGATCCCTCCCTACACAATCCTAAATAGCTCTAGCAGTTTCAGCCTTATTCCCTGTATATTGTACCCTCATCTGAGCTTGCAAGTTGGGTTTGCAGGGAAACTATATGCCTCTACCCCTTCCAAAACTCCTTCCATCAAAATGTGTTCCCTCTCCGAATCACAGTATTGCCTGAATTGGCAGGCTCATCCCAATCTGATAGTTCTGTTATCAATGTAATTAGGACACTCTAGGCCCGCTGGTTAGTTGCACATATTTCCACTTCAAAGGCTGAGAATGAATCTGAGAAAAAGAGTTTTTGGTTTTCCAGAAGGAGCAAGCCATCTCCTATAGAAATCCATACATCCAACCTGCACACAACTTGCTTTCAACACTTCTAGGGTAGGGAGGAGGGAATGCCACACACACTTGGATGGGGACAACTGTACCCTGTTGGAAGATATTCCCCCAAAGCCCTAATATTCCATAACATTATGCTTTTAGAGTCAATAACCCATTAGTAATCAAGGCATGTATAATTTATTAATTGTGCTCCACATTAATATTTAATCTTTTTCGTTGCCAACCAGAGTCCTAAATACACTTTTTTAAATTACATTTTAAGAGCATAAACCTTCCAGGCAACCATTAGAAAAGTAATTTTTCTGCACATTATGATTTCAATTACTTTATAACAGCTGGTTGAGAACTTTGGAACTGGAGTATTGCAAAGTGGCTAGCCCCAATCCCGCAATACCCTCAACTACTTGGTTGAAAGCTGATTTCACTTTAGTGCTACCACAAGGTGAGTGCTAGAAACAAGAGAGCCAAGAGAAGTTTGAGAAGAGAACAAGGGGATATGCCAACTGCTACAGTAAAAACAGCTGCAATCCAGACTCCGTTCCTCATTATAATTAATGGATTTGGCAACACATTCTTGCTTATTGATTAGGAATTATGTGAGACTCATTGGCAACAAATTTACAATGCAACAGATTTTGTCATTTCCTTTGAAATGTTAAATTTCAAGCCAAGAAGGATTGAACTATTGGGTCATTCCATATCAAGTGGACCAGGGGTTCATGCATCCCTCCTCCAAATCAAACACAATTTTGCACGGATGTTCTCTAGGGTCTCAAACAAAACCTTACTAAATCTTTCACCTGGATCTCCATTGGTTGGAGAGCTAGAGGCAGTTGAATGGAGGTCACCTCTGAGTACCGTGCTCCGCGCAACCTAAAATGGCCATTTTGTCCAGGAGCTGCAGCCCAACAACACCTCTCAGGGGCCTGAAATGTTGTGCATTAGTACAATCCCTGGTGCTAAGTCCCAGTGCAAAGTTTGGAACATAACGTGAGCTTGCCTCCCTTTTTATGGGCTGGCAAAGTATGTGAAAAATGTTACAAAAAATGTAAGGCCTACGTTGACTTATTGCTCCTGACTAGACCAGTAGTCATGGCCCATGGCATATACGTATAAGATTTGCACTAAGAGGCTTCACAGGCAACTGGAAGCAAAGATATAATTACATAAAGACATGATATCACTTTTTATGCAAATTTTTGCCAATTTTCGGGTGCAAATATCTCTACTGTGTAGTTTTTAATTCTTTTCTTTTTTTATGTCATTTGAAAGAGCATCTTTTTTTTTTACAAAATTAGCCGTGTTTCATTTTGGACCCAGTCTTGCTTTGGTCACAATTAAGCCTTCAACGATATGCATCATTTGCATGCGAGGGCGCGCTATGTTAAAAAAGGCATCTTTGGTGCCCTGCTGTGTAACACACAAATGAGCTAGAGATGTGAAATTCTACAGTGCGGTGAAGATTGTTGTGCTTACCATGCTTGTAGCTTATGAAATATCTTGCTTCAACATACTTTTATAAATGACCTCTCAAAATGAACATTTTATTGTGCTGTGTTATTTACTGCATTCAAAAGTATTTACTGCATTCAAAAGTATCACCTTCACAAGGAATTATGGTAAAATGTCATGTTAACAGTGTATTGGGGCAGAGATTTTGGGAACATGCCCTGGCCTGTGACATTATTGTGCTCTTTGTGTCCCTAGGTATCAAATTTTTCTTTGTGTCAGAGGAGGACATTGAAGCAATCAGACCTGTTCAGGATGAGAGGTTTAGCAAAGGTCATATAGTTGTTGGCACAATAGAAAATCATCAGTTCAAGCCCATTGATGCCCATTAGCAAAATTTCGAATGACATCACCTCATTCATTGCAAGTGTTCTAGAACATCAATGCAAATGTTTTCATGCCCTTCAAGGATCCAGCTTCCAACCCTGTCAGCATTTAGCTTGCATCTATGATAATTCCTGGTGGATTGGCCATATATGTGAAGTCTCATTTGAGGAACGTGATGTCTTGGTCAATTTCTTGCAACCCCAAGGTCCTGCCAGGTCATTTTACCAGCCGCCCCGTAGTGACACCTGTTGGATTCCAGAAGAGCACATTGTTGCTTCCCTTGATACACCCATAACAACTTCATCTGGCAGGCAGTACTTTTATTCACAAGTCACTTTGTCACACATTGATAGGACATTCAAAAGCATGTGCAAGGCAGGAAAAATCACTTAGTAAATTTTTGTGAAATCTGCAGTTTAAGCAATTCTAGTATGTAGTGTCTTGCCTTTTCTTGTCAATTTTGCTGAACTGGTAGAGACTCAGGCAAGGTAACTAATCAGCATACAAAGTTTTGCACTGACTTTGATGACAATTTATGAAAATATGTCTAAACAAATATGTGTCAAAAGCTAAAAGCATGGTAAGCACAGTAAACTGAGCTGCATTGTAAAATTTCACATCTCTAGCTCATTTGCATGTTTCACAGTTGGGTTCCAGAGAGGGCTCTTTTTAACATAGTGCATTCATGCATGCAAATGATGCTTGTCTTTGGGACTGTAATTCTGACCAAAGCCAGGCTGAGTCCAAGACAAAACAGGGTGACATTTGTAGCAAAAAAGGTGCTCTTTCAAATGATATTAGAAAGAAAAAATTAAAAACTACACATAGAGATAGTTGCACCCAAATGATGTCGAAAATGTGCATAAAAAGGTGACATCATGTCTTTCTGTAACTATATCTTTGCTTTCAGTTGGCTGCAAAGCCTCCTAATGCAAATCCTAGATGTACATCATGGGCCATGACTACTGATCCAGGTATGGCCTGAATCTAAGTATTCATCAGGAGCAATGAGGAGTCAAAGCAGGCCTTAAATTTCCTTTGTAAAATTTTTCACGTAGTTTTCTGGCCCATAAAAAGAGTGGAAAGTTCATATTAGGTTCTAAAGATGCATAGGAACTTAGCACTAGGGATGTGAATCGTTTTTGAACGATTAAACTTATCGTCAGATAATTTTAAAATCGTCCAAAATCGTTAGAGTGCACGATACAATACAAATGCCCCCGATTTATCGTCAGGGGCATTTGTATTGTATCGTTAAATAGGGCGCGGGAAAACTGGCACACCAAAACAACCCTAAAACCCACCCCGACCCTTTAAAACAAATCCCCCACCCTCCCAAACCCCCCCAAAATGTTTTAAATTACCTGGGGTCCAGTGGGGGGGGGGGGGGGGGTTCCCGGCGCGATCTCTCACTCTCTGGCCACGGCTGCGTTAAGAGAAATGGCGCCGGTGGCCCTTTGCCCTTATCATGTGACAGGGCAAAGGTAGCGCCGGTGCCATTTTGGTTCCTGGCTCCCGACGTCACGCGTGCAGGAGATCGCTCCCGGACCCCCGCTGGACCCCCAGGGACTTTTGGCCAGCTTGGGGGGGCCTCCTGACCTCCACAAGACTTGCCAAAAGTCCAGCCGGGGTCCGGGAGCGACCTCCTGCACGCGGGCCGTATTGCCAATATTCAAAATGGCGCCGTCGCCCGTAAGACATAGGGCAAAGGTAGCGCCGGCGCCATTTTGAATATTGGCAATGCGGCCCGCGTGCAGGAGGTCGCTCCCGGACCCCCGCTGGACTTTTGGCAAGTCTTGTGGGGGTCAGGAGGCCCCCCCAAGCTGGCCAAAAGTCCCTGGGGGTCCAGCGGGGGTCCGGGAGCGATCTCCTGCACGCGTGTCGTCGGGAGCCAGGAACCAAAATGGCGCCGGCGCTACCTTTGCCCTGTCACATGATAAGGGCAAAGGGCCACCGGCGCCATTTCTCTTAATGCAGCCGTGGCCCGAGAGAGGGAGATCGCGCCGGGACTCCCCCCACTGGACCCCAGGTAATTTAAAACATTTTAGGGGGGTTCGGGAGGGTGGGGGATTTGTTTTAAAGGTTCGGGGTGGGTTTTAGGGTTGTTTGGGTGTGCCGGTTTTCCCGCCCTCCCCCGATTTACGATTTTTAACGATTTAAAAAAAAAACAAAACACGATGATCAGATTTCCCTCCCCCCCCAGCCAAAATCGATCGTTAAGATGATCGATCACACGATTCACACCCCTACTTAGCACCAGAGGTTGTAATAATCCACAAAATGTCAGGCCCCTATCAGGGGTTATTTGGCTGCAGTGCCCAGACAAAGTGGCTGCTTTGTGTTGTGCAGAGCACAGTACTCCACGAGCGACCTTCATTCGGCTGCCTCCAGCTCTTGAACCAATAGAGATCCAGCTGAAAAATCCTGCATAGTTTTGTTTGAGGCCCTAGCGAACATCCACACAACATTCTATTCAATTTGAAGGAGGCCGAGTATGGATGATTTTCTAAATTGGTCCAATTGACATGGAATGTCCCTGTTGCATTTCATTAACTAGTCATGTGTATTTCAAGCAGAAAGACAGAATGTCATGGTTACACTTACTATAAATTCATAACTGCACCTTGCTATAACAAAAGTCAGGTGCACGGTCGGTGGCCAAAGTATTGCAAACCAGCCGCCAAGTGATGGTTTCTTGTAGTAACTTGCGTTCAAGTCGTTTGGAAATGGATTGACAGAACACCAGAAATCTTTTAGACAGAAGCATAAAAACCCTGTGATAAGCAAAGTTAGCTGCTTTAAGGGCTGAATTTTCAAAGCCTTTTATGTTATAAAATAGTTGGGGGCTGAGTTAGACACATACTTTTGTGCAAACCAGGGAAAGACATACTGGAGAGGGGGAGGGGTTGGGTGGAGTTGGAATTTACATGCACATATATATATATATATATTTTTTTTTTTTAAATTAAAAAAATTAAAACGCAGACGTTTACCCGTAAGGTTTACATCTTCCAAAGAGGAGGTGTAACTCTGTGCAATCAGCCGCAAATATTCAACGTGAACCTCATGCGGCGTAAGTCCGCATACAAAATTCCGGGTCTAATGTCTGTGTGTAAAATTGGCCTCTTCAAACGCAGCAGGTTGCCTGATAAATTGTGAGTAGGTGTTGTGTGCGTCAGAGTACATTTGAGACAAAACACACAAACGTTCGAGCTGAAATGTTTTCCTGTAAAATCTCCAGGCACTGGGAGATAAAAGCCTGCAGGTTCAGCAGACTGTTTCTCCAAACTCTGATCCCTACCCTTTCCTCCTAGTTAGAGCTCAGAATTCAAAGCGAAAGGTAATTTCGTGGAAAAACACATATGGATATTGTGTTTTCTTTTTGGATTGTGCAAAAGGTTTTCTTGTGCTGATTGCAACTCACACTTTTTCTGCCAATAAAATGATTGTTTAACCAAAAAGGGGACTTCAGTGTGGGTTGTTCTGGGTTTTGACACACTTTTGGGATTCTTAGATAGGGCAGGGGCTAATCAAATTGGCTAACTTTGCCTTTCCTTACTGTTAAAGTTTCTCTGCCTAACTGTTTTGGAACATGTGCCAGGAACCTGTTTAAAGGAGCGGCAGCACTTTAAGCTCACTCCACAGCGAGCTGTATCCAAATTCAGGTGGAAGCCCAGGGATCTATGAAACAAAAAAAGTGCCATGCTGAGCCAAACCAATAGGTCCATCTAGCCCAGTATCCTGTCCCCGAAAGTGGCCAGTCCAGATCCCTTGGAAGAATCCGGCGGATCCTAATAAGAAAGTCCATGCCCCATTGCTCACTCCCAGAAGAAGTGGAGATGCCCAAATCTGTCTGATTAATAATTGCTAATTGATTTGTCCTTCAGATACTTGTCCAAACTTTTTTTTTTTTTTTTTTTAACTCGGCTGTACTACTCACCTTGACCCCATTCCAGAATATCCAGAATAAAGCAGCACCCTTCAGCTAATCTCTCGGTCTTTTTTTGGTTACGATACAAGTGTGGACATCTGAGCTATGAGCTAAGAATGGGCCTTTCTTGTTTGGCTTAAAAACCTGTACAAAACTGGGGGGTCAGGGTGGGGAAAGGGTACTTAACATCCTGACACCCAGTCTCATCAGGGACACACTGCTGTTACGACCATAGCCAAAAGCAGAAGGATTAAACCTCCTGCTGAAATAATAATAATAATAATAATAATAATAATAAAACACAACACACAAAAACTCCCTTTTCCTTTTGAATTGCATTTTTTCCTGTTGCCTCACTTAAACTCTCCCTTCTTGCTGTCCATTTTTTTCACAAGTTCCTTATTTTTTAGCCCTTATCTCAATTACCACAGCAAGCCTGTCTTCCTAAGAAGTCTGACCTAACCACAGGCTCCCTTGTTTACTTAACCACAGCACACTGGATGGTGGCCGTTAGATCGATGACGACTATTTTAGCTGGAAGAAAGCACAGGTGCGGTCAGAGATTACAAAATGCCAACTTCAAAATGCTAAAAAAGAATAAACAGCTCTAAAATGTGTGTCCTGATACCGCAATACTTTCAAGGAAGCTTTCAAAGAGCAGTCTTCATTAGTGTTGTTAATAAAATAATTAAAAACCAGATGGGTTAATGAACCACATTCATTTTGTTTTTCTCATCTAGTTAGTTTTAGCAACCCATTGTAGTAAAGCAACAGTGCACATGGCAGTGGCCATTGTTCTGATAATACCTTGCGCTGCTTGGCAGAGGCTCCGAGCTGGAGGCCAGGGTACCTGATGTTTACGACGGGGTAATTATTTCATGATAATGCCTACTGCCAAGGACACTATTGCACTTATAAAAAAAATGGGGGAAAGCTTCTTTTGAATACCCTTTGGATTTCTTTTTCTATGGCACGGTCTGGTGGCCTTTTCACTTAGTACCCACCAAATCTGAATGGTGGTGTTTTCTGATTATATCTCAGTTGCCAAAATCTGAAGTTGTTGCAGTGGGCTGCTGATCTCTTTGAGAATTGGTGGGTGGCGATGGGCAGTTCTGTTTAGAGTAGCTGGGCTGCACCAGGTTTGCCAACCGCCTCGGTTATTTTCAGGGGGGAAAAATGATGCGGTCCTGGTTTTAACCCCGGTGCATGTATGGACTCATGATCCTCCTTTTCTTAGGGAAAACAGAACCATGAGGGATGAAACCAGGATTGCATCAAACTCTCCTAAAAAAAGGAAAGAGGGGGCCAGTTGGCAGCCCTACCTGTATGTACCCACAGGATTAACAGTAATCAGTCTAGGCTTGTGGGATGGGAAAATCCAAGTCTGTACAGGGATAAATGGTATAAATGATCAATACTATTCTGTGGGGACATTTTCAGAACCTTCACTGCTTTTTCCATGGATGAGAACAGAGTGAACCCACCCACGATTACACCTGCTAGAGGGTGGATATAAATGTCCATACGAACATTTACGCGCAGAAAATCAAAAGTGCATGCGTACATTATTTCCCCGCCCCGAACATCTTGCAAGTATGCACAAAATCGCCTCTGCGCATACTTTAACCCGGAGAACTCCCCAGGATACTTTTCAAAAAGCCCATCCATGAGTAAAAAATGGCATTTTATGTGCATGTATGCTTCTGAAAATGACCCTTTACACCAGTTTTACCAGTTTACACCAGTTTTGAAATGGAAAACACATGCATACTTTACCTTTGAAAACTGTCCCACGCACCAAAATTGCACCTAACTGTGCACGGACTTTTTTTCAGGAAAAGGTACACATATACAAATGAAAGTGCAAAAGTATGTGTTTAAGAGCAAAGGTGCTCTCCAAGTCCACTTCCAGGGATGCTTCTGCTCACTGCAGGTAACCTTAGGACCATGCAGGCTACACCTGCCTAGGTTTACCTGCATAGCGGACAAGCAATTTGGTTAAAGCTCATTTCCATGGTAAAGGATGGTTTTACCCATGGAAATGACTGTGATAATTACCCTCTAAGAGGATAATTTTTTAGCACTGTGGATAATATAGAGTATGTGGCAGCTACGCGCATAAGTGACATCAACTTTCCATGAGAACTTCACGGAACTTCTGTTATCTGAAAGGATAACTAATCGTGCCCTATTTACGTGTTCCACCCCACTCATGAATTTAAATATCTCAATTGTGTACCCTCTAGGTCATCTCTTTTCCATGCTAAAGAGCCCTAATTGGTTTAATATAGACCTTTTACAGGAAAGCGTCAGGTGGGCAAATCCAGTTTCTCTCTCACCACTGAAGCAACTCCTTACTTAAAAATTGGGTCAGACAACATCAGCAACCTTGCTGAATCAACACAGACAGCTTCGACAATACAGCAAGGTCAAGCAGGACGATATAATAAAGAGCAGAGGCCTTGGCACAGATTTTAACCTACGTTTTAGCACACAATTTTCAGCATTTTTCCACACAGATGATGGGAGGGGAGTGGGGAAGAGAGAATGAGAGCCAGAAGTAGGATGGATATGGAAGAGTGAGAGAGGGAAGGATTGAGAGAAACATGCAGACAGAGAGGTAACGGAAGGAGTGAGTGTATGAGGGATCGGGAAATGGTGACGGTCAAAGGAGTAGGAGAGTGAGACGGAGAAGGAACTGGAGGGGTGGGGAAGAGAGAAGGAGCACGAGCAGGAGAAGACAGAAAGAGAGAGGGGTGGGAGCAGGAGGAAGAGAAAAAGGTAGGGCTGGGGTACTGGTACTGGGCATAGAGGAGAAAAGAGAAGGGATGGGGCAGGATAAACAAGAGGGTGAGGTGGAGCAAAATAACCCATGAGGTGGGACAGAAAGTGCCATGTTGGGGTTGCTGAGCCCCTTTCATTGTTATTGTGGGGGCCCCCCCCCCCCGGGTGCTATGCTGGGGCTGCCGAAAGAGAGTGTCTGGTGAGAACAGGGTGAGAGGACTGAGAGAGACAGGTGGCTACAAGGTAGAGGGAGTGAGATCAGGACTAGGTGGGACAGCATGGGGGGATTGAGAGAGAGACAGAGTAGGGGAAGGATTGAAAAAAAGTGATGAGAGCAGGATAGAAGAATTGAGAGAGAAACAAGAGAGGGAACAGGTGGAGGAACAGAAAGAGACTGGTGGGAATAGGATGGGGGGAAAGAGCAAGCAAGCGAGTGAGAGAGAGACTGATAGGAACAGGATGGAAGAGAAGGTGGGAACTGGGTGAGGGGATTGAGAAAGAGAGAGAGAGAATGTTGAGAGGATTGAGAGGCTGGTAGGAACAAGATGGGGGAGAAAGAGAGAGAGAGGGAGATTGGTGAGTACTTGGTGTGGGGACTGAGAGAGAGAGACTGGTGGAGATGAGAGGTCCTCATTGGCAATGTGCATTCCAATTCCATGGCTCTTGGTGCATGAAAGGTTGGCCACCCCTGGTCTGCATCTCAGTAGACTTCTCACAGATGCCCATTTTTGATATTCTGATATCTGTGTTTGATGTGTTTGGCGGTCCTGTGGGTGGCTCAGAGTCAGGTAAAAACTGCTATGATTTGTTTTGTGATTGCCAGAATGTTTCTAGAGCAGCCTGTGTCAACGAACTCCGCTGAGTTTTCTAGTATTAGCTCCAGAATCGTGTTCTTGTGTTGCCTGATGTGAAATGCGTAGTGGTCGTGCACCAGCCTCTGTAGCACCTTCTGCAGTCTCCTGTGACGGGGGGGAGGCAGAGTTGGGACTTAAAATAAATGCGCACACATTTTCATGAAAAATGTGCGCGGATGTTTCAGGGGGTGCTACTCGTGTGGGTAGGTTTGGTTGAATAATTTTTTGAAGTGGATTTATACGTATTAAGTCCCCGCTTTGAAAAATGAGTGTTTTTTATGTGCTTATTTGCCGACCTTTTTTTGTGCGCAATGTTACAAAACTATCCCCTAAATCTTTAGCTATGCATGTGTTAGTGCATAACCCCTTGGAGTTAGACTGCAACCCAGATTAGGCATAAGTGAAAGAACTGCGTCCATCCAGTTAATCCATACTACCCATGCTTTCTTCACATCCACTCACTGATATAGGTTATTTTTCCAGTGGACATCACAGGCAAACAGGTCTTCTAGAAAGTTTACTATTTGAAGATATTTATTACCTCAGGGTCTGCTACAAAGGGGGGGGGGGTGTCCACGTTCTGTCAGACCCGGGCTAATCACTGTGATTACAGACCGTCCATTTATCTCAGGAACAAACCTGTTTGTTTTCTTTGCTGGTGCAACAGAGCCCTGCCTCATAGCAGCCGGAGTGATAAATGTTTGTGGAGAACCAGCAGAAAGTTGTAAAACCAAGATAATAGAAGGGGCCCAGCCATTGTAACCACAGTGTGTTCCATGCTGAGCTGCTCAGTGCTGAAACCTTAGGCTACCTGCAGGCTAGAAAAAGGGATGGGAAGGCAGAGAGCCACAGAGTGAAACAGGGGCGGAAGGGCAGGCGGATTCTTTGAAGACCTCATTATTAATTTGTACTGCACTGTCAGGAGGATGCCGGGCTTTACAGAGACGTATAAGAGACAGGTCCTGCTCCTTGGGGCTTACAACCTAGTCAAGACACACAGACAAATCCCCATAAGAGGCTTTGAGTTAAAACAGTAAGGGGTAGATTTTTAAAAACTACGCCCGCGTGTACTTTTGTTCGCGCGACTGGCGCAAACAAAAGTATGGCGGATTTTAATAGATACGCACGTAGCCACGCGTATCTTTTAAAATCCGGGGTCGGTGCGCACAAGGCTGCGCAAAATCGGCAGCCTGCGCGCGCCGAGCCGTGCAGTCTGCCTCCATTCCCTTCAACCCCCAGCACCTTCCCCTCCCTTCCCCTACCTAACCCAGCCCTATCTAAACCCCCCCCCTACCTTTGTTGGAAAAGTTACACCTGCCCGAGGCAGGCGTAACTTGCGCACGCCGGGCCGGCTGCCAACGCGCCATGTTCTGGTCTGGAGGCCGCGGCCATGCCCCCGGGCCGGCACCACGCCCCCCAGAACGCCCCCGAACGTCACACCGCCCCCCCCCCCTCCCACGACACACCCCCCTAGCAAAGCCCCAGCACTTACGCGCGTCCCGGGGCTTGCACGTGCCGCCAAGCCTATTCAACATAGGATCGGCACGCGCAGGGGGAGGTTGGGGTAGGTTTTCGGGGGGTACATGCGTATCTTACACACATACCCCTTTGAAAATCTGCCCCTAAGGTCCTGATTGGGAGGAATGAAACCAGGTGGTTTATAGGTAGGGTCCCGAGGTTTTCTGCCTCATCCCAGGGTTGGATTCTGTGGTGAGAGTTAGAAAATTCTACAGCAATTCTGTGGCATATGTGCCTATATTTGAATTGCTTTGCATGTTAAATCATGTAGATTTATATTTCCTTAATAAAAATAAAGTAGCTTTACAAATTTGCTTTGAGTGTGTGTATAATTTATTTTGTTCTTTTAGGAGTTTTATAGGTGGGGGATGATGGAAAGGAGATCTCGGGAATGGGAGAGGGATGGGGCGAGAAGTGCAAGAGTATCGAAGTGGGGAAGAGGGCTGGAGAGAGGAGGGAGGATCGGGTGAGGAAGAGGAAGAGATCAAGGTTAGAGGATGGGTGAGGAGGAGAGAAGATTGGGGACAGAGAGAGAGGAACAACTGAGAATGCTGGCAGATATGAAGGCATTTAAGAAGGCTCTGAAAACTTGGCAGGTATAAATAGGAATTTGCAACCTTTGCTGCAGCAGTGTAATGAATCATAGAACGGAGTTGACACCAGCAGCTTAATATTCTTTCTTATTTTATGTTATCTTTGATGTTTTATTTAAACCTATCTTTTTAAATACATAAGCCTTTTATTATGTATGTTAGATCTACACGGATCTACAGAGTAGCGATTCTTACAGTAGCGGCCTGGTAGTAAATGACGGCAGAAATAGACCCAAGTAGTCTATCCAGTCTGCCCAGCAAGTTGTTCAGGGAAGTAACTGCCGCTCCATGCAGCAGGTTACCCCCTTGTCTTCCATTTGGGGGTAACCTGCACAGAAGGGGGGGGGGAAGATCTGGGATTTTATTTGTTTTGGATGGGGGGCACGGAGATCCAGAGAAAGAGAAATGTTCCTCTCCAGGCTCCAGTTGTGCGTGCCCTTGCATCCCAATTCTGAGCTTCTCTCTCCCTGTCCTCACCCTCACCCTCAGTCCTTTTTTCCTTTCTTTTCACACATGAGCCCACCCATTCTCCTCCTAGCCTCTCTTTCACACATACCCTGAGTCCCCCAGTCCCTTTCACACTCCCCTCCAGCTCTCTTTCACTTACCCTACCCCTTCCCTCAGCAACTCTTTCACACAGTCCCCCATCCTCTTAACCCCTCATTCACACAATCCCCAGCTCCAGCCCCTCTTTCACACAACCCTGCCCATTCCTTTAGGCCCTCTGTCACACAACTCTCCCCTTTCACAGCCCCCATCCCCGCTCCCCAAATAAAACCCATCCCCCAGTTCTTTCACAGCATTTCCCCCTAAAACTTCCCATTTCTTACTCCCTCTTTTCCTCCGACAATCCCACCTCTCTAACCCTCCACCCACTGGCACTGATTAGAGGCAGGAGGACCACTGTGACAGCACATCAGGCCGCAGCGGCTGAAGCACATCTGTACTGCGTGTTCAAAGCAGCGGTCAGCCCTGGGCGGCAAAACAGGACAATGCCATACTGGGTCAGGCCAATGGTCCATCAATCCCAGCATCCTGTTTCCAACAGTGGCCAATCCAGGTCACAAGAACCTGGCAGGATCCCAAGGAGTAGATAGATTCCAAGCTGCTTATCCCAGGAATAAGATGTTGATATTTGCAACTCCACCTTAATAATGGTTTATGGACTTTTCCTCCAGGAACTTGTCCAAACCTTTTTTAAACGCAGCTACGCGAATAGCTTTCACCACATCCTCTGGCAACGAATTGCAAAGTTTAATTATGCGTTGAGTAAAATTTTTTTTTCTCCTATTTGTCTTAAATGTATCACCTAGTAACTTCATTGTGTGTCCACTGGTCTTTGTACTTTCTGAAAGCATAAACAACCGATGCGCGTTTACCCATTCCCATCCACTCAATATTTTATAGACCTCTCTCATATCTCCCTTCAGTCATCTCTTCTCCAAGCTGAAGAGCCCTAACCTCTTTAGCCTTTCCTCATAGGGGAATCTCATATAAATAACGTGGCATGCCTGAAAAATCTGGAATTGTAGCTAACTCTCCCCAGGACCATCGGGACGCTGACATGTGTCCCAATACTCCCGGGCCTGTCCTTAAAGGGGCGAAAAGGTCTGACTATGTGCTCTCCCCCCCCAAGTACTGAAAACAGCCCCAGAGATTGGTGAGATCTCCCTCTACCCCAGCCCTTACTCCTGCCAGGGAAAATACCTCTGGATTCACAAAGCGGCAGGTCCAGTTATTGGAGCTTTGTGAATCCTGGGTATTTTTCCTGGAAGGTTAAATGCCGTGGCTTAGTAAATAGACCTCCCCCCCCCATTAGAGTGGAGACAGGGATATACCTACAGTACCTGAATGTAACTTGCTTTGAGCTACCAATGAAAAGGCACAGGCCAAATCTATAAATCTAAATCTAATCCTCTGTTCCAGAGCACATCACCTGCAAAGAGTCCAATGCGCAATGACCCAGTCTCAAGAATATCGTCTAATGGGAAAGTAAACAGTGAGATGGGCTTGGGACTGACAGTGTATGCTTTTTTTTTTTTTTTTTTTTTAAACAAAATGCTTCTTAATCCTTGTTACCCTATTTTATTTTCTTAAAATCTCAGCCAAGATAAATTTTAGTTCAAACAACAGTACTTAGCATTGTCCTTTGCCAGGGCGGCAGTTTGCATGGTTTAAGTAAAATAAACAGACCGTAAGTAGGCCCCATTTACTAGGTCATATATTTACTTTTTCCCATGGCTTATTTTGCATGCAGAGCAGGGACAATTGCTATGGACAGAATTCAGGTGAATAACCAAGCGCCAGTGGCAGCTGCCAGTCTACAAAATAAGAGGTGCGAGAGAGCGTTGTCTCTCCATGGCCACCTCTCTCTTGTCCTCTCTTCCCTTCACTTCGGCCATGCCCACCCTTTCCCTTCTTTCTTGTCCAGTGGCAGCTCTCACCTGATTGTGCCACTCTGGGTCAGTGACAGCAGGGGCACCAGCTTGCCTCCTCTTTTCCGGTCCCAGGCCGGTAGCAGCATGGGTCCAACTCCTCCTAGTGAGGAAAGATCTCCAGCAGATGCATCCTTGGATGTCTTGCTCCACTAACCGGTCTCCATCTCTCTGCTAGGGATGTGCAGAGGCAAAATTTTTCATTTCAGTTTGTTCAGTTTGTTCAGTTGTTTCATTTGAACATAACATAGGAACATAAGAACATGCCATACTGGGTCAGACCAAGGGTCCATCAAGCCCAGCATCCTGTGTCCAACAGTGGCCAATCCAAGTCACAAGTACCTGGCAAGTACCCAAACATTAAATAGATCTCAAGCTACTATTCCTTATTGATTAATAGCAGTTTGTGGATTTTTCCTCTAGGAACTTATCCAAACCTTTTTTAAACCCAGTTACACTAACTGCTGTAATCACATCCTCTGGCAATGAATTCCAGAGCTTAACTATGCGCTGAGTGAAAAAGAATTTTCTTTGATTTGTTTTAAATGAGCTAATTGCTAACTTCATGGAGCGCCCCCTGGTCCTTCTATTATCTGAGACAGTAAATAACCGATTTACGTTAACCTGTTCAAGTCCTTTCATGATTCTGTAGACCTCTATGATATCCCACCTCAGTCATCTCTTCTCCAAACCGAACAGTCCTGACTTCTTTGGGGGGCAGTCCAGAGAAGGATGGAGAGTCTGCAACAGAAGCCCTAAGAAATGAAACGGGAGGCCTCGAAGGGGGAATTTTCAAAGGCGTTTCCATGTGCGTCAGTAGCTCTTTGAAAATAGCCCTGGTGGGTATGCACAGAACACGATTTCCCGCATATTCTTACAGGCATACTAAACAGGCGTTTCAGAGTTGGGAGCTGGATCGAAGTTTCCTCGCATACTTTCCATGGACCAGCTCCCTCTACAATATATACAAGTGCAGGAGAAGGAAGGAGCCAATGGGTTTCGGGCGGCTGGCTCAGGTAGTTACCGTGGCTGCCGCATTGGGCTGCCAGAGCTCCTTCTCTTCTGCTGCTTCCAACACTCAGAGTAAGTCACACCCAGTGCTCGCTGCAAGCTCTCTCCATCTCACATAAGCCTGGTTACAGGACAGGGGCTGAAAGGACTCGAAGGAGGAGGCACCGGACAGGGAAGATGAGGAGGTGCTGGGTACAACGTTTATCGCTGCACGAAACAGGGCCCTGCTATCCTTTGCCCTGCATGCTGCCCATTAATAATCACCACGTTCTGGCATTAATGACTACGCACGTTCTCAGAAAGGAGCTCCTGCACGTTAAAGAGCCATCCCTGCTGTCTCTTGATACTGCCAGGTGTTAAGGGCAGAGCCCAGGTGCAGGCCTGGATCTGAGCCTCAGGCAATGGGCGATTTTTCTGTGGCAAACCTGATCAAGTCTTAAAGCACACTGGTTGGGAAACACTGATCTATTAGCCTCCAGTGCAGAGCGGTGCTTTCTTAGACCTGGAAACTTAACTCCTAGTCAGAGGTGGGGTAGAGTTCTCAGGGCTAATGTTAGTCTATGGGCAGGAGCTGGAGTTCTGGTGTAGTTGGGGTTTATTGCACTGAAAAACATTTTTGTTCACGTCAATCTTGCTTTATGCACGGAAAATTCACAAAACCTGTTTTCTGCGCCTAGAAAGGAGGGGAAGGCTGCTTTTCTTCTGTACTGAATCTTGCTCCCTCTCCTACAAACTCCCTCCCCTCTGTTTTATCGGGGGTCCCCATGCTTTTTCAACTCCTGCTGTATTAGCATACAATTTGATTACTGCTGTGGGAGATCAATTTTATTTCCCACACGGGTTAAAAAAATAAGCACGGGATGAATTTCAGCTCAGTTTCATCATGCTCTTTATTACTTCAGGCCCTAGATGGGCCTTGCTTTTCTGCGTTTCTATAATTTAGGCTCACATAAGAAAAAAAAAAAAACTCTAGCCATGCTGCTGTACCTATCCCTTATTAAGTTTAACCGTGAATCATTCTGGATAAAAGTTCAATGCACCGTAGGTGAATAAATAATAATTATAAAAAGGCAAAGAGACCGTATTGATTTTGAAAAGAGATGATGCAAGAGCGTCTTTCAGAATTTAAGTTACATTACATCACTTGTTAACTGATCTCCAGGCTACCTTGGTTCAATGCTCAGTGTTAAACGCCAGTGCCCTAGAAACAGAAAAATGTAATATCGACACTTCCCTTTCAGTTGACCTGCCTATGAAGCGCTGTGCTGTAACAGGTCCTTGGATTTTCGTGCAACAAAATGATGCATGTCAGAAAGATAGTCTTACTGTAGAGGAACGTGCCGTGCTAAGAACATCTGCTATGAATAATTCATATTTGTTATAAACTACCCAGCGCCTTTAAAAATTCACAATCTATGCCAGTGGCTTGCAAGCAGCAGTAGCGCTGCCTCACCTTGAAAGTTCTAATGTGATTTCATGTTGCATTTCACAGCATCAGAGTAAACACAGACATCAGACGAGAGGGAGGGGGGGGGGGGGGGTATCAGCGCATATTAGGAGAGATAAATCACTGCATGACCTTACGTCTGAAAAAACATGATCCTTGTTCCTTGTTGTGTATTCTTCTTTTACCACACATTAATTTTTAATACACCCATTTCAAAATAAAGTCATAATGTGAGTCATAAATCAGAAAACAGAGGTACTAAACCACTTTGCTTTATATTAGCAATATAAGTATGATACTTAAGCATTTTCACCATTAGAAGGGACTCTTTAATCATTCCTCTATGCCACGTGCAATACCTTCCATTTCAAGTCTTGGACAGAAAACTAGGCTTGTATTATTAAAGCTGTAAGGGCATGGTCAGTATTCATTACTCTAATTGAATTTTTACACACACACACAAATTTGAGAGCTTGACAGCTGTATTACTTTCCCAGTCCTTAGCCTCTAACTGAAAATTACAGAATACATTTTGGTTGGTGATGGATTTTATTGGAAACTGTTGGCGCACAGGGCCATCAAAGTGACAGGGAAAGAATCCTTTTCTTCTTCTGTCATAAAGCACCATTTCAGAATACGTTTGAGAATGTCTTGCAAGCATTCGTCTCAAATGCAGCCAACTAGGAATCTGCTTTCACTGAATCGAAACGGGTGTAACCCCTATTCTGACTGAGGGGCCAAGAGGGCAGGGGGCACACGAGGGTCCCAAGGCCAGCTCTCAACTATTCTCCCCCCCCCCCCCCCCCAACACAAATCCAGGGGCCCTGGAACAGGTTTCTTTTGTCCAATCCTCCAAGGCCCAAGGTGGCAGGGGTGACTTTCGGTTTACTGCCCTGCGGAGGTACCAACTCAATTTCACCCTTAAGGGATGTAAGTGCAACAAACAACCCTGGAGGCTCAGGCTGAGTGTGCAAATTAAATCTTTACTGCGGATGTTCTTAAATGGCAAATTGGCACAGTTCATATCAGTTCTTGGCACAAAAGATGGAAATCACAAGTCTCCAAGCTTTTTTTCCTCACTGCAAGGGTCTCTCAGTATCTGGGCCAAGGAAAACTCTTACCCTCCAGAGCATAGGTTTCCCAAGTGGACAGGGGGTATCCTAAATGGGCAGAAAAAAAAATCCCATTTCAAATTACTAGTGGAAAAATACGTCTTAGTCTTTGCCCAGTTTCCCAAAGGCACCTCTCTCCCAGGGTGAAGACTCTGGATGGGGGTCCTCAGATGAATCCATTACCTCTCTCCCAGGGTGAAGACTCCGGATGGGGGTCCTTGGATGAAACAATTACCTCTTTCCCAGGGTGAAGACTCCGCATGGGGTCCTCAGATGAATCCATTACCTCTCTCCCAGGGTGAAGACTCCGCATGGGGTCCTCAGATGAATCCATTACCTCTCTCCCAGGGTGAAGACTCCGGATGGGGGTCCTCGGATGAAACAATTACCTCTTTCCCAGGGTGAAGACTCCGCATGGGGTCCTCAGATGAATCCATTACCTCTCTCCCAGGGTGAAGACTCCGCATGGGGTCCTCAGATGAATCCATTACCTCTCTCCCAGGGTGAAGACTCCGGATGGGGGTCCTCGGATGAAACAATTACCTCTTTCCCAGGGTGAAGACTCCGCATGGGGTCTTCAGATGAATCCATTACCTCTCTCCCAGGGTGAAGACTCCGCATGGGGTCCTCAGATGAATCCATTACCTCTCTCCCAGGGTGAAGACTCCGGATGGGGGTTCTCGGATGAAACAATTACCTCTCTCCCAGGGTGAAGACTCTGGATGGGGGTCCTCAGATGAATCAATTGCCTCTCTCCCAGGGTGAAGACTCTGGATGGGGGTCCTCAGATGAATCAATTGCCTCTCTCCCAGGGTGAAGACTCTGGATGGGGGTCCTCGGATGAAACAATTGCCTCTCTCCCAGGGTGAAGACTTCGCATGGGGGTCCTCAGATGAATCCATTACCTCTCTCCCAGGGTGAAGACTCCGGATGGGGGTCCTCAGATGAATCCATTACCTCTCTCCCAGGGTGAAGACTCCGCATGGGGTCCTCAGATGAATCCATTACCTCTCTCCCAGGGTGAAGACTCTGGATGGGGGTCCTCAGATGAATCCATTACCTCTCTCCCAGGGTGAAGACTCCGGATGGGGGTCCTCAGATGAATCCATTACCTCTCTCCCAGGGTGAAGACTCCGCATGGGGTCCTCAGATGAATCCATTACCTCTCTCCCAGGGTGAAGACTCTGGATGGGGTCCTCAGATGAATCCATTACCTCTCTCCCAGGGTGAAGACTCCGGATGGGGGTCCTCAGATGAATCCATTACCTCTCTCCCAGGGTGAAGACTCCGGATGGGGGTCCTCAGATGAATCAATTGCCTCTCTCCCAGGGTGAAGACTCTGGATGGGGGTCCTCGGATGAAACAATTGCCTCTCTCCCAGGGTGAAGACTCCGCATGGGGTCCTCAGATGAATCCATTACCTCTCTCCCAGGGTGAAGACTCCGCATGGGGTCCTCAGATGAATCCATTACCTCTCTCCCAGGGTGAAGACTTCGCATGGGGGTCCTCAGATGAATCCATTACCTCTCTCCCAGGGTGAAGACTCCGGATGGGGGTCCTCGGATGAATCCATTACCTCTCTCCCAGGGTGAAGACTCTGGATGGGGGTCCTCGGATGAATCAATTACCTCTCTCCCAGGGTGAAGACTCCGGATGGGGGTCCTCAGATGAATCAATTACCTCTCTCCCAGGGTGAAGACTCCGGATGGGGGTCCTCAGATGAATCAATTACCTCTCTCCCAGGGTGAAGACTCCGGATGGGGGTCCTCAGATGAATCAATTACCTCTCTCCCAGGGTGAAGACTCTGGATGGGGGTCCTTAGATGAATCAAAAGATTTTACTCACAGTTCTCTTCTTCAGATGACAGAAACTTTTCTTAGGAAAGGTACAGATTGCAAGAAACATGGCAGTTCTCTTAAATATCCCCTCTTCTGGGTAGTAAGGGTAGCCACAAACTTCCTCCCCAGTAACTCAAGGCATGTATTTTGAATGCCGCAGGTCCAGCACACATGAAGGAACAGGAGAATGTGCACCTAACAGTGAGGTTTTGTTGTTGTTTTTTTTTTTTTACCACCGGCCTCCTGGTCCTACTCCTGTTCTCGACCACCGGCGGGATGGGGTCCTTGCAGGCCTCTTCCTCCTCTCAGCTGCTGCTCCCCTAGATGTGCACACCCAGCCTGTCCACTGTGGCCCTCTGATTGAATGTGTGGGCCATGGTCCACCCGTGGCTACACCACGGGTAGGACCTGTGTCGGTATGTTCTTCCAGTGTTAGGCCCCTAGCCTAGATCAGGAAGGGGGGAGACAGTGCATTGTCAGTGCCTGGTACAGGGTGGCAAAGGGTCTGAAGAGAGAAAGATTTTGCTGCTCTTGTTTGTTTGTTTTTTTTCTTTTTTTTGACCTTGCTTTTCCCTTGCTCAGGAGGTCAGGAGGTAACTGTACATCTCTTCACCCCAAGCAAGAAGAGGTTGCGGTGACCTGAAAGGTGAAGAAGAAGTTTTTCCATCTAGAAGGAAGGAAGATTTGTTTTTTCTGCTTCCCTTCCTTACCCAGAGCTGGGCATTAAAAAATGTTTCCAGCAAAAGGCCTTTCCTGCTGGGAGGTCTGCCTTCAGCTTTGAAGAGAAATCCAAGAGAAAGGGAGAGAAGAACAACTGGAAAGCCCCAAAGGAGTTTTCACCTTGGGAACACATGGCATGGACGGCTTGGAGATCGGGTTTATAAGTGGAGGGACACAACTAGGACACCCCCAGCCAACATGGGACAATTGTCTTTCCACCCCATGGAGGATAGCCAAGTTCCAAGCTCCAACCCTGAGGGAAATATCCACAGAGGTAGAGACACTAAAAATCTGTACTCCTGTATAGCTGAAACACCTGGATAGATCTGGACAGTATGAGGTTGCTTTTAAAAGCATTGCTTGCGCAAAAATGGCCACATACATGTGCACCGTGGGCCGTGCCAGAGCAACACGGACTTTAAAAGCTGCAATTTATGTGCACATATGCACATGCACGAGCAAAAAATAAGTGGGGAGAAACAGTTACACGGGTAAACCCGTATTTTAAAACTGGTAGCCGCAGCGCGCGATAGCTTGCTATCCGTATAGCTTTAGCACGGCGCCTGATGAGAGGAGCAAGTCCGCTGATTTCACATTTTAGGGCTTACACGACAGGATGAGGGGTCCAGATTAAAAAGGGGGGGCGAGCAGGATGAAGGAGCAGAGGGGTCTGGATGACCTCGAGATTGACTGGGCAAACTGGTGGACTAATTGGCAAAATTGGGAATGTCTCTCGCGCGAGCATGTTTTAAAATCCGCCTACATTCAGGCGTTAAAGCCGGCAAAGTCCTATGGAAGATATGCGAAGTAGGTTTGCTCGAGTAACCTCTTAAAATTAGGCGCATATTTACACGCACGGTAGGAGTATTCTAAATCATACGCGCATAAGTGCACGAATGATTTAAAATTCCAGCGCATCTCTGCTCGCATGCCGATATTTGCGTATACGGGTGCTCGTGCACTTGTTTTAAAATTAGACAGTATATTATTTGCTCATTTTAACTGTTTTGAAATCAGCCACAGTAAAATTTAATTTGAACACCCTTCCAGTGAGTCCAGCCTGTTTTGTAAGTGTGCCTGCCCCAAAGAGCTATGCTATTCTACACACAAGGGAGTTCATGAGAAATATTTGCATACACAGGAGATAGTGCATGCAAATATATTTCATGCATATTCATTAGGGATATCCTGAAAACCCGACTGGCTGGGGTGGCCCGTAGGACCGGTTTGTGCATCCCTGGTTTAAACACTTTCACAACCCTACAGAGACTCCTGTTTTCTCCAGCACCAACATGGCCACTAGAACTCTGCACTTCAGAAATAGGGAGTGGGAGGCTGGACCCAACGAAAGCCTAATGAAGACTAGAAGAGGATAGGCCAGAAGGGATCCTTAAAGACTGCAACAAGATAGAACAAAGTAGATATTTACAGATATATTGAGAAGGAGGGATGACAAAACATTTGGCAAGGGACTCTTAAAGATCCAATTGACTCATTATTATCATGAAGGGATCAATGAATGAAGCTGTGGATCTTTCACGCAGACAACAGGAAGATGGACAAACTGACCAAATGGAGTTATATTTTTCCAGCAAAAATGAATGAAACTGGAACTGAAACTGGAACCCCCAAAGCTTTCATAGTGGCAAAATCCATCACAACAAATTTCCCTTTTCTTGTAGCTAATTTTCAAAGCAAAACTACTCATTGACTTCTGTTTGAACATTTCCTAAAGGTACATAGGGACAAATGTGCTGTTTATTTCTGAATGTGACCAGAGGTTAATATATGAAAATAAGGTGGTAAAGAATTTTTTACTGAGCTGAGTCGTGGGGCTGAAAAGTAAAACATTGCTGGGATGTGGCATGCTTTTTCAGTTCTCTCTGACTATGTTACTGTAGGGGGAGGATGTGCAGGCAGCTGTGAGAGCTTTTTCCTACCTCCCTGCAGCTTAGAGGGAGAAGCAGATCTACTGAGATTTTACTTTCATTTTTTGCAAAAGCAGCCCCCACCTTTTGGAGAGAGGGGCAGCACTTGCAGAGAGAGAGGTGGGACAGCTCAGAGAAGGAGCTCAAAGCAGCTACTCTGTCACAGAGCCTGTTTGTGTCATTTTTGCTGGAAAGAGGACACTGCGGGAAGGTATAAGCTCATTTAAGATTGAATGGGATATATGTATGTGAAACTAAGTGGTTAAATGCAAATTTGAAGAAGTTTTCCCAAGTGAGAGACAGGACAGGAGCAGATAAACATACATTTTCACCAAGGCCGTGTAATGTTTTCTTGCCATTTATTAGAAATAGTGTGAAAGCCTAAAGAATTCTGGAAGTGTGAGAGCTATCGCTTTTGAAAAAAATTAGTCTCTTACTTATGAGTTACAGTGGTACCTTAGCCCATAATCATTATTTGGGGATAAAATACCTTTTAACTTCCAGGAAGGAATATTGTTCTGGGATATTGTGATTATCTCCAGTAAAATCGCAGATAAAATAAATGTGCTGTATGAGAAGCCAAGGGAAGAGCCCAGCTCTAAATAAGCGCTCCTGATCTTAAAGCTGGATTGTGTACTAAAAATTGTAAAAATTAAGTAAACCTGATAGTTTAAATTCAAGAATGGAGGATGTATGTGAAAGTGATTTTTTTATACCACCACAGTGAACAGAAACAGAAAACACAGAGAGGAGAAAATAGTGATCTCTGTCTTTTATACAGCTTTAGTTTAAAAGGATCAAAGATATTCTAGATTAAACACTTGCATGTCTGGAGAAGGAAGAAGTGCAGGATAATTTGCAGTGACAAAACATAATAGTCCCATCACAATCCAAAGCTGCACTTGATTTATCTGTATAAGTTACTTTAAGACTCTAGGGACAACCTTGAACCAAGATACAGGGTAGCCCATGGAAAAGTAGCCTGCCTCCAATACCAGTGCATTGGAGGCAGGCTACTTTTCCATGGGCTACCCTGTAGTTTACACATTCAGAGTGAGAGGAAATTTGTGTGTTTGGGTCAGAAAATATGTGCAAAAACCTCCCTCTTTTTCTTAATAAAGAATAGGGATACTGAATTATCATTTATTTTTTGGAGCCACAGCTAGTATTAAGTGATACTAAGCCAGCGAGACAACATTTAGTATACACTTTAGTTTCCCTGACCGGAAAACTTTATTGCATTATTAAGGAGACTTTCATTGTAAATTGTTTTGGTTATTACCTTCTTGTTCTCCTATCCTTCCTACTGCCTTTCTGTTCTTCCCCCCGCCCAGTTACATTCCCCTGTTGCAATGTATTTTCCAATCTTTCAGTTACTATGTGAACCGGTATGATGTCCCCACAAATACCGGTATATAAAAGTTTCTAAAATAAATAAATAAATAAATAAATAAATAAAATAGTCAGTATTGCATCCATCGGTCTCAGATGGCCTCGACCCTTGTGCCTCACCTTTTTCTCTGCTCTCCCCGCTAGCCTTGGGAAGATGGCTACCGCCACGTCTGCAAGCCGCGTTCTCCGGCATCCCCAGAACAGCTATGGCAAAGCCTCACGCCATGTTGCACCTAAGGGCCTCCTAGGGTGCATAGGAGAAGATCAGCATATTTTGGTGAATAGAGTTCCTGAGATAGAATCTACCAGTGACTCTCAGCTAATCAAGCAATGAATGCAAACAGCGCCCCCTATCATCGAACCCCAGACTCAGTGAGAGGACGAAGAACCAGCGCACCCTAACAGTAGCTCGTTGCACTCAAATTATTCCAATAAAGACACATATAAGTGTACACTGGCACTTTGGCCACCAGAAAGTCTAGCTAGACCAATAGTCATTTATACCTTCAGAGAGTTTTAAAGAAAAACAAACGACAGTCAATGACTGAAAAAGTAAAAGGAGAAACAGGAGAAAGAGAGACACAAATAGTGACTAACTTCTACTTATCAGAGAAGTCTCCTAGTAATCTTTTCAGAGTATCATTCATCAGCTGGTGCAAGTAACATCTGTAAAAACAAAGTTTACACAAAGAATCAGCTTCTTTCAACAACTATTGATTTAAAGCTCCATCTTTAATAGTCCACTGTTAAAGGAGAGGACTAATAGTGGACTTATCTGATAGTTATCTTGGTTTATATTCAGAACCGGTTCTGTTAGTTTCTGGAGATTCTGAAAAATAAGAAAAGAGTTCTTATTAGTTAACATGAATATGAACATCTGTTATCCTGTTTTGTTGTTAAGATATTATTCATGGTAGATACAACATTGATAATCATTGCTTGCAAATAAAATTAATCAGTTTAGAAATATCTTCAATGCTCTAAGGGTTTGCATCTGGATACATTTAAATTTTGCATTTTATAATTTGGGTTCTACCTTCCCCCTCTACCCCTGAGAGATGAACTGGGTGGGTTTTGGACCATTTTTTTCTATTTTAAGGGAGACCCATTTGGAAGGAGAATTCAATTTCTGCCCTCTCCTTCATGGTTTCCTTCATATGGTGACTTCTCTAATAATATCTGAAATCCCATTTTCATTATCGCGCCTCAGCCACTGTAGCGGAAGGGGGGGAGTCACTGTATTATGCCAAAAGGGCGGGGGGGGGGGGGGGGGGGTTGTTAGATTTTAAAGTGCTTATTTTCCATCTATAGCAGAGCCACCATACTAAGTGGATAACAATAGTTCAGAAAACTATATCATGACCTCAAATACAAACAATAAGACACACCCAGAAATTACATTTAAAATGCACAAATCTCAATATATCTGACACTGGGTGATAACAAAAGCTTCCTGAAACAAAAGAGCCTTAAACTGTTTTCAGAAAATAACAAGCTCCTCTAGTAATCCCACCGATTCTGGCAGGGCATTTCCAGGATTGGGGCCCACCACAGAAAGGGCATGATGTCTGGTCCCATATAAATGAACTTGTTTCGCAGAGGATATAGAAAGCTACCAGAAGAGCGGAGACTCCAGGAGCAAGCATAACAATCAAATAAACCAATAAAGGAAGAAAGCCCATCCATTCTACAGCTTTAAACATCAGAACTAGGACTTGGAATGTGATTCTTTGCCTTTGAGGCATTGCAATAATAGCATCAGTAGCATGGGATATTCTTAGTGTTTGGGTAATTGCCAGGTTCCTGTGGCCTGGTTTGGCCTCTGTTGGAAACAGGATGCTGGGCTTGATGGACCCATGGTCTGACCCAGCATGGCAATTTCTTATGTTCTTATGTTCTTATGTTTAATCTGGTATGCTTGTAGACCCTGGATCGGGGTGAGAGCTGACTCCACCCACAGGGAGGAGCCCTATGGGGACTCACCACGATAGGCATGGCCTCAGTTGAGACGGATACAACAGCAAATAGACTTTATTGTACTGGAATGTAGAAAAACCCACCAAGTGGGAAGAGAGAGACACAGTCCAGAGGAATGGGTAGCTCAATGATGATATCCTCGGTAGTGGTCTGCGGAGCGGGGTACGCCGGGGAATCCCTCCTTCGATGGAACTTCTCTGTATTGATCCGGTAGTGGCCCGCAGCACCATTGTATGCCACTTTACGCCGAGAATCACAGGAGAATGTTGAGAGTAGAGCAGGAGGTCAGCAGAGCCAAATAGCAGATGGTACTACTCACTCTGAAGTGTGCAAGGAAGGTTGCTGAGGCGAACATGGTAGTGGCCCGAGACAAGGGGTATACCGGAGGTTCCATCAGCTGAATTAGCTAAGTCACAGGGCTGAACCAGACAAAGCCCAGAGAGGATGAAGGGAGACTCCAAGCAGGAAGGCCTTCTGAGGAGCGGATAGACAGAATGTGACAAGGCCCCTGAGGCGTGGGTACCTAAAGCATTCGAGTCTCTGGGTCAGGAATGAGTTCAGTGTAGCGAAGTAAAGCATCTCTGAAGATGTGGAATTCAGCAGGAAGGAAGTCCTTGCTAACTCATAGATAGCTCAGACCGGCGGATGTCATGCAGAGGGGACGCCCCCGAGGTTCCCACCATGACATGTATAAGATGGGGCCTGGTGCTTGCGCACCCTAGGTAATCCCCAATTCAAGATGGCAGATGGGATTGCCCACGCCATCCCAGGAACACTGAGGAGAGCAGCATGCAGAGGCAGAGGTCGCCAATTGTCCGAGAATTACTGGTGCAGGAAAAAAGGAGGTGAGCAACAGAAGTCACAGCCGTCTGCGACTGACGGGTGCAACAGTTACAAGGCAGTCCACCCAAAATAAGCCAGGTGAGAGAGTTCTGAAGCACCTGCAGTACCTGTACATGACAGAAAGGGAGTTCTATTAAAAGGGAATTACAGTAAGCACGAAGGCCTGTATTATGGTTTGGAAATCATTCCAATCAAGGATATATTTTAAGTGCCATAGAAGCCACAGAGTATGGTATCTAGAACTTAGGACTGCTTTAATTTGTGGCTTGAATGAAAGGCATGAACCAGATTCTTAACAAAAATCAAATTCTTATATCTGAGTACCATGAACAGATAGAGGAATGTTATTTTTAAATCATTTATGGAGCTGGGACAGTTTGAGATCCATACAGCTCTGTTTTAGACAAAATTAAAATCAAATTATTGCTAGACATCCAAGAATTAATGCTAGACAAACAGTTTTCGATCCAGCCCAAAACAATCGATAAATTATTATTATTATTATTGACCAGAAAAAATAAGTGGATATCGTTGGCATATATTTTGAATTTAATTTTATGGGAGTCTACAATTGAGCACAATGGGTGCATATACAGTAGATGATGAATAAAGTTTTAGATAGCATTGATCCCTGCGGAACCCCAGGCCGAATGATAGTTCAATCAGACTGTTCTTCCTGAATTCTAACCTGCTGCTCCCTTCCTGACAGATAGGAATTAAACCATTGAAAGACAGTATCACATATTCCTAATGTGTCACCTGTCTAATAGCATAGAATGACTGACATTGTCAAAAGCCACAGTTTTATCCAGAAATACTGCTATGATCGCACCTCCAGTATCACGGTTTTGCAGAAGGAAATCTGAACAAGTAAAGTTTCAGAACTACGACCACCGTGGAAACCGCATTGTTCTTAACAGTAAGAAACTCAGCAAGTTGAGCAAAGTCCTCCTTATCAAGAATTTTGCTTAAAGACTGGAAATCAGTCTATAATAGGAAGGACATTCTACAGGTAGGTGACCATTTTTTAAGACAGGACGAACAAGAGCTTGCTTCAATATATTTGGCACTATACCCTCAGACAAAGAAAGATATACCAACTTAGACACATGTCCAAGAAAAGCGTCCCTCCATAGACAGATAACCAAGAAAGGGCACAGATCAAGTGGGCAAAAGTAATTTTTCAATTTGCCGAAAATGACCTCAATTTCACTTATTGAAACATCCTGGAACTTTACCCAGGACAAATTAGTTCCTAATAATGTAGAAAAGGGGTCAGCCGGGCCTGTTAAACCTTGAGAGTAGTTGTCCAGTAGACTTTGCTGACACCTCACTGTCTGAGCTAATAAAGCAGCTTTCTGAGAACAATAATCAGCAAATTCTTGTGAACTAAACCAACTCAGATTTCACATGGTTCGGACCTCCAATAAGCTGTCTTAAGGTCATAAACAATTCATGAGGACAATTAAGGGAAATCTGAAGATGAGAAGTAAAGTAAGCTTTCCTAGGGGCTTCAAAAGAAATTCTATATTCACGTTGAACAACATCAGCATTCGATTCATTTTCAACAGTGGGTCTCTCTCGTGCTACTTTCTTTGTGCACAGCACATCTTGAGTTTTTTTTTTTTAATACAAGGTTGTAGGAAAGCCATGGGACCCTAATTTTGGAAACCTGCTTACACTTATAAGATGCAGCTCTATTAACAGAAGAAAGTTTCTGTGAAAAAGAATTAGAGCAGCAGCTGCATTATTTTGCAAAATATCAGCAATATCATCCCATTAATTTAAATGTTGGACCATTGGATGACTTCAAAGTACTATCCAGTAATGAAAACGTAAATGTAATAAAATAATGATCTGACCAAACTATTGGTTGTATCAAGATGTTACAAATAGAATCTAAAACAGTATAATGGTCAGAAATCAGTAGCTGATCCAAAATATACCCAGTCCTATGAGTTGCAGTAGTAAAAAGTTGTGTTAAATGTAGGGTTGATAAGAAACCCCAAAAACCTTGAAGTGCCCCCTTCAGTCTGGTATCTGAATGAATGTTAAGGTGCCCAGTTATCATGACCTTATCAGTTTGCAGAAAAAGTAAAGCTAAACCGTCAGTAATAGGGGTCAAATCCATACAAACTACCCCAGGAAAACAGTATAGTAGATCCAGAATCCAGTCCTGTAGCTTTACAATTAAGTTCTCATATCTATGTCCCAAACTGATGGCTACTTATTTTAAGTTAAGGGCAGTTTTATATATGATAAGAGTACACCCTCTACTTCTATCAGTCCTTACATGCTGAATAAATAGAGTATCCTATTGGATATAACTAATTCAGGCAATTGGGAAAGCCACATTTCCAGGGCTGGTGAAGAGTATTTGGTGCCCTAGGTGAAACTTTGACGGCAGTCCCAGCACAGGGCTCCCTTCTTTGGCAGTATTGTCTCTGGCATAGCATTCCTCTGGGCCTTTCACTGGTGGGACTTTGGCACCCCAAAAATGTTGGTGCTCTAGGCGATTGCCTTGTTTGCCTAATGGAAGCACCAGCCCTGCACATTTCCATAAGACACAACGTATCTAAATGACCATCGAATAATAGGGCCAAAACTAAAAAAAATATATATTAATATATGCCATAGAATAAAGATGGACCTTACAAGGGGGCTCCAGAAGAGAGATTAATCAAAGAGTGAGATGGCTAAATTAGTGTCCTAGGTCTTTGACAAGATCTTACATAAAAATTAGGTAAAGGGGCATATCCCCCTCTGCCACTAAATCACAGGAATGATCCCACCTTCCAAGCTGAAACTGCAAACAACAATACAAGCAAGGTTGCAAGTAAAGAGGCAGGCCTGTCTGTGGGCCCATCGTGTTAATGGCCCCTCACCCCGATGATTTTGTGGATAAGGGGGCGATGTTTACTGGCTCCATCGCTCAGCCGGCATCAGATCGGGATTCCAACTCGGAGAAACCACCATAAAATGCACAGTCCAGGTCAAAGCAGACTTTTTGCACCAACTATTTCTGTGGGTAGAAGAACGGGGACAAAAAGACAGACACACATATACATTTGAAACTGCACCTGTATGTGCATAGTTTATTCCTCTCAGTTAAAACACCCCAGATATGCCTCTTTTTAATCTGACTAAAAGTATGCATGTTGTGAGAAGATGCTAGTACTACCTTTAGCAGTATTAAGGGGTGCAAGAAGGGATCTAGCCCAGAAACTTAAGTTCTTATTATTTACTCTCAACTAGATTGTAAGCTCCATGGAGCAGGGACTGTCTCTAATTTATGTGTCTCTATGGCACTGCGTACGTCTGGTTGCACTACAGAAAAGTTAAATATTGGTAGCGGTAGCAGTGGATCCCTTTCAAAATGGTCCTCCCCATGTTCTTTCCGGGTTACATTGGGTTGAAAGAGTATCAGGAGTTCATTGAGTCCAGCCTTCGTCTCTTGCCATGTAATAATCCAGAGAAAATGAAAAAAAAAATCCCTCTACATCTCCAGCCGGTTCTGTTGCACAGTGAAAAAAAATTCCTCCCTGGATTTGAATGGCAATCAGCTTAAATCCCTAGACTAGCACGTTTCTTGGACCTAACAACATCTTCATATGCACTGAGCTGTTTCTCCTCCAAAAAGTTGTTTGGTTTTTTTTCATTGTGATGGAGGTCCTGGTCACTAAGATTTGAGAGGCATCATCTTGTGGAAAACGTTAAGGGTCGCCACTTAACCTCTACTGTTGGGTTATCGTGATGAGTCACTGTGGCAGAGGTTTATTAAGGAGAGTTGGTATACAACTTTTAAGTGAGGGTTATGAGGGAGAACCTCAAGGAGCAGTCTCTGTTGGTGGTAGTTCAGAGATCTTCTTGCTGTGAAGGCAGAGTGGGGAGCGCCACATCTCCTAGAAGGGCAGCTGGTCTATTGAATCTAGCAAAGGCCAAGGAATGGGAGATCAGTGAACCATTACTGGGCTATCGGGTTGTGTCCAGAGACAATCTAGGAGGAGCATGGACCCCCAACAGTCTTGAGGACGCCTTTCGGAAAGTGGGTGAGCTCATTGAGGGGCTATAAGACTGATAAGACTTCTGTGTGGAGATGCGAGCTCGATCCTAAATGAAATGGGCATAAAGGGATGTCTTGTTGAATGGATATGTCTTCTTTATTCTAATATGGAAGCCCCTGCAAAACACCTCTTTCCAGTGCACATAAAGGCACATGTGGAATTGATTCTGCATGCACTTTTCTGCATACAACGCCCATCCCCCTCCCCCGGGGCAATTTTCAAAAGCCCATTTACGTGCATAAAAAGCACATTTCATGCGCAGAAATACTTTGGAAAATCAGGCCCATAGTATGCAAGAATGTAATTTCGTGCACGTATTGGTTACACAGTTTTCGAAAGGGTCATGTCTGTGGGTAAAGGATTACTTTACCTGCAGAAATCCTTTGGAAAATTACCCACAGAAATGGGAGTCTTTGGGAACATTGCCTAAGCCATATGCCTGTAAAAGTGCCTGCGTAGTGCCAGTGCATGCCAACATTTTGGCGCAGAGAGTGGAGGCATCGTTGGTGGGGAGCACTTGCACGAGTGCGTTGTTTAAGGACGCACAGAGTTTTGCTGGGAAAAGGACCCAGACGAGTAGCAGGGCGCAGGACTGTGCATGCACTTTTTCCAACTCAATTCTCACATAGAACCTTTCCCTTTGAATGCTGACATAAGGGCCCACAAACTTTACATTTCTGTGCACAGAACACCTAAAGTACAAGACATCCATACCACACTGGCTGAAGGTAGTCTCTGAAATGGCTGCCTATGCTGAACTCAGATGCTTCCCCTTAGTACTTACCGTCCAAAAACATTTTCAAATATGTATACACATCTGAAACAGTTCTCAAAACTGTACATCTTGGTGCAGAGTTGTGAGAACTTTTACCTGTGGGCTTTGCCCCAATTCTCAAAGGGACAGTAACGGCGTACTTTTCTATTTGCATGCATCCTTTTAGGTGCTTTTAGGATGGGCAATAAAAAAAAAAAAAAAGCCCTTTTACTCAGGTAAATCAGTAATTAGTGCCGCTAGTGATGTGCAGGGGAAATTTTTCATTTCGGTTTGTTTTTTTCGTTTTGGGATTCATTTATTCGGGTTTCAATTTGCTTAATATTTATTTTGGTTCAGTTAATTTGCCAAACCAAAATAAATATTAAATAAACCACCCCCAAAACAAAAAAAAAAAGAACCAAAATGGCATCCCTGCTGCTGAAGGACTGGAGCTTGCCGCCTCTGCTTTAGAAGGTGAATTGAAACGAGGCCAGCCTGAAACTCTTGTGAATCTCAATGTTTATTTATTTATTTATTTATTTATTTATTTATTTATTTGAACAGTTTTATATACCGACAACCGTTTGCACATCGTGTTGGTTTACATGTAACTTACTAACCACGGATATATAGGCATTGCCTTCACATAATAACAGGTAACAATATGATGCAATAACAAAGAAACTAGCTACATTAGTGGGAGGGATTCAAACTGGGAGAAACATGAGGGAACTAGGGGGGGAGAGATAACAATAACAAAACAGAACAGGATAATGTTATATACAGAGTTCCACGATGAGTTTGTAGATAATGCTGGTTCTTGTTTAGGGGAAGGGAAAGGGGAGAAGGGGCTAGTGAGGGTAAATGTTGGAGGAAAGTCAATGTTCCCTCTAATGTTTTCTAAGCTGTGAGCGTGAAACAGTTCTTGTGTATAACATTATGTACAAATTGCTGCATTGTGTTCTTAGAGACACCATTGTATTTTCCTTTTGCTGTTTTCTTGCACACGCATTGTGTCATGACCTGTGTGCATGTGCACATTCGCACAACTTACAGGGAATACTGTGGGTTATCCAGGAATACATTTTGAAAAGCTTAGTTGGGGCTTGTGTGCCTAAATTGTCTGTTACGTGCTCAAGTGTATTTTCATGCAATTAAATTCCGTTTTAGCACAACAAGCAGCAAACTACATAAGGCTGAGTAAACGTGAGTTACAGGCCAGGACAGCGCAGTGTGGGAGTCTTGGTTATACTGACATGTTTATCGCACAGTTCATGAATACTGCTTTGTTTAATGTATTTGTGGTTAGCAACAGCCAAAAAAAGATCAATGTAAATTCATTTTGAGCCAGTAAATAATGCTTTAATAAGTTGCCTGACAGTGGACTTTGACACCTTCTAGTTCCTTCCAAGCACCCAATTGTGATATGAAATACTTTTTTTCCTTGGTAACTGGTGATTCACTCACAATATTCTGCACAATCTTTTATAGAGTCTGCCTTGCCAATCATTTGAGAAAAATACTCACCCCTGTCACACCTAATTTCAACGGTGATGATATTCCTTTATACATATGGGATGTGATATCGTCCCTTCTAAATGTTTCTTAACATCTTTGATTCATTTTACAAGCAGGGAAAGCATGCAGTGGTATGGCTTCCTGAATGCTTTCTAACATAGATTTGTAGAAGGGGTGGACGGTTGTGGCAGGGGTGTGTTTGGGGAATGGGAGGTGCCTGAGAGGGAGGTGCATGCTGGGTGTGGGGAGGGAATGTATGGTGTGTGTGTGTGTAAGGGGATGTAGGGATGTGGTGCGTGTGTGAGGGGGAGGGGGATGGGCGTAGGGATGTGGTGTCTGTGTATGTGTGTCTGTAGGACTTTGGAAGTATCAAGGAGGAGGTTGTGAAGGTACCTTTTGGGGCTATCCTTCACCAGCCTCTTTAGTTATTTTTCCCAGTCTCTGTCTGCCTATGTTGCTCCATGCCAAAGTGCTGAAGGGGTTGAGGGGTGCACTTTTGGAATGGAGCGCTGGTCAATATTCTGCAGCCCCTAACTGTTTCCCACAGATAGCAATAGGGTTATTTTGGAGGTCCAGTTTTCTGAAAATACTAACTTGATATTTTAGGTTTCCAACCCATACAAGATATTCACATTTTCTTCCTGCCTGCCAATTTTGGTGAATTTCCTCCCTTTCATTGGAAAATTATTGTGCCTACAGACAGACAGATGGCGAGAAAGGCAAACATTGATCCCTTTTATATAATCTTTTTCAACATTCCGGATGATGGCAAGCATAAAACTGCAGAAATCGCATCTTCATGTGGCATAAGATGGATTCATCGATTAGTTAAACTTATCCATCTAAAATGAGCTGGATAAGTTATCTGGAATATTCATCGAGATGAATGGCAGTTAATCAGTGCTTGATTTAAATTTTAAAAGATTCAGCTCTGCCAACCCCTTCCCTCCCACCCCGGTAAAACCAAGGCAGGACCTACTGGCCAATCCTCCCTCCTGCCTCCACATTCTGGACCTGTAGGGTCTGAAAAGCCTCTCTTACTGAAAGTCAATTAAATACTGAAATTGCAGGCCTGCAACAGGAAGTCATCCTCCCCCCTCACACCCATCCTCCCCATCCTAACCCTCTCACCCCTCCTGGATCCTTACCACGATCATCTGATGCATCCAGTGTTGCTGTCAACTAAACTTGCGCTACCAGCGTTAGAGCAACGCTGGTTGCACAGGGAGCCAGATGATTTCCCCAGCTCCTGGTTGTGGTCAGAGGTTGCGGGGCGGGTGGGATGGGAGGGTTAAGGTGGGGGTGATGGGGAGGGAAGAAGGGAGAGGGTTCCTGTCTGCAGCAGACTTGCCGCTTCAATGTTTCTTTTCATTTCATTTATTACATTTTTTTAACTCTTTATTTATAACAATAATATACCAGCATTAACTTGTGCGGCAAAATAAGCCAAAGATACAAGACAAGAAAAAAAGAAATAATATACTTAAAAAAAATAAACAAGCAACTCTGTGGTAAAGTAGTCCAAAACAAGGAGAAGGAGAGAGACAAGAAATATGGGAGTGATCATTTTGGCACCTTAGAAGTTCTATACAATTCACATGAGCCCTGAAAAGACAAGGCGTTTAATAGCTCAGAAGCTTTACACAGACCAGCGCTAGAAGCTCTGCACAGATCGGCATTTGGAAGCTCATATGAGCTCTGAAAAGATAAGTGAAATAAGTACTATAAGTGATTTGGACGTTTTCTAGTTTGAAACTAATGCATTTTGAATAGCAATGGAGAAATAAATAAAGGGACATTAGAGGGATTTTTTTCCTGTGATGGCAGCTTTCAAAGGCTACAAGCACTGCTAGAAGTTGTTACATTGACATTATGCGGGTGCACTGTCTGAGGGGTTTTCTCCCCCTATCTTCTCCATTGCCTTTGTGGGTTGTAACATAAATTGGTGAAAAAGAATATAAAGCTTTTAAAGCAATTTCAATAGAAGATAAAAATTAATAAAATCTTCCCAAAAATGTTTTTAGAATTAATGGGGCCGATGCAATACAGTGCACTATTTATTTAACCCACAGTTGGACGCGGGTTGTGTAGGCGCACCACAGCTCCTTTGCTTAAGGGGATTAGCGCCTCAACGTGCATCCAATGCGGCACAAAATTAATAGCACTCATCACATGCAAATGCATGTGAATGAGACTATTAGTTATTCATGCCACATGCAGTAAAAAAATGTGCATCCAATAACCAATATGCACATTTATGAGCTCATAAATTAACGCCTGCCCAGAGCAGGCGTTAATTTCGGAACACCCCAAAAAGTTGTACAGAAAAGCAGAAAATACTGCTTTTCTGTACAAAAGATTAAAAAAAAAATTTTTTTTTTAAGTACTGGCAGTCCAGTTCGGGAATCAGATACTCAGTTTACCAGTGTCCATTTTCCAAACTCATGGCTGGGCACCGATTAGGAAAACAGATGCCGATAAATTCAACATCCATTTTCTTAACCAGCAGTCAGCTGACCTCTCCCGAGTGCCTGCTGTCAAGGAGGCGCTAGGGGTGCACAATTGACCCTAGCGCCTCCTTGACGTGACCCCTAATTAAAGTATTGCATGGCGCCCCCGGGAGAGGTGCCTGGGGGTGTGTTAGGAAAGTGGGCTCTGAACATTCAACTTGAGCCCTTCCTTTTATCTATCCAGGCAAGACGAGGGGTGAAGGGGATCCGATTTCAGTCTGAAGTTTTCAAATATGCGGCTTTTGCGATGATATATTAGTATTCTTAACGGATCTGGAGCGCTCCCTCCAATCCCTTTTGCAATTATTTCAGGTGTTTGGGTTTTTTTCCGGCCTGCGCCTTAACACTGATAAATCTGAGGCCTTGGCCTTTCCTGACACTCTCCGGGAACGTTGGGGGGGAATCGTTCCCCCTGCAGTGGGCCGGCGACTCCCTTCGCTACCTTGGGGGTTCACCTTCCCCTCCATCTAGCCAAATTATATGGCTTTAAAATCTCTAGCCTGTTAAAGTTTTCTCAGGAGAGGATGCAGGCCTGGAATGCCCTACCACTCTCCTTGGGGTCCGGATCAATTTATTTAAAATGGTTATTCTCCCCAAATGTCTTTATGTCCTTCAGAACCTGCCTCTCCGCATTAAGCGTAAAGATCTTGCAAGTTTGGACAAAGCGCTGCGCTCCTTTGTATGGCAAGGCAGGAAACCCAGGATACCTTTGCGCTGGCTGAAGGAAAGGTGGGGTTTGGGAGGCCTGAGCGTTCCTGATCTAGCACTTTATAACTTGGCTGGCAATTTGCGTATTGTACGGGAGTGGCTCCTAGTTAGGTCCTCTTATGTTAATCTATCATCTGAAAGAACGCGGGCAGCCCCTTTGGATCTGCAATATGTACTGCAGGCCTCCTCAGATAAGCTCCCGACCTTTTTGGTCCATAATATCTTCATCTCGCCTATTAGTCAGACCTGGCTAACTTTAACTAAACTGATGAAGGTATCCCGTTTTTGCTCCTATTTTTTGCCCATTCGGGGAAACCTAGAGTTTCCTCCAGGCTCCCAATCTGCTGGTTTCCACTTGTGGGCTTCTAAGGGAATCACTCAGCTGGAACACCTGTTAGACGAAGAGGGTCATATGCTTACATTTCCAGGGTTGAAAGAGTTGTACGACCTTAATAATGATCAGATATTTCCTTATCTACAAATACAACATTACATTGGGTCTTTATCATCAGCATCCTTGCAACCAACTGCCTTTCATTCCCTTGACACCTTGTTTTTGTTTGAAAAGACGCAACATTTTTCTCTGTCCTCTTACTACAAGGGTCTTAAAAAGCTTGCACGTATTGATACCTGTTCCATACTAGCAGAAAGATGGAATAATGATGGTGTGTTTACAGTTACCGCCTCTATTCTTCAGTCCTGTTTTAAACAAGTGTCTATGGCCTCCCCGAACATGAGCAGGTAGGATAATTCCATTATCCTACCTGCTCAAGTTAACCTGTATTTATCCTGTAACTCAGCAGATATCACTTCACAGCCCAAGGCTCTTCCCTCCCTTAACTCGCTCCTCAAGTTGTGAGCCCTCCACCTAACACTCAACAGCTTCCTAGTCTTCCTGGTTCATTACTTGATTGTAAGAGAACAATAATTTTTATCTGCTCTGAAGTTACTTATTTCTGTACTGAAGTTATTTATCTATTTGATTTAATTGTTGATTTAATTGTACTGAAGTTATTTATTTACTTGATTTAATTGTTCCGTGTTTTAAATGTAAATGTTCCTTGTATCGCCCCCCCCTTGTGACTGTTCTGTTTTCAATGTAAACCGGTGTGATCTGTATTCCATACAGGAACGTCGGTATAGAAGAAATCAAAATAAATAAATAAATAAATTATAGGGAAATGCAATACAAATTCCTTCAGAGAGCCTATGTGTCTGCCCAAATAGCATTCCGCTCGAAATTCTCACCTTCAGCTACTTGCGGGAAATGTCACAGAACTATTGGTACGCTGTCCCATTCTTTCTGGGCATGCCCCGCTATAAAACGTTTTTGGGGATGTATTGTCAGTTATGCTGCAGACTTGCTTGGAGTTTCAATTCCATTAACTCCGCTGCTGTTGCTCTTTGGCTGCATTTCTCCTCTGCAGGTTTGGGGAGTTGGGCCTCGTTTATTTCTCCAGTAGGTCTGGTGGGGGAAAAAAGTGATTCTTCTTGGCTAGAAAAGTTCGGAAGCCTCCTCTTTCTGGGTATGGCGAAACTACCTTCACCACATGATGGACGACATGGCTTCCCGCTGCTCTCCATGTCACCAACGGAAGTTTTTGTTGATATGGGATTCCTACATTCAAGCACTCTGGCATAGATCCAGGAGACTGGTTTTGAATGACTACATTTTTATGGACCTTTGATATTGGCTATTTAGTTCTTTGCTGGCACAGTGTGGTATTTGATTCCCTGCTTTTGGGTGAGGGAGGGAAAGGGGGGGGGGGGGGGGAGAGGGGGGGGTTGGGGACCGCTGTTTACCTTTGTACGGTTATCATTCTATGTTTCTACTTAAGGATGCATCAGAAACACTGCACCCTAAGCCATGTTTGCTTGTTTATTCTAATAATAAAATTGTTTGAACTAAAACTAATCGGAGAAAAATTCTTTTTCTCTCAACGCAAATAAAGCTCTGGAATTTATTGCCAGAGGATGTGGTTAGTGCAGTTCGTGTAGCTGGGTTCAAAAAAGGTTTGGATAAGTTCTTGGAGGAGAAGTGCATTAACGGCTATTAATCAAGTTGACTTAGAAAATAGCTACTGCTATTAGTGGCATCAGTAGCATGGGATGTACTTAGTATTTTGGTACTTGCCAGGTACTTGTAGCCTGGATTGGCCACTGTTGGAAACAGGATGCTGGGCTTGATGGACCCTTGGTCTAACTCAGTATGGCAATTTCGTATGTTCTTAGTCAACGAAGCTAAAGATTGCTCTATGGGGGAGAGAAGCACCCAAATGTTATCCAGGGTGATAGGAGAAGGCTTAGCGCTACGTTTCGGCACTGGAAGCAAAATTGACATGGTCTGGGGAACAGAAAATCTCACATTCCCCAAAGAATAAATCTCACCAGCTGGAAGAATAGCTCCACCAACTGAAACTGGTGAACTTGCTGCGCTAGGAAGTCCCTCTGCCGACAACCTCTTCACAGGTGTCTGTGGCCTTTCCCTGTTTCCATCCAGGTCAAAACTGACAGAGCCCAGCTCACCCCTACCTAGACACCATTGTGGCAGAAGAAGTAGTAGGGGGAGAGCTGTTGTTGAGGCTCATGGACACATCTGCATCCTGTCCCAGCAGGCGTATAGCTCCCTCGACAGCCCCTGCAATGGGATCCACACCCAACATCACTGGGGAAACATGAAGAATTTATTAATGTTTAATATCCTAACTGTAAAACGGATCTATGGGGGGGGGGAGGGGGGAGTTCAGACCTATAGGCCTGCAACATTAACGCCATTCTTTGGGGAAAGATTAATTTATTTTGCAAACTCAAAATATAGGAGTTAGCCAAATAAGTTATTCAGCTTTCTCAGCTCTGCCTGGAACACCCCAGAAATGCCTACCATATGTCCGAATACATTTTTTCTGGATAAATTTTGTTTGTATAAATTGTGCTGATATTCAAAAGTCAATATTTAATCTCAAATCACCTAGTCCAATAGTTCTTTAAGCCACATTAATGTAATATCACTTGCGTACTTTATCAAGATTTGCAAAACCTGCTAGGTCAATCTTTCCGTTTTGCTTTACCTCTTCATTAAATAAAAATTCATCAATAAATTAATGGAAAGAGATTGTTGGTTTCATATATTTTATTTTCACTGCCCCGCGGCAGAGTATAAAGGATGTTTTTTAATCATTAACTGCCAACCTCCATCCGTAAACGTCTGTGAACAAGTCGTGCAGTTGTAGTGCTCTTAAAAAAAATTTTTTTCATAATTTTATATAAACACTTTTTATCTATTGAATTTTCAAGAAAAATCTAGCGTGCACATCACTTCTTTGATCAAACAAAACTCTTACTGCCCTCCCAACATGGCCATGTTTCAAACGCTCAGTCCTTCCTCAGGGAATATGCAGGTAAGAGAACATCGGCACTGATTTCTATCCTCCTTGCTGTCAGTGGGGTTGTTTATCGAATGCCACGCCGATCTACTTTAATGTGGCTTAAAGAACTATTGGACTAGGTGATTAGAGATTAAATATTGGTATTAATTATATCACCTATATTGTGGTTTGGTGAGCTTTGTTATTCAAAAGTCGGTATTTATCCAGATAACTTTTGAATTATGTGGATAAATGCCTTTGAATCTCAACCTTGACATGAACATCTTCCAAGTTAGGCAGATGTGCTTCTAAGCATGAATTTGTGCTTGAAAGATTAGGAGCATGGAAAATAGGCTGAATTTTCATCAATGATGAATATTCAAATCAGTGACTGCATATTGGACCAGATACATAAACAGGTGTCTCTTTAGATGTGTTAAAATAGGGTACATAACTGAAAATTAGCTCTCCACATCCCATGCAAAAGCCATTCACTTTTATGGACGTTTAACTTTGGGCCACATTTTCAAAGGGTTGGAGTTGGCTATGTCCAATGTTAAGTGCATGCTCGATGCCTGTAATTTGGAGGGAAGAGTAAGCATCCAGTCTTGCTACTGAAATTATGCCATGTAGGCATATAACATTTTGACACTTACATCCATGCATCCAAATTAAATTATTGTTAATATCCTGTACTATTCTTTCCCCTGAAATTCCTTAACCCTGTATTTGTTAATACCACACTAGTTTCATGTATTTCTCTTTCTTTGTTAACTTAGTTCCATGTAAACCGTCATGATGTGCCAATGAATGTCGGTATATAAAAACCTTAAATAAATAAAACATTTCTGACACATCTACTTAGACAGGAAACTAAGGGCCTTATTTTCAAGACGGATCGCACGCGATAAGGGACTTTTCGCGTGCGAAACGTCCCTTATTGCGTACGATACCAAGATGGGGGTGGAGTCGGCCCCGGAAGAGGAGGAGTCGGGGCGTCACCGGGGCCGACTCTGCGAAGACGCCGTGGACGACGAAAAGATAAGGCCCTTTTTGCGTCCTAGTTCGCGCCCAATAGCTACACCTTCTATGGTGGCGCTATTGGGTGCGAAACCGGCAGCGATCGCACCGCGACGGTGCGATCGCTGCCGGCTAACACAGGACCGCCCCCCGCGTCGACCCCCCACCCCTCATTACCTAAAGTATCGCAGGCCTGCGATACTTTAGAAAATAAGGCCCTAAATGTAGATGTCCAATGAACGGGGTACTCAAAACACAGCTTTTGAAAATTCCTTAGGTGCCTAAGTCTGAAAGTTAGTCACTAAATCATGACCAACTTTTCAAAAAAATTGAGCTTTGGGTGTCTAACTTAAGGTGCAGGTAGCGTTTGAAAAGTTCAAATTAACCATTTAAACTACTGAAATTTAAATGGTTGACTGTTTAAACAACAAATACAGAGGGAGCCACCTGCAGCCATGGAGGTGGTAGGACCTCTCTGCCACTGCGCACGTGCTCTGCCTTCCCAATATGTCTGCACAAACCCGGCTTCTCCCCTTCCTCTCTCCCAGCCTGCCCCAATGTGGGAAGACATGTAACATGCCAGTAAAGGGGACCCCGTAAGTCAGCCATAGGCTCAATTCAGCCTGTCCTTGTCTCCCCACAGCAGTGCCAGTATTTTAAGAACCATTTAGTTGTTTAATATTTTACATCCCTAGTCTAACTAGATATTACGTGTCAGACTCCTGCCCTTGTGCAACTTTGGAAGGTGAACTGAATTGCCTTATCTCATTTTTTCTCTCTTACCTATCTCAGAGGCTTAAACACTTTTGTTCTTTTAGGGAGCACAGTCAGGCCGATACAATATCATGAGCTGAGCCTAGTGCACAGGCTAACGAGCTCTTGGACGCGAGTTTTGGATGAGCTAGGCTACCATCCGATGCAATAAGGAGATTAGCACATTCAAAACCTGTGTCCAAACCAGCGTGTAGCTAATAGCACTCATTACATATCAATGCACGTAGATGAGGCTATTAGCTATTTCTCCCCAATGCAAAAAATCACAATACGCCCATTGCGCACTTGCTTTGAGCCATCTGAAAAATCCCCCACAAAGCCACAAAAAAGCCCAAAATACTGCTTTTTTGTGGTTCCTTCTACTTAGTATCATCCCAATTCTAAGTAGGAGGAAACACCGGAAGCTGCATGAAAGGAAAACTTTGCTGGCGGTCAGGTTAGGGAAACGGATGCCCATTAATTGAGCGTCTGTTTTCCTAACCGGGGACAGCTACATCTCCTGGTCACCTAGTGCCATGGACGCGCTAGGGACGCACAATTTATCCCTAGTGCATCCTTTTTAGCGTGACCCCTTATTTAAATAGTGCATTGTGCATCCAGGAGAGGTGGCTGGGCTGTGCGTGAGGAGAGCGGGCGCTCAATCATGAGCACCCGTGTACGCAAGCCAATATTGCATTGGCATGAGTGAGATTAGGTGAGTATTCCAGTACCTCAGAAAATGACTGTGCAGTGTTTTAAATTTACTTTTCTGAGTTTCTTTTCCTTTACTCCTCTCGATAATAAAAGTTCTTTACTTGAAAGAAGGCTGCCTAAGTTGTTCTTTAAGAAAAACCAGATTAACAATATCCCTACTGAGCGTGTCTCAATAATACGTGTTCCTGTTTATTTAGACAAGAACACGTATTATCAAACCACTGGTGACACACTGCACAATGTTTAAGGCACAATGTTGTTGTAACCAGTGCAAATGCCCATCCCACGAGTTCCAGAAGCATGTCACGATTGTGCTGAAAAGCCACACCGCACAGTCTCCGATGGTACGAATAGGTGCCACAGTGGAGACAAGGCTGCAGCGGTTGAGATGTAAGTCTTTCACATGGGGGGTATTGAGTAAGAACTAGGCTGGATTCTCATCTTCCATCTTTCCACCCCCAGTCCCTGATTTTCTCAGAAAGTCCACTTTTGCATATCAGAAAAAGGAGTGGATACCAGAGAAGGGAGAAAGCAGATTTGCAGGTCAGAGCATGCAGTGGTGTTGTTGGCCGCCTAAACTTGCTTTGCTTGACCATTGCTGTTGTCACTGTGGTCAGGTTGTCCAAAACCCACTGGAAGTATTCTGAGGCTTCAGCATAAACTGCGGTCCCCGTGCACCCTAACACTATAGAGGTTTCTTAGCAGGGTGATAGTTAGATGTCTGTAGCCTTCTGACTCAGGACTCTCAGATTACTCTCCTTGCTCTTTTAGTTTGTGTCTAAAATATGATAAAAGCATATCAGACCCACACAGCAGCAAGTGACATAGATAAATGTACATTTAATTACATCACAACTCAGATCTATGCTGCAGTAAAGAGCATAGGGGGTAGATATTCAAAAGCCATTTAGATGGATAACTGAAAAAGTTATCCATCTAAATGGCCAAACCGTGAATTTAAAACTCTTATCTGGCTATAAGCTGGGGGCATTCCGGGGGCATGCAATAGGCATTTCCGGGAGGAGCAGAGTTAGCCGGTTAGACCTGGCCACACTGTAGGGCAGGTCTAAAGTTATTGGATATATAACTTTAACTTTAAGATAGCTAGGGATATTCAACAGTGAGCCGTGCCGCTGAACATCCCGGTTAAGTTAGCCTGATAGGTGTATTAAGGCTGCATTAAGTAACATAGACACATGGGGCTCAATATTCAGCGCTGGCCAGGTAAGTAACTTAGCAGGATATGATTGATCCGGCTAAGTTACAAGTAGTGCTGCCCAGATCCACCCACAAATTGGCTGGCTAAACGATAGCGGACCACTAGATAACCAGATAAGTCCTACTTATCTGGCTATCCGGCGCTAAAGGCGCTTCCTAAATGCTGCAGTAATGAAGATATACAGGTTTTTATACTGCATCTTATACCCAGACTGTAAGTAAATTGATACTTGGGTATTTATTTCTCCTCTACTCATGCTGCAGTTTGTAATATAAATAAATAGGTAATTATATTGCAACTTCTACCCATGCGTCACAAAATACTATAGATACGTGGGTATTTATGATCGCATTTTATACCCATGCTGCAATAAGTATCATAGATATAAAGGTATTTATATCACATCTTATAACCAAACTGCAGACAATAAAATACTCACAAGGGGATTTACTAGGGATTTGCAACCTCAACATTTTTGGTTCTTTTTTTCATTTTGGTGGGTTTTTTTCATTTATATTCAGTTTGTTAAATAGTTTATTTGTTTCAGTTCCTTTGCCAAATCAACAAAAAAACATTCAACAAAATAACCCCCATAACAAAAAAAAAAAAAAATGAACTGCCAAAAAAACAAACAAACCTGGCCTCTGGCAGCCCCAGCTAGGCCTTAGCACCAGGCCAAAAAACTGCTTTAAGGTAAGCACGGTGCTGAGGCCTAGCCCTGATGCTGACATCTAGTCCAGGCCAGGCTTGCTGGCAAGGTCTAGCCCTGGGCTGGGCCCATTAGTGAGGTCTAGCCCCGGTAAAAAGGCCTAACTGATGCCAAAGCCTAGCCCTGATGCTGAGGCCTAGATCTAGCCAAGATCTAGCCCCGAATCAGGACTAGCACCAAGGCCTAGGCTCAGCACCAAGGCCTAGCCATGAGTTGCGCCCAGCACCAAGGCCTAGCCCTGGCACTAAGGCCTTACCTTGGCATCAAGGCCTAGCCTTGTCTGAAACTGAATCCTTGAAAAGAAGAAGGGCTGAGGAGCTCCCACTCTGGCCCCCCTTTTCCCTTCCTAGCTCCAGCACTGGAGGCAAGAGCAATGTCCAGTTACTCCTGCCTGCTTAAAAAATGCCATCATCAGCCTCTAGTGTGGCTGGCGTCATTTTGTTTTACACCCATACATTTCTATGGCCATACAACAAAATGGTGCCAGCCACATCATAGGAAGGCACCAAACTGATGTCACTTCAGCAGCATCCCCAGGTGGACAGTATCATTTTTAAAGCACCAGGACAGTAGATCGCATTGACTGTCATCACTCCTGCCCCCAACGCTGGAACTAAGAAGGAGGTAAGACAGAGCTGGGGTGGGAGATCCTTGGCCCCTACTCTTGTTAAGGACCCAGATCCAGGTCTAGGCTTCGGTGCCTGGCCTGGGCCAAGATCTCAGTGCCAGGTCTGGTCCAGACCTAGGTCTTGGCGGGGGGGCTAAGCCTCAGTGCCTGGCTTGCTTTGGCAATGGGCCTGGCTCAGTGCTAAGCCTCTGAGCTAGGCTTGGCCCAGGGGTAGGCTGCAGTTCTGAGACTGAACCTGGGGCTAGGCTGTAGCACTAGGCTGTTAGAGGCCTGGGTTTTTTTAAATTAAAAAAAATGCAACAAATACAAAAATATCCATCAGAGAGGCTATTTTTGCTTTGTTCCATTTAGAACGAACCAAAAATGGCCTCATTTGCTGCATTGAAAAAGAATGCACATCCCTAGGATTTATATCCCGTCTCAGAGCCAGACTGCAGAGAATAAAGAATAAAGAGAATAAAGCACATACACAAGGACTCAGAGCACATTTCAGATCTATGCATCAGGATACCGATCTCCTCAGTGCTGTAACCAGCCCTCACTACCATCTTTGGATCCCAAATCCATCTTCAGTTACCACTGCACTTAACTGGATAAATCTGAAAAATGCCATTTGTCCTTCTATGTAGTGCTTTTCAGACTTATCCGGATATGTAAGAAAACCGGATAAGCCTGAAAAACCCTAAATAGCTACCTAATTCAGATAGCTGGATAAATAGTGGGGTTTTTAAGACTTTATCCGGCTTTCTTACATATCCAGATAAATCTGAAAAGCGCCACTTAAATGGATAAGTAGCGCTTTTCAGACTTATCCAGCTAAGGAGCGTCTGCTGCTTCTTAGCTGGATGAATCAGAATACAGCCAGATGAGTGCACTGTTTATCCAGAGAAGTTCAAATTTGTTCATCTAAGTACTAGCAAAGGTGCTACTTAGCCGAATAAGTTCTAATTCAGCTGGTTAAGTGTGCGCAAATGATGTACCTCCGTATTTGTACTTCAAATTTTAAAGGGATACGCGAGTAGATTTTACTCACGTTAGCAAGATGCATTTACCCAGGGCTTAAGTTGTAGACAAAAAGGAAGTGGAGCTGTGGAGGGAGTGAGGTGGGCGGGAGCAAGGGCCAGTTGTGAACTCTCTTGCGCACCCATACCTGAGCACACTTTTCACGGGCTTAGCATGCTCGATGAGCACCGGTAGGCGACGAACGGCCGGGGTTTGAGGATGCAGGATCACTGAGGTAAGAAGGAGAAGGCAGACAGAGAGAGCAGGGCTCCTCCCTGCCCTGGTGATCCTGATTATTATTCCCCAGCGCCCCCATAAATGCCCCCGTCCGCAATTTTTGAACGTTCACCTTTTAACATGCATTTGCAGAGAGTTTGGCCTGCACACTCATGTTTGTGAATTTTGCTGCCGCTTCGTGCATTGGCTAAATGTGAAAAAAAAGGGAGGCACAGAAGAGATATGAGGGTTGGGGATTCCTCATTGTGACTCACGGTAAGTATATATTTATTGCAGTGAAACATTTCGAATTTCCTGGCAAGACATGAACACTAACTTCCACAAATAAGACGCCACGTGGCTCTCTGTTGACCTCTTTCGGATTCTGTGAACAATATGACCTTCTATGACCTTTTCCTTTTAAATGTCTGGTATCCCATGCTCAAATTCCCCTTTTTATTGCACTGGTTAGTTGGATACTAAAACAAATAAAGGGATGTGTCCAGAAGACACAAGAAAGGTTGAGTACAGAGAAACCAAAGCAGATATGTTACACTTTTTTCTTCTTGACAAACATGGTGTGAGTTGTTAACAGCGATGCAAGAGAAATTCCTATTCCCTCCTGGTCTGCCACATCAGTAGTCTGAAGTGTCAAATCTGTCAGCCATGCCAGCTAGCCATGTGATTGCTAAGCTTCACTCACAGCCAGCAGCAGGCTAGCTGAAATGGACTTTATCGCCCAATAAAAGAAACAGAGAGCGAGAACGAGAAAAAAAAAAAAAACAACCTCCAAAGCTTGTGTAAGACTTTTATTACTTAGGCGATTTCTGTTTGAGCCGAGGGATGAAAGTCTGTTTCCAATCATACGGTTTCTTCTTGCACAACTCTCTGATGCAATGTTCTCAACACACAGTAAGTAGTACCTCTCTGGATGACAAGAGGGGGGAAATCCAGCAAATGTGTTTATTATAAAGACAGTTTGTTATGGCGGAAGTTGACCGCTGTAGCAAATAAAAACACACCCGCACACAGGTTATGGTGCAAGATGTCAACTTCTCTTCTATTAGAAGCCCACTGGAGGATAGAGAGAAGGAAAGGGAGAGTGAAATAGAGGAGGAGAGTTGAGAGATGAAAGAGAGATAGATGGGAAGGAGACAGAGTATATATTAAGTCCACCGACCATGGCCGACTCAACTCACCTCATGTCATACTTGGCCCTTTACTCCCGGTGCTCTCGTGACCGCAGCCAGTCACTGCTGCCGCGTTTCTGCTGGATTCCTGTGCTCCTCATGGCGGCTGGGACGCCGCCGACCAGCGTTCTGACCCTGGGTCTCCCTAGGCGCACGCGCCATCTGTCCTCCCTTTAAAGGGCCTATGGCGGAAACATCAGGCTCGTCCCTTGCTGATGACATCACCGGCCCTGGATATTTAAGGACTACCTCGCTCTACCACTAGCTGACTTGGCAATGAGTTCCCTGGTTCCTAGCTGGTGTTTGCTCCAGAACTCTGGACCTGTTGTTCCTGTTCTACGGATTCCTGCTCTGCTCGTCAGACTCCTGTCTCTGCGCTTCCGCTTTTCTGGGCCTGGCTCAGCGCTTCTACATCTAGGACCCTGCCTCGGTGTCCTGCTCCTCAGCGCTTGGCTCAGCACTTCTACATCTAGGACCCTGCCTCTGTATCCCTCTCCTCGGTACCTGGCTCAGTGCTTCTACATCTAGGACCTTGCCTCAGTGTCCCGCTCCTCGGGGCCTGGCTCAACGCTTCTACATCTAGGACCCTGCCTCAGTGTCCCGCTCCTCAGGTCTTGGCTCAGCGCTTCTACATCTAGGACCCTGCCTCTGTATCCCTCTCCTCGGTACCTGGCTCAGTGCTTCTACATCTAGGACCCTGCCTCTGTATCCCTCTCCTCGGTACCTGGCTCAGTGCTTCTACATCTAGGACCTTGCCTCAGTGTCCCGCTCCTCAGGGCCTGGCTCAGCGCTTCTACATCTTGGACCCTGCCTCGGTGTCCCACTCCTCAGGGCTTGGCTCAGCGCTTCTACATCTAGGACCCTGCCTCTGTATCCCTCTCCTCGGTACCTGGCTCAGTGCTTCTACATCTAGGACCCTGCCTCGGTGTCCTGCTCCTTGGGGTCTGGCTCAGCGCTTCTACATCTAGGACCCTGCCTCAGTGTCCCGCTCCTCTGGACTTGGCTCAGCGCTGCTATATCATGAAACCTTGTCACGGCATTTCCACCCCTCGGGGTCTGGGTCAGAGCTTCTCCATCACGAGACGCCTTCTCTACGCTCCCGCTCAGGACCTGTCTCAGCACCTCAACATTACATTACTGTGTCTCTGTGTCCCTGCTCCTCAGGTATGTCTCAGTGCTTCTACTTCCCAGGATCCTGCTACTGCACTGCCGCACCTCAGGCAGTGCCTCAGCGCTTCTACTCCACTAGAACCTGTCACAGCGGATTCCCTGCACAGGGCTTGCTTCAACATACCATTATACAGGCCTCTGCTCCTGCAGTTCCTTGCCAAGGGGTCTGCACCACGTGGTCCTGCCTTTCTGCCTCCGGAACTGCTGTAGCATCTCATCCCTTGAGGCCTTCTCTCTCCCTCTCCTCGAGGGTACTCCACCTTGGACTGATTCTGATCTCTCTGACACTCTCTACTTCCAGCCACCTGTTTCCTCCGGGACCAGCCACACAGAGGTCCACCTAAGACCAGCCGGCCCCGGCACCCAAGGGCTCAACCTGCGGGGAACGCGGGCTGGTACTGGCGAAGTTCCTGTTTGCCTCTGCTCCCAGCCAGCCTCGCCTCCCGACGGTGGGGATCTGCGGGGCTCAACCCCGCAAGTAGCACCAGCTCCACCTCGGGGCAAGGGTCTACGATTCCTAACAGTATAACAGCAGAGAGGGCAAGCAGGGGAAGGAAGAGTGAGGAAGAGTGGGAGAACATAACTTGAGAAGTTTAAGGGAGAAGAAAAAAGGAACCACAGATGAAATACTATATGAAAGAGACAAGAACAAGGAGGCAGAGGAGCAAAATAGTGGGAATGGAAGAAAGAAGTAGAGTAAAAGATAAAAATCAGACCCCAAAACATGGAATATTTCCCGTCACTAAATATTCAATTGCTGTTGTATGTCCAACATCAACACCTTTTATGAGATCTTGTAGCATATCAATGTTTATTTTAGTTTAATGTCGCTGTATTGTAAAGATTTCCTTTATAAATATAAGCCCAGATGCTGTCACAGAGGGCACCTACAGATTTAAACATAATCCGCACAGAGCAGGTAGCTCAGAAGATTGATACCAATAGTCCCTTGACAAGAATATGCAAATTCATTTGCTTTCTTAGTAGCTAAATCTCTGCAACTACAAAACGCTAACGGATAAAGCACAGGGAAAACAGAATGGGCCAAATGTAAAAGCAAAGAGTCGGCCAAAGGGACAGGAGAAAAGAGAGAAGCAATTCCCTAAAAGGGACAGGAGAAAAGAGAAAAGCAACTCTCTAAAAGGGACAGGGGAAAAGAGAGAAGCAACTCCCTAAAAGGGACAGGAGAAAAGAGAGAAGCAACTCCCTAAAAAGGCCAGGGGAAAAGAGAGAAGCAACTCCCTAAAAAGGTCAGGGGAAAAGAGAGAAGCAACTCCCTAAAAAGGCCAGGGGAAAAGAGAGAAGCAACTCCCTAAAAGGGAAAGGAGAAAAGAGAGAAGCAACTCCCTAAAAGGGACAGGAGAAAAGAGAGAAGCAACTCCCTGAAAGGAAGAGGGTAAAGAGAGAGTTTGTGTCAAATGGGGAGAGAGAGAGGGAGAAAGAGATACAACTTGTGTGTGTGTGTGTGTTGAGGGAGGAGGGCAGTGGACTATTACACAAATAAAGATGGCTAACTGCAATGTGCATTTGATTTTAGGAAAAATGTGTTCCAACAATGTTTCATTTTCTTTAAAAATAAAAAAAAAAAAAGCCGCTACCACCACCCCCCCAATTTTTTTTTTTTTAATTTGGTTTCGAAAGTCAACCAAAGGAAAAAAATCAATGAACGCCAATGAAACATTAGAATTGCCTCTCCCCTCCTCCTGGGCTTTGCCCAAAGAGCAGGGCTGGTGCTTCCATTGGGCATACTAGGTGGCTGCCTACAGTGCCAAGATTTTGGGGGTGGCCAAATCCCGCCAGTGTGAAGTCCAGAGGGCTGCTGTGCCAGAGCCGATACTGTCAAAGAAATGAGTGCTGTGCTGGAGCCACTGCCACCAGTGCTTAAATTGGGGCCCTAGGGTGCCAAAAAGCTCTACACTTTCGCAGAGGTATCGTACCCCTTCCTGGGGTCTGCTCGAACTTGCCAAGTAGAAAGGGGCAGGAGCGAGCCCCCCCTTGCTCCTGCCCTGCTGGGTCCTGATTTCAAAATGGCACTGGCCAGCCCTGAGGCTGGCCAGTGCCATTTTGAAATCAGGCTGTAGAAACCTATGACCCTACAATAAAATGGCGCTGCCCTCAGAGCCGCTGGGTGCCATTTTGGAACCGAAACCCGGAGGGAAAGGAGCTAATGGGGCTCGCTCCTGCCCCTTCCTACTTGGGAAGTTCGAGCAGACCCCAGGAAGGGGTATGATAGCTCTGGAGGAAGGGTATGGGGGGGGGGGGGGCTTATGGGGAAGGCCTGTGGGGTTAACTTTTATATTTTGGCACCAGGGGGAGATGTAGGGGCAGTTTCCTTTTTGGTTTTTTTCAGCATTTTTGGTTGAAAACAAAAAAATGAACAAAACGAAAACATTTTTCCTGCATACCTAATCACCAGCAAGTCCTGCCTCATTTCCTATTGGCTTTTAATGAAAGATACCATACAAAATAATAATAAATGAATAATACCATTCATACCTCTAGGATGGCGAACTTTCTTGGGTTCAATGCCTCCTCGGTAGTCTTCATGATGGAATGCGGCTGCCCAGGTTATTGCAGCTTTCATTATCTTGATCATATCAAGATCAAATCATGCCTGTGTTAAAAAGCCTGTCTTGGCTGCCCACTACTTTAAGTACTAAATTTACAGTACTTTAGAGGTTGATACTCAAATGTCATTTAGACGGATAATTTTTCAGTTATCTGTTTAAATTGCTACCCCGGCTATATTGGGAGCCGTATGTGGCTAACTTCTATAATTTAGCCACATAAACTGAGGGCGTTCCAGGGGCAGGTGGGAGCCGTTTCTGGACTGAGCAGAGCTAGCCACATAAGTTATGTGACTAAATCTGATATTCAGAGTTAGCCGCTTAACTTATGTGGCTAACTCTGGTTGGACATAACCAGCTAACTTTAAGATAGCTGAGTATACTCAGTGGCACGACTGCGCTGCTGAATATACCCTACTAGTTAGCCAGGTATTTTTATCCAGCTAAGTAGCCGAGCTGCACAGTGGCTGAAAATGGACCCCTTGGCGTTTAGAACAATTCACACTGAGGCCCTACAATACCTTAAAGTATTTCTTGAAGATTACCCTCCAGGATGTGCTCTTCCTTTGTCGGGTCAATCCCTTCTGTCTTTGCCATCTCATAAATCAGCCCATGTGACAGATGGTGGCATGTTCTCCTCCAGGAACTCAGAGAAGAAAATAATTAGTTAACCTTTTGGAAAAAGTTAGAAACATGATGGCAGAAAAAGACCATATGGCCCTTCTAGTCTGCACAAAATAGAATGACTAAACAAAAAATCCTTGAATTCCAGTGCAAGAAGAGATAAACTAGAATTAAAGTAACAACAACTTTTAACTCTATAATGCTAATCTCATCACCATAAATCCATTGTGTGGCTACTGCATACTCTGAGGCAGTGATGGTGATCTCCGGTCCTCGAGTGCCACAAACAGGCCAGGTTTTCAGGATATCCACAATGAATATGCATGAGAGAGATTTGCATGCACTTATCCTGAAAATCCGGCCTGTTTGCGGCACTTGAGGACTGGAGTTCGCCATCACTGCGTCTGAGGTCAGATATTATTAGCACAGCCACCTTCTAAAAATTCAAAACACTAGCCAACTAGTTTACCCAATTTTGGATGATCCTTTCCAGCAACGCAGAATTGATATTTAAAATCTGTAGTGCCCACAGATATTTTGGATGGTTGCCGCAACTTGATGCCTCCTTTGCTATACTCCGAGCCCAAAAGATGCCTCTTATCAGTTTGGAAGTAACCTTATGGTTTGGGGGTTTGTTTTAGCCTTGGTTTTTACACATTTTTTTAAATACACAATACATGAAATCTAAATCATGAAACATGGCTGCACGAAACATGCAGTCACTTCTAGGTACAGGAGCCAGCTGTGCTTTTTACATGTCAACAGCAGCAGACGCCTGAATAATAATCATGAGCAGTAACCACAAGAAGCAATGTGGGAATTGATGCTGTCAGGACTTAACATAAAGTCTTTGATGGAATTACAATTAATATACAAGTACTAATGAAATCAGAAATGAAATTACTGTTAATCTAGGGCATGCTTGCTTCATTAATTCAATTGTACCCTTTATGTAAAGAGTCAGTCTTATCCGGACGCTGCTTCTGGTTGTGTCAAACCCAACTTATAATGGGACTTGCACCGAGCTGCTTGGTCCAATAACCTGGTACCCAAAGTAGCCTTTCAATAAACAGTTATTTTGATCTCCCTGTAGCATAGAACAGCCAGCTGTTGTTGGGTAATTTGAAAATTAGTTTAGTGGAATGGTAACAATAGAATTAATTGGAATTAAAGGAAACAAAAAGTGATGCAGGGATCAATCTTTTTATTTTCTCTTACTCATTTGACAGTTGATTTGTATTGTCTGTGTGGTTGCAGATCTCAGTTCCTAGCTTTTAAGGCTCTGCATGGGCTAAAGTCAGAATATCTCACAGAAGAGTTCAAGAGATGCCTACCCAACCACCTTCTTTGATTTAGTGATGAGTTGCTATTTACCATCTCTGTACTCTTTGTGGAGTAATTTTGTAACGTCACACATAAATTAGCCAGCAAACATGCACCCAAGGTACACTAATTTTCAAAGAAGACTTACACGCATCATTGTGCTAGGAAAATTATCCATAATAACACCACAAAACCCGCACTAATTAACCCTTTTGGGTATTAATAGATCATAGGTGTTTATCCTTTTTGTTATATTCAAAACCAAAATGGTTCAAAACTTACTTGAAACAACGCTTTTCACATTAAGACATAAATCACCAATTGGTTATCAAAAAATTTTTTTTACCAAGGAAAAAGTTTTAAAGAGTGTAAGTGATGCTTCATAAAATTTTTAGGGCACCATCCCAGTGTACCTTGTTTAGCTTTTTAATCATGAGCACCACCATCCACCCTAAAATCCTTTTTATTTCTCAAAAATATTTTTTTATTAATTTTTTGCATTATTTTTCTAAAATATTATTTCAAAATGCTTCATGAAAAAATGTGAAAAGCAGCACAGAGGATCACAGTTCGCCAAAATTATTCCAAAATCCAAGCAGGTAAATCTGAAATCACTTAACTTGAGCACGAGTCCCAAAACTTCATAGTGACCATTGGCACGAATAACCCCAACAAGGCCAAGTTTCGAATTTCTTCTTCGTCAGGGGAAGCCACTTAGCCGCTGCACTTCACTCAAATCCATTAAAGAGGCTCGCAAATGCGCTGCCCGATGTTCCTTCAAAACATGGCGAACCTGCTTCCCTCTGTTTAGCGTCCCATTTTAAAGGGACCCTATCATGTAACTCTGAATCATGGCGGTAAAGAAATTCAAATTTCCCTTTAAATGAGTGAAAACCAATCAATTTGATCGTTCAACCCAAACTGCGTTACAGTCTTCAACTTATAAATCCAATATTGCTCCCTGTAATTTAGTAATGACCCCATGTCATCAAACTGTGAATTACTTGTTACTTTTTCGATGATTGTCCATCTAAGATCATCAAAACTGTGACCATGCTCCACGCAATGGCTCACAAGGGGGGCTCTCCACTCATTCTTTCCTTTTCCCTTCCCACTCACTCAAACCCCTTTTCTTCCTCTCCTTCCCTCCCTTCCTTCACAACTTTTCCCCCTCTCCTCTCCCTTCTCACTCATTCACTGATTCATTCACTTCATAACCTCCCCTCCCCTCCTTCCCCTTCCCTCTCTCTTACTCATTCACTCATTTCACAACCCCATCTCCTCTCCCTTTCTCACCCCTCTCTCTCACTCAGTCACTCACTTCAGAACCTGCACCCCAGGGTCATTTTCTTCCTGCCGATGGGGTATGGGAACCCCACCTGTACACACATCACATTTCAGCGCCACTGGCCATGATCTTCCTCCTGCTGACAAGGGATGGGAACCCCAACAACATACATATCACTTTTTGGCACTGCTGACCACAGTCTTCCTGCCAGTGAGGTATGGGGACCCCCACCAGCATGTCATTATATGGCATATCTCTTAGGTGGACCATGACTCCTCTTACCACTGGGGCCACTCACTATCCTCCAAGGATGTTACAAGAACACTCCTTGGGGCTGCAAGCAAGGGATCCCCAGTATTCCAAACCTCAGCCCTCCTAGACTGCACCTCCTAGGCTCTCCACAAACTGTGGAGTGCCAACTCACTTCTTCTCTTCAGGAACGCATCCTGATCCCCCTAATAGTTTCCCTTTGGGAGAGAAACTCCATCCAGACTTAGGCCTTTCCCCTGCTGAGTCCTCTCCCCAACCTTCTGGTAGCTACCTCTGGATCTCCTCCCACAAAAAACCTTGAACACAGTTTATAAGGATCTCACATATGTTCCCTCTAGTGGAACATCCTCCCACAGTTTCTTAAAGGGGGCACACTGTAAGCCACACAATGCATACCTCATATAGAGCCTTCCCACTGGTTAATCTACACATAAAAATGTTCACGCCCCTGGACAAGAGCTGGGTTAGCATCTTTCCACTTTTTTCCACTGGACTTGATTGTCTGAGTGACAATCCTCCTGGTTCTTCACGTCCTTCTTCCAACAATATAGTTGCGCCACACCAAAACATTTGAAGTTATTTTGGGATGTGATCCAGCAAATTGTTTAGTTCACTTTCTAATGATTTTGGTATTACACTGATCATGCCAATGTTTCCACATTATCATCACCATGAGACACAGCTATTGCTTGTTCTGGCTGAATGCCATCATCTGACATTTCATTTGAGAAGGGGTCTTTATGTTCCACTCTAATGTCAGAATAACTGTCTTCGTTAGTTCCTTTTCTCTCCCTATGCCAAACCCTCCTTTAATAGGATACTCAGAAATATCCGTCTTTGCAGGCATTCCATAAGACAATGGCCAGACAGATGTATTTCTCTGGTAGTGTCTAATGTAACTGACAGAGCCCACAATCTGAAGTGCATCAACCTGCAATACCTTGGGTAGAAATGACAGTAAGGGATCTTCTCAGCATATCCCTGGTCTAAATAGTTCACTCTTAAAGTACCACCAAGCACCTCTTCCAACATCACCAAAACCCCAAGCAGAGGTCAAAAGACTCTCTGTCAGAATTACCCCAAGGGCAATCCTCCAGGAACACAGGGCCAAGTTTAGGTGTCCACCATGTGTACTCCCACCCTATGAGTCAAAAATCCTGCTTAGGTTCAGGAATCATTTTTGGGAGCTTTTGTAAAGTACAGACATGGAGTAGGGTTACCAACAGGTTCCATTTATCCAGGTCAGGTTTGTACCACATTGCATGCATGGAATTTTGTATTTATTGCAATTATATCTATTTATGGAAAGAACTGTAAGTCCAGGCATGCAGTGGGTAAAACAAGGATTGGAACAGCTTGTCCTGACAAAGAAAAGGGAGACAGCTGGTTCCCCTAAAAAGAGTAGAGATCTGGGTGGGATGGTGATGAGGGTCAACATATTGCTAATTCTGACTTTTTCTAGTGGCATTTTGGGCATCCAGGAAATGGGGAATGAAATGTGTGCATCAGGAGCCATGTCAGCCAGCAGTCCACATTCTGGAATTGTAATTTGTGGTTCATAGTCCCAAAGAATGGGGCACTCTGACCAATACAGAGATGCTCACCTTGCACTCTCTTCCTGGACCCTACAGCCTCTTTACCACCAATCAGGGATTTCAGAGTTTTCAACTACTAAGTTATTTATAAATTAGAATAGAAGAAAAAAGGCTGTCCCAAGATTTGCATGAAGAAAGCAATGGTGAATTAGAACTGGAGTGGCTCTCCAATAATTTAAGTCTTTGAAAACCTGGATCTCATTTGCAAGTCAAACTGGGCATCAAAAACAGAGGCTACCACCACCATTTGAAAGGCTTTCTGCATGATTTAAAGAGTGGCAGTGTGCTAATGGTCACAGTTCACAGAGTTAGCTTTTGCCTTTAGACAGTTTTAAACTCCAGGAACCCCTGGGCTCTGTGCCCCGCAGCAGCTGTGGGCCAAACAAAGGCAATGCCTTTCACACAGAGCTGAGCCTCATGCACTGCAAACTTAGCTCTCTCTGTTTGGTGTTACTGATCCGTTAGTCTAAATATGGCACGCGGCGGCTTGATAGAATCATTTCCAGTAAGCAAGGAAGTTTCCTCAGCAGTTTGCAGAGCTGGCTCAGACTCCCAGCCAGGCTCGTGGGAGACCACTTAACCGGTCATAAGGGAGACAGCGAAAAGGCATCATGGAATTTCAGCGCTGAGATGCGCATCCTGCATGAAAGACCTCCCAAGATCCCACTGGCCCATTGACTGCACGCATTGTGCGGCTAAGAGATTTTATTAACGTTGATGAAATTCGGTAATGAAATACTGCTATAAACAGCCTGTTAGTTTGTGGACGGTTTTGAAAGATGTTATATTGTGCTGGATCCAGGTTTGGCTGCGGCGCATTACTACTGGCTGTGCTCATAAAATTCTGCATTTGGATACCTATGAAACCCAAGTGAAAGAACGGAAATAGCCCTTTTTGAATACTCCGCGATGAAAGCAGGGGACCACAGCTCTTACAGTGGCCGAGCTAACATGTGTCACTGAGAGTATCAGCTCACTTGTTGGCTTTTGTTGGCTTTACTGCAAGGTGTTTTCTCTTTGCCAGAGAGATTTTATTGCTTATATATATATTATTTCTTTTCTTTTAGTGAAGGTGGGCACGTTTTGGGGGGGATGGGGCACAGCATCTTTCTCCTGCACCTCTGAGCTTCCAGCTCAGTTGGAACCGGCTTCTACTGAGCTACAGTGCCAGGAGCCTTAGATGTGCACTTTTTATTATGGACAACACCCCTTGTCTGTAAAAAGCTTCAACAACAAAACTGTGCCCCAGTCTTTGATTCTGTTTTCAGGCTTTGCTTGTTAAGTGCCTTGAAGTGATGAGAGCTCCGGCCGGTGATAATAATCAGCAGCAACACAGCAGCACCTAGAATGTGCATTAAACTCCAGACTTCTTATACAATGTAGATAGGGAGCTTCTGACAGGGTTCAGCTGGCTGGACAAGGGAATTACCCCAACAGGAGCAGTGCAGGGCTTTCTGACAAAGCATGGCAGGGTTTTCCTGCCTGACCAGCCACCTTCCCCTTGGATTGGGCCCGTAGGTTCTGGTGGCCAGCAGGACTTCTTGGGCTAGTCTTCTGTAAGCGGTACACCGAGAAAGGAACAGAAGACAAAGTAGAACAAGGAGTGCATTAGTTGTTGACAGGAAAGATAAGTAGACACAAGGCAGGGCAAGACCGGAGCAGGGTGCAGGGACAGGAACACACTGGAAAGCCAGGCTGCAGAGGAGGCCTGGAAGAGACAAAAACATATCTGGGAACTTTTGTCTTCCAGTCTCCCTGAGATTACCATGGATTAGCGAGAGGGGGTAATGGGGGGAGGGTAACTGCACAGTGGGACCGGATGCTCACAAATTTTCTCTCATAAACACTCTTACGTGTTCACACTTACGTTCACTGCTCATTCTCTCACATTCTCACATGTCCATTTACACCTTTACTTCTGCCATTCTCCCACCAACACACACACACACACACTCACTCGCTCACGTCTCTCCCTCTTCCATACACACACGCCCACTCACTTTCACACACATGCTCACTTGCACTCAGCTCTCTCCTACTCACCTACATAGACGCTCAGATCTCTTCTTCCTACACAAATACACACTCACTCACTCTCACAGACTTGCTCATTCATTCTCTCTCCCCCCTTTCTAAACGCAATAGCAACAGCAGACTCTAACTTGGGCTCCTGGAGCAGCAGCAGCTTCTTCCTTCCCCTCCTGTGCTGCAGAAGTGGGCGCTGCCTGTTTCTTACTCCTCGTTTGATGCACGGGCAGGAAATTGCGATGTCGATTGGCCAAGGCAAACAGAAAGGGGCGGGCAAGTGGCTGGATACAGGAAACAGGCTGTGCAGGAGCAGGTGGTGTCACGAGGAAGCAAAGTTAAGAGTTAAAAAGGTCTGGAGATGTTAGAAATCACTGTCGAGTTCCTCCTTTTTCAGCCACACAAGACCAATGACGTTCCTTTCTTCTTTCCGGGTCCAAGCAGATTGGTTTTGCTGCAGCACCCGGAGATTTCCGGTATTGGCCCGGAGACCCGGTAATTCTTTTAGAATTCTGGAGTCTCCGGGCCAAATCCGGAGAGTTCCCAGGTATGGACATAAGGCAAGGGCAGGAGAAGGATGTGAGGCTAGGCAAGGCTGGACTAGGAAGGGCTAGGAGGAAGAAGACAGGAATAGGGTATAACACTTAAATAAGAACCTGGCAATGCAAGATATGAACTGACTAGAGAGGCCACAGGACAGCCTGCACAGACAAGGACAAGACAGAAAACACAGAGAAAGGGTAGGCCACTGGGGTCTAGATGGGACATAGAGGCCACTGAGGAGGCCCACAGAGAACAGGAGGGCCTCAGGAAGACACAAACAGGACAAGACAAAACCCAGGAGGGTCACTAGAAGGCCCACACAGGACAAGGACAGTTCAGGCTCCTGACAACAGATAAAGGTAGATATTGATATAGGCAAGGGACCAATAACAAGAGAAGGGCCAGGCCAGAACAGAAGGGCCACAGGGAGGCCCACAGGAAACAGAGGCATAACTGGAAAAAAGGGTCAAGACAGAACAATACAAGAAGGCCAGAAGAGGCCACACTGGAACACAGATAAGGCAAGAAGGCCTGAACAGACCACACTGGAACACAGACAAGACAAGAAGGCTGCTAAGGCCACAAAGTAATAAGGCAAGGCCACACTGAAACAAAACAAGGCAAGGAGGCCACAAGCCACACAGGAAACAAGGTAAAGTGCAAGATAGGCCAAAGCAAGGAGCTGTGGTGACTCGATGATGAGGCCCCAAGGCAACTGTGAGAGTAGTTCTTATAAGGCAGTCCTTGCTGAGTCATGCAGCCTTCAAGAAGGCAGCTAGAGCTGGTGGCTCAGTGAAGACCCCTGCTGGCAGGGAGGCTACATAGCAGCCAGAAGTGTTACACCTTCATTTTCAGTTTTTATTTTTTCAAATTTTCCTGGGAATTTATCAGGGTTTATTATGACAAGAACAGAAACAGGAGAAAATCAGTGGAAAAATGTGACTCATTATTTTTCTGGGTAAATATCAGAGTTTATTTTTGGTAGACAGAAGCCAGGACAATAAAACAATATTAAGCAGATTCTCCCAGTCACCCACTCAGCAGCATCCCTAGCTCTATCCCCATCCCCTACTAGCATGTGCCTTTTTCTCCCTCTCACTCCCTCCCCAACACTGGAACAGCATTCCCCCTTACTAGTGGTGGCTCAGGCTTCTCCTCTGTCTTTCAACAGCACACTTACGGACACTCCCGCGCTCTGCAGCACTGCACTTCTGCTTTTGAGCAGTGCCAGGAAGCCTGCCAGGAAGTGCTTCTGGTGGGCAGGACCTGCTTCAAATGCTGCATTGGCAGCACCAAGCAGCAGGCACTAAGCTCTAATGGGGGGGAGGGGGAGGTCGGACTTGAAATGCCACATCAGTAGCATTGGAGGGCGAGCACTTTCGCTGGTAGTGGGTGGGATTTGAGACTTTGCAGGTGCTTTGGCCCATTCTGGCTTCCAGCAGTTGCTGGAAGCCTTGAGACACTGCATCTGCAGCTCTGGAGCTGCTCTTTAATCAGCCTAAAATTTGGGTTAAAATCGTTCTAAACAGATTGTCACTTTTGGAAAAATCTGAGAATGTATGGGTGTAAATTAGTTTAAACTGAAAATGAAGGACTCTAACTGTAGATAATCCCACAATAATCATCCTCAGATGATTATTCTGATTTTTGTATTTGAGTCACTGAAAACTAGGTATACTTGTAGCTTTTTTTCAGCAGTTTAAAAGGTCTTGCCAGCTGAGGGTGGTCTCATGGTGCTGGCAGGCTATAGAGAAGATAAAGACACCAGCTCACCACTGCTCCTTTTCCTTTCTTGCCCAGTTAACCATTTGCATCTTGCCACAGCTGTGCAGCTTTATAATCTGGAACTAGCTTTTCAGCCAGGCCTGGCCATTGTACCAGTTTGGACACTATGGTTCTTCTCTCAAAGTTCAGATTCTTTTAATTACTGTTTTTAAAATACTGCGTAAGAAAATGTGATTAACCACACATCACTGGGATATGTTTCAGCTGTTTTCAGATGAGATTCCTCTGCCCATCAGCCAGATAAGACAATGGGTGTTATTACACGTAGATGAACTTGTTCTGTGCTCTTGAGTACGTCCTTTGGGGAGGACCATGTAAAACAGTCAGAACGTTGCATTTTTGTCAGGATTAACCTCAATTTGTGTTTATTCATATAGGACTTGGATTTCACGATTGTTTCCTACTTTTCAAGCAGATCTCTTATCCTCTACATCCTGGGCCCGCTCAGTATCTCAGGCTCACCTAGCAGTTCCATCCCCAAAAGCAACTGCATCTCACCAGTACCAGAATGAGGACTTCTTTTCTCTCAGCCTAGCTCAGTCCATCTCTCAGTCCATCAAGCTAGGTTGAGAGAACATTGTACAAATGTCATCTTTGTGTGAGTTTCCTCACTCCGAAGGACATCAAATTTTCACAAGAGTGTACTGTTCTGTTCGTACATCTCAATCTGAATGTTAAACTGGCCCCTAACCCCTACACTAGTACCTAAACCTCACCTTGAGTAACTAGGTGGTCCTCATATAGAGGTATAACTACCTAACTACTATAAGGGCCGGCCATAATTTACTGTCTAAACCGACTACAAGATCTAATTTTTGTTGGACACTTTTTGGTAAAGTTTTCCTTAAAGCTTGGAAAAACAGAGGTAACATTCCGAGCTGATCAAATGGCTGTTCCATCTGTCTAAACCAATCTTCCTGCATTATTTGGACATGCAGTCTGATATCAGTTGTCCCATCCCATACACGTGACATAAGAGTTGATAATTCTCTTTGTGTAGGGAAGTTTTGCCTTAAAGCTTCCCAGACATTCTGACGAAAATGATTAAAAGGATTACCATCATAGTCTGAATTAGCTAATGTAATTTCCCTCATTCTAGCCTGTCTAAACAATGCATCTACATTTCTCACCCACCCAGCAGTTGTAGGTAGAGATTGTGTTATCACACTTTGCTATTACCATAAAACACACCCCTCTTCCTATCACATGTGATAGTTTGATAAATCCTGGCCTTAGTCTGCTGGTGGTATGGGTAACCATAGTATAGGAGAAATTGCCATTAGCAAGGAAAATCATTACAGTCTGCTAATAATATATTTATAAATTATGCTCTTAATAATCACATATACCAGGCACATAACCAGCAGCTATTAAAACCTGCAGCACACATCAACGGGAGGGTTTAGTGTTTATTTTTGTTTTACTACTTCTGCTGTCCTGCTTCCCTAGTCCCCGCTACATTATCATCACCACCCCTTTGAGAATGGTCCCTTGAGTTTGGTAATATATTTCATACAGGTTATCATACAGTTATAACAAATGACATATTGCAAATTTAGGAGGTAATTTTCAAAAGGATTCATGTGTATAAGAGGGTTTTTGAAAATTGCTACAATATAAGCTATGTATTATGTGCTTTTGAAAATTCACTCCAAAGCATGTACAGGGATTAAGCATTTCGAGCCTGATTTTCAAAGCATTTACACACTCAAAACTGGGTTTTACATGTGTAAATGCACATTACCCATGTAAGTGGGCTTTTGAAAATTGCTACAGTTTATGCTGTTGAATTGTTCTTAGGTTTTACCTGCATTAAGTGCACTTAGCACAGGTAAATGGCATTTAAAAATTGCTATGACTGCATTTTACATTTACATGCAGAACTCCTTTGAAAATTCACCTGATCCTGTGTAACGTGTTTGGTGAAGACGTCATCCGGAGGGGACGCCCCCGAGGTTCCCACCATGACGTCTTTAAGACTGGCCCGTGCGCGCACCTAAGTAATCCCAAAGGCAAGATGGCAGTCGGCAGCACCCACACCGTCCCGGAAACGCCAGACAGGTCGGCGGTAGCTGGCAGAGGCAGCCACTCTCCCCAATGGTGCCAATGAAGCAAAGAAAGAGGTGAGCATTAGTGGTCACAGCTGTCTGCGACTGACAGGCATAATACTGGTTAGCAATGTCAAACAAGCAGGCTGAAATTTGGGACTGGATTCTTAGTGAAATTTCTGCAGTAGAGAGGAAGATCTAGAAGTTATCAGCATAAGTGTGGGACTAAAAGCCATGGGAGAAGATTTGAGCACTGAGAGAAGAAGGGCCCAGGACAGAGATTTGAAACATATCAATCAATATTAGAATAGTAGTGGAAGAAGAACTACCAGAGGATACAGTAAAAGTATGATGGGAAAGGTAGGAAGAAAACTAAAACGGATCAGAGTCTCAAAATCCAATCGAGTACAGCGGGTCAAGGAGTAGATGGTGATCAACCACGATCAATATTGTCAAAAGCAGCAGATGGGTCAAGGAGGATGAGGATCGAGTAAAGACCTCTGGTCTTAGCCATGATCACTGGAAACTTTGGTAAGAGCACTTTCTATTGGATGTAGAGGGTGAAGCCAGGCTGAAGTATATCCAGAATGGCTTGAGGTGAAACAAAGTCAAAACTGGAGGTGAATGACCAATCTGAGCTCTTTGGATATAAAAGGGAGGAGGGAGATGGGACAAAAGCTAGCAAGACAAGAAATTCCAGTGAAGGACTTAGTGTGCTCATAATATGTTAAGTGACAGTGGGAATTAGAGGCAAGGGTGTTTGTCAGAAGAACATAATAATCTTGCTTGGCAAGTGTAATAGTAGGCCAGAAGGAGGCGAGCATGTATTTGAAATGAATGAGGTCAGCATGGGAATGGGACTTCAGCCAGAGATGCTCTGTAGAGTGGGCACAGGAATGTAGAAAGTGAATGCTAGAGGTGAGCCAAGGTTGAGGTTTGGCTTGCCTTACAGGATAGTGGAAGTGGGGGGTGGGGAGCAAGAGTGTCCAAAGCAGAGGAGAGTATAGTGTTATAAGAAGAAACTGACTCACCAACAGAATCTGACAAGGTTGTACAGGAGAGGAGACATGAGACAGTACTGGAGAGGATGCAGGGGGCAATAGCCCAGATATCTCAAAAGGGGTTGGTAGTTATTGGATGAGACTGCGAGGGAGGGTGGTTAAGTCAGAAAATTATCAGATGATGGCTAGAAAGAGGCAGAACAGAAGAGGAGAAACCTGAGACAGTGCAGTTGGAAGAAAGGATTTGGTTAAGGTAGTTGCCATGCTGGTGAATGGGAGCAATGGGAATGACACCAATCCTGTTTCTCTGCAAACCCAATTGCTGAATGTAAAATATACATGGTCAGAGTTTACAAGTGTTTGCATTTTACAGAAAAAGCAAGCAAACAGAAAAAAGTAAAAACAAATGAAATGTTTTAAAGAATGTGATTCAACGCCCTTCCCTACCTACATAAATCCTGGGTGTGTAGATGTGGGAAACCACGACTGGCTCTGTGCACACACAAAGTTAAAGTCAAACACACAGACATGGATATTCAAAGTGAGAGTTTAGCACAGGCATTATTTCTGAGTGTACTTTATCTTCCCCTTGGTTTGTGGCAAACCTCAAGAATGCACCCTTTAGTGTTAAGAGTTGTATTTCCCATTTACTACATGCACAAGATTATTGGGTAACTCTACGTTCATTTCCTGAGCTCAGGATTGTAATAGCTTTTCTTGAAATCAACTATTGCTCCCTTTAGACCACCGCCTCCTGTACCTCCAGCACCATTGGGGGCCCAAGATTTTCGGAGAAAAGTCTCCTCCAGCACAGAAACACAGAACATGACAGTAGATTGGACCGTATGGCCCATCTAGACTGCTCAGTCTTATTCCTGCTGCATAGCTTCTCTGCTGGCTTTCCCCCCTTACTTCTCTGCATCTGGGGATCATCGGTGCTTTCTTGAACTCTCTTACCATTTCTGTGTCCACTGCTGCCCTTGGGAGGCCTTTCCATGCACCCAAGACTTAACCTCAGTGTTGCTCCTTCAGCTAACGGGTTACGGGGGCAGCAGTACCTGCCTTCCCTCTCAGCAGGGGACTGGGTGAACTTGCCGGGCAGGAGACATGAACTTGAGTTTCCTGAGCAGGAAGCGCTGTTAGAAGGACACTCAGCTTTAGTATAATTGACATGAGTATTTCTCTCTCTCTATTTTTTTTTTTTTTTAATTAATTTATATTCCACCTTTCATGATACTTCAAATCGGTCAGCAAAGAAGGACCCTGATGCCCTCCAGTTATTTTTCATTTGCTTTTAGTGATATTTATTTATTTAACATAGTTAGATTCCGCCTTTAACAAACAATCTGTGCTAAACAGATTACCGTACTTCATAAAACATAACACAATACACAGAACGATGTAAGATACAATACTGCAAGCAGCATCAATTTGTAAAAGTAACTTCAATTAAAATTGTATAAGCTGGATGGAACTGGTACCTTTGGTGTGTCACATGGCCCATGCTGATAGGTGCAGTTTTGGTTGGAGGATTAGTGGTGCTCCGCTGTTTCACCCAATCCCATTGCTTCAAATTTGACTATCATTTCTGCTGTACCACAAAGAAAATGGAAGGTAAAAAAGAAACCTGAAAATGTGATTCTATCACTGTACGAGCCTTGAATCACAGATGAAATTTAATTATATTTCTGTCACTGCCTGCTGCAGTGATGAACCCTTGCTGATTTTACTGCAAGTGCTCAAAAGCTACCCAACATTACCTAGGGATATTGTAATATCTATTATCAGGCATGGACAGGGTCCAGGGATTCAAATGGTAAAGCCACTGCATGTCTCTCTTTCTCTCTCTCTCTCTCATAAGCCTCAGAAGCACAGAATACTTACAGAACGTCTTTTGAGGAAGTGGACAAGAGACAGTTTAAACGTGCAACCACTGAAATGTATCAGGTCTCTGTGGTTAGACCTCAGGTACCATCAGCACGGCCCTCTGCAGTGCAGCACCTTGGCGGTTGTCGTTCTGTGTGTAACCGCTTCGCAGGGGCAAAGCCCTGCCGGATAAACCGCAGCCCAACTGAAGAGACAAACTGTCATTGCAAAACTCAGATGGGAATATAATCTACCCGTCTGTGTTTATACCACTGCAGTAATTATGTCTGCTAGGAAGCTGATGTTCTATGCAGATATTCTACACGCTTGCTGACCGACACGACCAGGGCTGAGTTCTCGTAAGTTAAAATCATGCTTTGGAACCACACCAAGGGAATATTTTAAGGTAAAAATAGCTGGAGTTTATTAAGGCAATTAGTGGGAGGTTTCATTGTCTGTGATGTAACTGTGGTGTTTGAGTTATGGTGTTTTTTCTTGGCTTGGTTGCTCAAACTCTCTGAAGTTCTTGCAGGAATGTTGATCTAGTTATTGCACATTAAGTGACCAAGAAGTGCTGAGTGCTAAGGATTTGGACAGAAAGGGGATGGATCAGGGCCAGTGCTAGCTTTTTTTTGCTGCCCTGTGCGAACAATTACTGTGCTGCCCCCTTCCTCCACCCCCCCCCCCACCCCCCCCCCTATTCATTCAGTCTCTGTCCTGGGCCAACCAAATAAAAGCCCAGCTCCCTCCAGTGATACAAACTTTAAAAACTGACATCTCCCCCAACCCCTGGGTCTTCTATTCCTGCCTCAGAATCCATGGCCAGTGAAGAGTGTTTGGTTCCCTAAGTGAACTTTATCAACCTTGCACAATGCACTTCCCCACACCAAGCCCTCTCCACACAAACAGTTACAAGTTATGCATTTATAATAACATTTGATATGAAAAATATCAAAGTGCATATTCTAAAGTAAAAAATCACTTATATTATATTTACATTCACTACTGTGATGCCAACCAGAAATCCCTGTAGAAAGACACTTGGAACCCATATGGTACTAGGCCCTAAACCATTAATACACTTCCTATTAGGAGAATGCCTCACGTGCAGAACATAAACCTACCATCACCAAATAAAGAATACAGCAACCATAAAGTAGAACCACAAACATACAGACAAAAACTGAACTGGAAACCGCAAGAAGCCAGACACTCTATGCAGTGCAACAGTGAAAAGACAGAACCATCACCATTCCTCAAATATCAATCAAGAAATAGAGACTCCAATATTCACTAGGCCATTTAAAGGACAAGGTATCCAGCTACAGTTAACCAGACAACTTGTCCACTATATTCAGTGGGATACACGTCCCGCTGAGTATACTTGTTTAAAGTTATCCGGCTACATATAGCCGGATAACTTTAACAATGACCGACAGGTGATTGAATATGGACAGTTAGGTTTAAAGGTATCCGGCTTCGTGTAGCCAGGTACGTAGCGCATCTTTGAAAAGAAACAAAAAATGTCAAGGGCCTCCCAGCCTGGTGTCTACTCATTCTTGCAGGTAACAGGTAGGTAGGAGGGTATCAGCTGGATGGGGGATGACTAGGAGGGGAAGAGGAGGGACATTTTTTTTTTAGAGGGGAGGACTAGGCTGGGGAGTCCATCCTGCTCGCGGCGAATCCCCTTGGGGCACACCAGGACCTGCACCATCTTCACAGCAGCAGGATGGTGAGTACCCACAGCGCACCAGTGAGCGGGAAAGTTATCTGGGTAACTTTACTCGGATATTCAGCAGAGCGTAGCTTGATACACATTACAATGCTGCTGAATATACTTGGCTACAGCCAAACTTACCCCAGATAACTCTATCTGGATAACTTTAGGACAGCCCCCCTGGCACTACCAGAGCTACCCGGACAACTTTATCTGGATGGCGTCGAACATCAGTGCTCACGGGCTAAAGTTAAGCTCCGTCGTCCCTGGAACACCCTAACAACACCTCTTTTCCATCCGCAAAACTTTCAGCTGGGTCATGACTTACCCCGGCTATAACTATCCATTCGGCAGGGTGTGAAATTGAAAACTTGGGGCTCGTTGGGCTAAGTTCCCATTCTAGCCAGAAAAACCCTTCTGAATATTAACCTCTGAGAGTCTGGTACCTTGAAGGCGCAGATACAGAAAGTTCCTGAGACCTTCTGTATTTAGCTCAGTCTGAAATTTGCGAGCAAGCAAAGCGAGTGAATCTTCAGTCACGGGAGTTGGGGGCAGAGGAAACCTCCCTCCCCCGTGAAAAATGAATTTAAGTCCCACCGCCGGCATGTTTCCGGCATTACCCTGTAGAAAGAAGCTCAGAGAGAAGGGGGGGAGGCGACATGAAGATGGAGTGAGGGAGGCCCGGAGGAAGTAACTTCTTTGCTGATAGTGTGATGGAGGCCTAGAGCTGCCCTCCCAGCAGAGACGGCAGCGGCCAATGTGAGGACTGAATTCCAACAGGGATGAAGGGAAAGGGGAAGGGAGAAGGATGGAGAAGACCAGAGATTGAGTAGCGATTGTAATGACGCATTAGGAGTTACAGGCAACTGGCCAGACCGGCAGGTCAAAAGGTCTTCATCTGCCAAAAATCAATATGTTGCTATCTACATGTGTGGTAATGCTGTAAATCAGAGAAACCACATTATAAAAAAAAAAACAAAAAACACCACCATAAAATTTCTCTGTGGAGTAAAGGTATTACAATTTGCTACAGTTTTTCTCTAGTGTAAATATTGCTTTAGTTGTGCCCTCACCTATACTTGTTGAGAATACTGGAATATTTTCATCGGTATCCTACATAGCACTGAATCCACCACCCTGTGTGTTGCCCTTCAGCACTGACAGTACTACCGCTAGTACAGTGATTCTCTAATCTATCTCGCCCGCCCCCTACCCCTCCAATTTTCAGAATATCCATGGTAAGGATGTGACAAGATCACCAGTTGTGACCCTGTTTGTGAGTTAATATTTCTAGGCACTTTGGGTGGGAGAGACCCTGGGGTGTCCTTGATCTGAAGTTTTATGAGGAGACGTGTTGATTGGGCCTGTAGTACTGCTAGATGGCATTGATCGGAGTGCTGAGCTATGGATTGTATTGTGTTTATTGCAGTGTTTTAACCTGAATATTAATAAGGGTTCAGATTGATGGGGGAGTGGCCTAGGAGAGTATTAAACCTGGGTCAGTTTGACAGAAGTTGCCCTTTCTGAGTATGGAGTGAGGAAGGGAGGGACCTCCAGGGTGTAGGGAGCCTGGAGTAGCCAGCTCGCGGGCTGGTGGGCCCAAGGACCCTTCCAGTAGGGAGTGGGACCCTGCAGGGGCTCTTCCCCTCAAGGGGGGAGAGACCTGTGGCCAGAAGTAGAAGAAGAGGGGTTTCCTCCTCCCAGGGAAAGAGCCAGAGGATGGAGCTAAAGGAAGAGGCCAGAGGCCGAGGATGTTGGAGGAACTGGAAATTTGTTTTGTTCTTTTTTTGGAAAACAGAGAATATAGGGTGCAGATAGAGCAAGGTTGTTCAACTTGGCGACAAGTAAAGCTTGGAGTACCTCACAGTTCTGCACTTTCCTCTGTATTATTTAACCTGCAGTTAGCACCATTAGGGGTGGTTCTTCAGAACATAGGAGTGCACTATTTTATCTATGCAGAAGATGTGCAGGTCTATAGTCCCAAGTGTAAACCCTGATGAGTTGCCCATTAAACTATCTGATGAATGCATAACTCAAATTAATACAGGGTTGTCCAAAAATGGTCTACCCTTGAATGTAAATGTCTTGTGGATTGGGAAGAATTCATCATGTGAGGATGTTTGCATTCAAAGAGGGATATTTTGCTACCCATTTTGTCGGAAGTGTGCAGAATAAGGCTGTTGCTGGACTCTGCATTAACACTGAAACCCCATATTCAACAACTGGCAAGGCCTGCCTTTTATAAACTGAAATTTTGAATGGTTTACAGTGACACAGTAACATAGTAGTGATGGCAGAAAAAGTCAAATGATCTATCCAGTCTGCCCAACAAGTTTCTTATGGTAGCAACTGCCGCTTCAAGCAGGTTACCCCCATGTTTCTATTAAGGGTAGTAACTGCCGCTCTGTGCAGTTTACCCCCAAGCCTTATGTTAAGGGTAGTGATATTAACAATCAAAAACAAGCACTGTCAAACCCATAGCAAAATTACTACTAGCAATATTTTTCTGGGATGAACAACCTTCTTGATATTTCAGACAATGCTGCTTGAACATGCTTTGCTTTTGGACTTTACCGTAGAAGCAGTCCTGTGCTTTATCCCTAATATCTGTATATCAGTACCCCGGACCATAAAAGTCAGGGCCCAGCATTGGCTGTCATCTGAATCCAATTCCCCCTTTTCCCTTGCCAAAGCAGAGAATGATGTTGCAATTGTATCAAAAGCATGAAAGCTAATTAGTTAAAGATAGTAATCTCCGTGCCTTCGGTTAAGGGTAGTAACTGCCACTCTGTGTAGGTTACTCCCGTGCACCCTTTTCTTCATTTCCAACCTCTAGCCTTTAGGGATTCACAGTTCTTATCCCATTCCTTTTTAATTTGTTTACTGTTTTCGTCCTCACTGCCTCTTTCAAAAGGGTATTCCAGGCATCCACCATCCTCTCTGTGAAGAAATATTTCCTGATGCTGGATCTGATCATCACCCCTGGAGTTCCATTTTGAGACCCCTAGTTCTACTATTTTTCTTTCCAACAGAAAAGGTTCGAAGATCATACATCATTAAAATCTGTCAGGTATCTGAAGGTCTGTACCTGCACCTCCTCTCCTCCAGGACATACATATTTAGATCCTTCAGCCTCTCCTCATAAGTCTTCTGATACAGACCCCACACCATTTTGGTCGCCTGTCTCTGGACTGCCTCCATTCTGTCTCTATTCTTTTTGAGATAAGGGCTCCAGAACTGAACGCAGCACTCAAGTGAAGCCTCACCAAGGACCTATACAAGGGCATTATCACCTCTTTTTCTTATTGGTTATTCCTCTCTCTATGCAGCCCCGCATTCTTCTGCCTTGGTCTTGGGTCATGTAGACTATTGTACAATTTTACCGGCGGGTCTTCCCAGAATTTGTTACATGTTTTACAATTAGTTCAATACACTGCAGCTCGTGTTCTGTTAGGATTGCCAAAGAAAGAACATATAACTCTAATTCTGCAGAAACTACATTTACATTTATTTGGATTTATTATCCACACTCATCATTTAAAACTACTTTGGCTGCCTGTGAAATGGCAGGCCAAATTTCACCTCATGGTAACGGTACATAAGTTGCTGTAGTCAGAAGACATTTGTGTTGTTAGGAACAAGCTATCTTATTATACACAGACTAGACCTTTACTCTGCCAATGAACTAGACTTTTGACTATGCCCTCACTACACACACACAAGAACATAAGAGCATACTATACTGGGTTAGACCAAGGGTCCATCAAGCCCAGCATCCTGTCTCCAACAGTGGCCAATTCAGGCCTTAAGAACCTGGCAAGTTCCCAAAAACTAAGTTTATCCCATGTTACTGTTGCTAGTAATAGCAGTGGCTATTTTCTAAGTCAACTTAATTAATAGCAGGTAATGGACTTCTCCTCAAAGAACTTATCCAATCCTTTTTTAAATCCAGCTACACTAACTGACTAACCACATCCCCTGGCAATAAATTCCAGAGTTTAATTGTGCGTTGAGTGAAAAAGAACTTTCTCCGATTAGTTTTAGTGTGCCACATGCTAACTTCATGGAGTGCCCCCTAGTTCTTCTATTATCCGAAAGAGTAAATAACCAATTCACATTTACTCGTTCTATACCTCTCATGATTTTAAAGACCTCTATCATATCCCCCCTCGGCCGTCTCTTCTCCAAGCTGAACAGCCCTAACCTCTTCAGTCTTTCCTCATAGGGGAGCTGTTCCATCCCCTTTATCATTTTGGTCACCCTTCTCTGTACCTTCTCCATCGCAACTATATCTTTTTTGAGATGTGGCGACCAGAATTGTACACAGTATTCAAGGTGCGGTCTCACCATGGAGCTATACAGAGGCATTATGACAATTTCTGTTTTATTCACAATTCCCTTTTTAATAATTCCCAACATTCTGTTTGCTTTTTTGACTGCTGCAGCACACTGAACTGACGATTTCAATGTGTTATCCACTATGACACCTAGATCTCTTTCTTGGGTGGTAGCTCCTAATATAGAACCTAACATTGTGTAACTATAGCATGGTTTATTTTTCCATATATGCATTACCTTGCACTCACTTATCCACATTAAATTTCATCTGCCATTTGGATGCCCAATTTTCCAGTCTCACAAGGACTTCCTGCAATTTATCATAATCTGCTTGTGATTTAACTACTCTGAAGAATTTTGTATCATCTGCAAATTTGATTACCTCACTCATCGTATTGCTTTCCAGATCATTTATAAATATATTGAAAAGCACTGATCCAAGTACAGATCCCTGAGGCACTCCACTGCCCACTCCCTTCCACTGAGAAAATTGTCCATTTAATCCTACTCTCTGTTTCCTGTCTTTTAGCCAGTTTGTAATCCACGAAAGGACATTGCCACCTATCCCATGACTTTTTACTTTTCTTAGAAGCCTCCAATGAGGAACTTTGTCAAATGCCTTCTGAAAATCCAAACACACTACATCTACAGGTTCACCTTTATCTACATGTTTATTAACCCCTTCAAAAAAGTGAAGCAGATTTGTGAGGCAAGACTTGCCTTGGGTAAAGCCATGCTGACTTTGTTCCATTAAACCATGTCTTTCTATATGTTCTGGGATTTTGAGCTTTAGAATAGTTTCCACTATTTTTCCCGGCACTGAAGTCAGGCTCATTGGTCTATAGTTTCCCGGATCGCCATGGAGCCCTTTTTAAATATTATGTTACATTGTCCACCCTCCAGTCTTTAGGTACAATGAATGATTTTAATGATAGGTTACAAATTTTTACTAATAGGTCTGAAATTTCATTTTTTAGTTCCAGACTCGATCTAGGTCATTTTCATTTGCGGCTCCTTCCCTTTGGAATGATTTGCCCATTCAGATAAGAGAAGAAGTTGACTTAAAGGTGTTTAGGCAGGAGATAAAGACCATATTTTATAAAGAGGCATGTGGGTAATTGCTACAGATGTTGTTTTAATTGTATTATAACAGTCTGTGTTATTTGTTTTAACTTATTTGCTTATTATTTGTTTCATAATGTTTTATATTATTATGATTGTTTTACTGTAATCAGTCCTGGACAAATGCTGGAAGAAGTGGTTGAAGAGCTGGTTGAAGACATCCATAAGATAGGTAAGAAGGGAGAAGTGGTGATCGTGGGTGACTTTAATATGCCAGATGTAGACTGGAAAATCCCATCTGCAGAAACTAAAAATAGTAGAGCGATAGTGGATGCCATGCAAGTATCTTTGTTCAAACAAATGGTGTTGGAACCCACGAGAGAAGGAGCTATACTCGACTTAGTGCTCACTAATGCAGATAATGTCTCAGATGTCCAGGTGGGCGCCCACCTCAGCAGCAGTGACCATCAAACGGTATGGTTTAATATCAATAAAAGAATAGGGTAAAGAACCACAAAGACCCGAATTTTACAGTTCAAAAACACAGACTTTGAGGAAATGGGTAAGTACCTGGAGGAAGAACTAAAAGGATGGGAGAACGAGAGAGATGTGGATCAGCAGTGGACCAATCTAAAAGGAGCAATCACCAAGGCAACTACTCTATATGTTAGAAATGTAAAGAAAAGCAAAAGGAAACTGAAACCTATCTGGTTCTCAAAGGAGGTGGCTGACAAAATTAAAGCTAAAAGAACAGCATTCAAGATATATAAAAGATCCCAAAGGGAGGAGCACAAAGAAGCATATTTGAATCAACTGAGGGAGACAAAGAAATTAATCAAGTTGGCAAAAAGTCAAGCGGAGGAGAGGATTGCCAAGGAGATAAAAAATGGTGACAAAACATTTTTCAGATACATCAGCGAAAAGAGAAAGGTCCAAAGTGGTATAGCAAAATTGAAAGGTGGTAATGATCAATGTGTGGAGAGTGACGAAGAAATGGCAGAAATATTAAACGAATACTTCAGCTCTGTGTTCACTAAAGAAGACCCTGGAGAAGGACCATCTCTACACATCAAGAAACTGGAGGGAAGTGGAATAGATGAAAATCCTTTCACAGTAGAAAATGTGTGGGAAGAGCTAAAGAACCTGAAAGTGGACAAAGCCATGGGGCCTGATGGTATTCATCCAAGGATATTGAGGGAGCTCAGAGATGTTCTGGCGGCTCCGCTGTGTGACCTGTTCAATAGATCCCTAGAAACGGGAGTGGTGCCGAGTGATTGGAGAAGAGCGGTGGTGGTCCCGCTTCACAAGAGTGGCAACAGAGAGGAGGCTGGAAACTACAGACCAGTTAGCCTCACTTCGGTGGTGGGAAAAGTAATGGAGTCACTGCTGAAAGAGAGAATAGTGAACAATCTACAGTCCGGAGAATCGATGGACCAGAGGCAACATGGATTCACCAGGGGAAGATCCTGTCAGACAAATCTGATTGACTTTTTTGACTGGGTAACCAAGGAATTGGATCAAGGAAGAGCACTCGATATCATATACTTGGATTTCAGCAAAGCTTTTGATACGGTTCCGCACAGGAGACTGGTGAATAAAACGAGAAGCTTGGGAGTGAGTGCCGATGTGGTGACCTGGATTGCAAATTGGTTGACGGACAGAAGACAATGTGTGATGGTAAATGGAACCTTCTCTGAGGAGAGAGCGGTTATAAGTGGTGTACCGCAAGGATCGGTGTTGGGACCGGTCCTGTTCAATATCTTTGTGAGCGACATTGCGGACGGGATTGAAGGTAAGGTTTGTCTCTTTGCGGATGACACTAAGATCTGCAACAGAGTGGACACGCCGGAAGGAGTGGAGAGAATGAGACGGGATCTAAGGAAACTGGAAGAGTGGTCGAAGACATGGCAGCTGAGATTCAATGCAAAGAAATGCAAAGTCATGCATATGGGGAGTGGAAATCCGAATGAAATGTATTCGATGGGGGGGGGAAGGCTGATGTGCACGGAGCAGGAGAGGGACCTTGGGGTGATAGTATCTAATGATATGAAGTCTGCGAAACAATGCGACAAGGCGATAGCAAAAGCCAGAAGAATGCTGGGCTGCATAGAGAGAGGAATATCGAGTAAGAAAAGGGAAGTGATTATTCCCCTGTACAGGTCCTTGGTGAGGCCTCACCTGGAGTACTGTGTTCAGTTCTGGAGACCATATCTTCAAAAAGACAAAGACAAGATGGAAGCGGTACAGAGAAGGGCGACCAGGAAGGTGGAGGATCTTCATCGGATGACGTACGAGGAGAGATTGAAGAATCTAAATATGTACACCCTGGAGGAGAGGAGGAGCAGAGGTGATATGATACAGACTTTCAGATACTTGAAAGGTTTTAAAGATCCAAAGACAACGACAAACCTTTTCCGTAGGAAGAAAATCAGCAGAACCAGGGGTCACGATTTGAAGCTCCAGGGAGGAAGATTCAGAACCAATGTCAGGAAGTATTTCTTCACGGAGAGGGTGGTGGATGCCTGGAATGCCCTTCCGGAGGAAGTGGTGAAGACCAGAACTGTGAGGGACTTCAAAGGGGCGTGGGATAAACACTGTGGATCCATAAAGTCAAGAGACCGCCAATGTAGAGTGGGTGGCTCACCAGAACGATGGCTACTGCCCGGAGACAATACCCTTATTAAATAAACATACAGATGCTTACTGTGACTCCAACATCGCTCTAAGCTTCAACGGCAAGAGGAAATGTGGAAAAAAGGATTTGCAATCACAAAGAGGGGAGTAGCTGGCTTGTTACGGCGGTTACTACCCCCAAACCAAATAAGCCTAATACTTCACTTTCCAAGCATATACAGCATAGTTCTCTGCTTCAACGGCAGGGGGAGAAGAAAAGAGGGTTCACACTCACAAAGCGGGGAGTAGCTGGCTTATTACGGCGGTTACTACCCCAAACCAAATGTGCCTGATACTTCGCTTTCGATGCATATCCAGCATGGCTCTCTGCTTCATGGCATGGGAGAAAGGCTGATACATCAAGCATTTCCAGCATAGCTCTCTGCTTCAACAGCAGGGGAATAAGAAAAGCTGAGGCTTCACGCATATCCAGAATAGCTTCAACTGCAGGGGAGAAGAAAAAAAAAAAAGGATTTGCACTCACAAAGCAGGGAGTAGCTGACTTGTTACGGCGGTTACTACCCTAAACCAAAAGGGCCTGATACTTCACTTTCAATGCATAACCAGCATGGCTCTCCGCTTCAACGGCAGGAGAGAGGAAAAACAACCAATAGGGGCTGTATGACATAGTCTGGGTAAAGGGAATAAACATGGGTGTAGCTTGCTTATTGCAGCGGTTACTACCCCTACTACCCCTAACTAATCAAGCTAGATATTTCACTTGGATGCAGCTCCATCACTGCTCTCTACATTAATGGTGGGGGTGGAAGGGAAATAGAACCAAGAGTTAAGAGAAAAAGATAAGTATGAGAGAAAAAAATGTGTGAAGCTTGCTGGGCAGACTAGATGGGCCATTTGGTCTTCTTCTGCCGTCATTTCTATGTTTCTATGTTTCTATAAATATTAAAAAATAAATAAATAAAAAGGCAATTTCTCCCCTGAGGAAGTGGCCAAGATATAAGAATACAGGGTTGTTTCAAAAAGAGGAGGCCTGATGTGGAGGAGACCAGGGAGCCAGCTCTGCACACTGATGAAAGGTTGGAATCGGGATGACCAAGGAGAGGTGAGTGTTAAAGGAGATGGGAGTAATAGGAGGGAGTATGGAGTTAGGGATATGAGTCCCATGTCCCACATTTGGAGTCTGGTGTTTAAAAAAGTAGAGGAATCCGGGAGAGTGTGATGCACCTGTCCCTGGGTGAGGAAGGGAGCTGATATTTTGGGAAAATCCCTGGCACCTGAGTATCAAGGAATGTAAACTCTTCATTCATTTAATGGTGTTTGAGAGAATAGTGGTGGGTTAAGGGAAAGGAGATATTCCAAGCCCTGGGATGCCAGTCATTACCTTTCTTATTGAATTTTTAAACTTGGCTGTGTACCCCCATGAACTCTGAATAATCTAGTATGCTCGGTATACCCTCTATAAGTAACACACAGGCCGATACAGTAAAGCGCGGCCGCGGTTACCCTGCTTCTAACCCGCTTCTAACTCACAATTTGGCCGCGTAAGTCCAACCCGCGATTCACTATCCCTTTTATCCTTACCGCTTCTTTAAATCAACCGGTAACCCTTTCCGCCCGCAGCATGTATATGAGATGTAAACGCTCCGATTAGCTATTCCCTCCCATACAGTAATGTGCGCCCCGATTATCTCCTTTTTAATCTGTAGTTTTGCCGCGCGTTTAACCTGCTAACTTACCGCCTACCCTTACCCCTGCGTTAGTGTGGAGCGTCAGGTCAGAGAGGCGAAATTTCATGGGCAAATGACCCCCTCACCCCCCGGGACCCTTACTCTGGCATTAGTGTGGTGTGACAGCAATAGGCAGGCTCTGGTCAAAATCCCCCCCTCCCGAAGCAAGGCGCAGGGCGAAAATCGGCTCGACATGTCATTAAAACAAAAGTAAATAAAGTGTAATAAAAGTAAATTTACTGCATGTGAATTTTCTTTGAACAGTCCTCTCTCCCCTCCTCCCGAGGCGCGCACTGTGGCTCCCCTGCCTCCCGGGGGCAGCCGGTGGCGAAAGCGGCGGGCGAAAGCGTACGGGTGAAAGTGAATGAATGCACGCCCGTACGTGGCGGGAGCCAGCAGGCGTGCATTCATTCACTCACCTTCGCCGGCGGGCGTGCATTCATCCAGCGGAGGGAGCCGGCGGGCGTGCATTCATCCAGGTGGAGGGAGCCGGCGGGCGTGCATTCATCCAGGTGGAGGGAGCCGGCGGGCGTGCATTCATCCAGGTGGAGGGAGCCGGCGGGCGTGCATTCATCCAGGCGGAGGGAGCCGGCAGAGAAAGCGGCTTCCAGCAGCCCCCGCCGGCGGTGAATGAATGCAAGCCTGTGCATGCAATTTGGGAGCTCAAGGCGTGACGTCACGACGTTTGATGTCACGGTGTGTGACGTCGGTGTTCGCTAATGCTCTGCCTTGAGCGCCCAAATTGCACACACAGGCGTACACAGGCGTGCATTCATTCACCTTCGCAGGCGGGGTCAGGGGAGCCAAAGCGGCTTCCAGCAGCCCCAGCCGGGGAAGGTGAATGAATGCAATTTGGGCGCTCAAGGCAGTGCATTAGCGAACACCGACGTCACACGCCATGACGCCAAACGTCGTGACGTCACGTCTTGAGCTCTCAAATTGCACGCACAGGCATACACAGGCGTGCATTCATTCACCGCCGGCGGGGGCTGCTGGAAGCCGCTTTCGCGCGGCTCCCTCCGGGAGGCAGGGGAGCCGCAGTGCGCGTCTCAGGAGGAGGAGAGAGAGAGAGGACTGTTCAAAGAAAATTCACATGCAGTAAGTTTACTTTTATTATTTTTATTACACTTTATTCACTTTTGTTTTAATTTTCGCCCTGCGCCTTGCTTCGGGAGGGGGAGGAGAGGACTCGCAATCCCCCCTGGTACCTGTCATTTCAAATGTCATTTGAAATGACAGGTACCAGCGCACCCAGGATACTGTATAGGCTCTGTATAGCGCTCTATACAGTAAAATGGGTTGCGTGGGCCTAACGCTTCACGGACGTTTCTTGGACGTGGCTTGCATTTGCAAGCTATTTAAATACAGTATCGAGCGGTAGGTGATCCGAACTGTACGTGCGGCAAACGCGGGTGTGCCCGGCCGTAACGCACCTCTTTCTACCGCTCCTTACTGTATCGGCCTGATACATAGTTGCTGGCTGGATCCCCCAGGAATTTAAAGTTAAGTGTCTGACTGGACCCAGAGTGGAGTGCATTTTGTGAGACCTCATAGGTGGCATCACTTAAAGATCACAGGACAGGGTTCAGGGAGGGGAGTGTATCGGAGAACTCCCTGACCAAATGTCACAGACTGGCAGGCTGGAGTCACGGAGCACCCCCACAGAGGTGATACAGAGCTGCAAGACAACTGGAGCTGTCTTCTGCCTATCCAACCCCCTCCCTCACAGGTTGAACCCTTGGGTTCTGGGGGCAGATGGGACTTGTCTTCTGTGGAACATCATGGTACGGACTGGAAGCTGAGGACTGGCGTAGGCTGGACAAGGCAAGGATGATTGGACAAAGCACAGCAGGCTGGAAGCTGGATACAGGGGCTGGTTGAGGGCTGGATACAGAGCACAAGCTGGGGCTGGATCTGAGGCAAAGGACAAGGGTAAGGCCTGGGAAACAGCCAAGGGACTGAACTGGACTGGGCAGGGCAAGGACTGGACAGGGACAGGATTGGACTAGACAGGTAACAGGGAACAAGAAAGCCCAACAGGGCATGAGGCAGGACAAGGATAAGACAGAACAGAAAACACAGAGGCAAGGCAGAGAGCCTGGAGGCCATGAGGCAGAGGGCCCAGAGGTGGCAGGTAGGAGGTCCGGAGACTGCTAGCCAAGACAGAAGGCCCGGAAGCCACAGAGCTAGGTAAGGTGGAAGGCCTGGAAGCCACAGAGCTAGGCAAGGCAGAAAGCCTAGGGATCACAGGCAGAGCAGGGCAGGCAGAGGGCCTGGAGACCACAAGGCTAGGCAAGTATAGCATGATAAGAGTGCCCAGGTCAGAGAGCTGAGATGACTCAATGAAAAGGCACTGAGCAAGCTGGGTTAAGTAGGGCTGAGGCTTGGGCATAGAAGGATCAGTGAAGAGGTAACTGGCAAGGTAGTGAGCAAAGCTCGCTCAGGACTCCTTCTGGAAGGAAGTCTGCACATCAAGCTGAACCTTGGCACTGGATGACTGCACAGCAGGCGAAACTGTGACACCAGACGCGTGGCATCACCTACCCTACTGCTTCTGACTGGGTCCATTTCACCATCTACATGACCCTATTTGCTGAACCCACCAAATAAATCAGAGAGCCTGACTCTTAGTCCACGTACATCAGATCCTTTTGTTATTTTATGTGCCCAAGGAGTGGGTTATAAGTATTACTGAGATGTATTTGCATTCCTGTAATATAGGAACCAGTCGAATTAGGATATAACACTTACTTTGAAAACCCGGCCTGTTTGAGGGGAGAGGGAGGATGGGTACTCGTGTACTAGTGTGACACTCTCGGTTTTGACAGTATAGTGTTATGCTGCTCTCACACAAGCAGTGGGCTCTGTAACTTTAACCGTTTTACAGAACGCAGAGCACTAAATACACACCCAAAAGTCAGTGCTCCATTTTTAATGAAATCTTAAAAGAAAAGCACTTAATTTATTGGAACTGGTCCAACCCCTGTCTCTCCCCGAGACATGTTAAACCCTTTTAAGCCTGCAAACCTTTTTGGAAAGTGAAACAAAACCTGACTCCAATGCGTGAAAAGTTGAATGCGGCACACTGGCCCAGCCCTCTGAGCCCAGAGACATCACTCATTTCCCTCCATCCCTGCTCTCAGACGCTCTGCTCAAAAATAACCGTGTGTGCCACGACCTATCCAACTAGATGCGTGTACCCTTGTGTACGTCTTTTCATCCGCCATCCTGCAATGGTTTTTTGGACAGCTGCAAGAGTAAAGCTTCCAGTGGTTGTGTGGCTGTTATATGGAGGGGGAGTTTGATTGTCAAAAGAGTTTTATTTTCTCCACACTGCTGGCATTCGCGGGGGTTTCTCTTTATTTGGCCTCTTGACCTCGTGTCTCCATGTGCTGACAGCGAGAACAGAGGGGGATTTAACAAAGAATTCATATGCTTGAACTGCTACCGACACTTAGCATTTCTAGAGCGTTACAAGACAGACCCGGACGATGTTGTATTCTGTGGTCTAGTGGACGGAGCAATGAGCTTTGACTCAGAAGTATCCTGAATGCAAGACTCTTTTCTGTCTGACCTCTGGGAAGTTGCTTTCTCTCCCTGTACCTTTGGGACCCAGAGGAAAACAAGGCATTTGTTCTACAAAGTAATATAGTAAATGGCGGCAGATAAAGACCAAAATGGTCCACCCAGTCCAGGACTTCCTGAGCCTGTCCTAGGGATCCCACAGCCAGTAGGGGGGGGTTTCAGGATACTCGCAATGAATATGCACGAGATAAATTTGCATACCATAGAAAATCCGTATATGCAAATTTATCTCATGCATATTCGTTGTAGATATCCTGAAAACCCCAGGACAGGCATGGGAAGCCCTGATCTAATCTGCCCAGCAAAATGTTTACGGTTGTTACTGCCACTCAGTGCAGCTTTCCCCCTATACAGAAATGTTACACCAAACGTTACCCTGGTTCTTCATTTCCATCCTCTAGCCATTAGGGATCCTCTGTATTTATCCCATGCCCTTTTGAATGCTGTTACAGTTCTTGACTTCACTATCTCTTTCTGGAGGATATTCTAGGCTTCCACCACCCTTTCTATGAAAATATATTTTCTGATGTTGTTCCCGGGTCTACCCATATCATGGGGAGGGGGGTAGTCCCTAGGCATAGGCCTACTGTGCCTCTTGGATAATCTAAATAATAATCAACTATGGGGGTGGGGGCCCCTTGATAACTAGGGACCCCAGAGGGTCTTAATCTGCCACTTTAGGGTCTCATTCACTAAGCATTTTTCCCACAGACACGGAATGGGAGAAAAGCCTTAGTAAATCAGGCCTTTAGTTAGCTATGGGTGTACAGATCCCTTTCTGGCAAACCAAAATTAGACAAAAACATAGGATCTTCTCCTCCCTCTAAGAGAATCCTAAGCTAAGAGCTACCTTCCACTCTTGAGAAACTATTCTTTTTCCTTTCTACCTTAAGACTTAGAGAAAAAAGTAATTGAAAACTTCAGACTTGTTTTCAGTCCTTACCATCCAAAAATAAGGAGAAAGCATATAAACCTCTTCCCGTTTGGGCCTGCATCTTCTGCCCTAGCACACAATTGCCTCTGCGCTGTCTGTCTGCCTCCTGCAGCTCACTGCAGGGCAGAGAGAGAAAACAGTTCACTTTCTTTACACTACCTCATGGAACTCCACTCCTTCTAGAAAACTCTAGGGGGTCTCTAATCCATTCTGGCAATTTCCAAAAGGTATACTCTTATAAACCTCCAGGGTCTCGAGTGGCCCCCCCCCCCCCCCACCAACCTCATCTTCCCATTGCCCCTTGAGGTGGCCCAAGTGTAAAAAAGGTTTTTACAAGCGCCTGACCAAAGATGCAAGCCTCTCCCTCTCCCCACCCCTCACCTATTTTGCAACATCCCCCCCCCCCCCAAGAGCTCACCCCCCAACACCCTAACTCATCCTGTCCTGCATGTAGCCAAGGTGGTCCTTTGAAGCTCGAAATGTCTCTTAGGATTTGGGGCCTGGTGCCACCATATTCACAGTGGTGCCGGCCAGCCAATGTAAAACCTTTGCCCAACATATGATCTGTTAAGGTGGTACATTATTCTTTATATGGGGTCAGATTAGAAACCCTAACCCCTGGGCTTCAACCTGAAGATTAATCATATTGTAGTTGTTGTGATCACAAAATTATTCAGCTGCCTGTACACTGCAGAATTATTTTTAAATTCTGTGTTTTACCTATAAAGTTTTGTCAAAAGGAATACCAGATTATCTCTTTAATTTATTGATTCTGTATAAACCAACACGAAATTTCAGGTTCTCTCAAAAGAGATTATTGCGACTGCATTCTCCTAAAGAAATTTATCTGGCAGGAACAAGGCAATCAACATTTCAATACCAGACTCCTTTAGTCTGGAATTCATTACCTGTGGATATTCACTTGGAAGGTAGTTATTGGAAGTTCAGGAAATTGGTCAAATCCTGGCTGTTCAATCAAGTTTTTGATTAACCAATGCAGAGGATTTGAAGAGTCTAAGGTTATCCAGTTAGCCTCGGTCTCCTCGTGTGCTCCGCCTCCTGGTGGCAGGCGCTCCCTGGGTACGACCAGAGGGCCGAACCAATCCCTGCGCCAGGCCAAGGCTCCACCTCCGGCGCAACATTAACGTGAAGGGAAAAGGACACACAATGAAAACCCAAATGCCCTGTGCCTTTGTCAAAAGTTTTGGCCCCAAACTGGAACCCGTTAAGTTTGACTGGCTTTTATGCTTGTCAAAAAATATTCTACCATTTCAAGTCTGTGCCCTGCCCATGCTCTCCTGAGCAGACCCTTCCCTGCCTGGCACTGCAGAGTTTGTATTTTGTGACATCAGTTCCAAATGGTAATGGAGCTGGGACTTCTTGCCACCTTACCAAGCTCTGCGGCCAAGCAAAACAGAAACAAGGAAACCATATAGAAGGCCCAACCAGCAAAGAAAGAGAGAGGCCTGCGGAGGGAAGACATGTACGAAAGCCAGTGCAATGAACAAATGCGGGAGAAGCTGGGACTCTACTAGAAGAAGGACAAAGGGAAGCTTCCTGTGATACCGCAGCTCCTCTGTAGCCATTGACTTTCCTTTGCTACACGGCAATAGACATATCTTTCAGTCTCTCATCAGTGCTAATGCAACCTGACAGTTCCATGGTTAATCTCTTTAATGTCTATCTTCACCACCGAGGATCCCATTTATTATCCAATCAATTGATCCACCGCAAGATGTACTGAAAAGATATGTCTAATCATATTATCAATTTCACTACTGTTCTAATGGTATGCTGTAGAAATGAAAAGTTGAAAAGTAAGGGTGGTGTAAGCAGCATGGATCAATAGCAAAGTAAGGAGCGGGGAGGACTGCAGGACGGCATGGTGTCAAAGATTGCCGGGAATCATTCAGCGCTATTTGGGCTGCTCAGGTCAAACTGAATCTGTTGCATTTCATTTCTGCTTAATTGCTCCTGAAAAGCCCCGCGAGGCTGCTCTTTATTTCATCATGGGTTCAAGCCATTTGACACTCCTGGGAAACTCTGCCATTACAGTACCTGTTAACTTCTTCGGAGTACCTGAGTGACGAAGGCTGGAAGGCTCGGGGTTTTTTCGAACATTTCAGATGTCATAAGAGAAGAATCTGAACACATGAATGAACTGTGGCATAATTGTTGATCCAATGAAAGCAGCACTTTGACATAGCTGATAAGAAAATCAACCCTTATGAATGATTGCGGTGGCTTAAATGCCATGGTTGGTTAGTTTGAATGAAGACCAGATGCCCATCGAGGCCAATCTTCTTGTATGAAATGAAAAAATAATTTAAAAGCGACCTACTGCCAAGGTTTGGGAGCCAGCACACTCCCTTGGCCCCAAGGGACCTAATTAAGGGGCCTATTGTGCAAAAGCTGCTGTTTCTTGGGCCCTAGTTGGAGTTGGTTGGCAGTCACAGTTTGGAGTGCTAAAGTGAGAACCAACCCTTGCATTATGAGTGTACATAACATTTGGGGGCAGTTTTCAAACTGCCCACATTGCAGCAATTTTCAAAGCAAAAGTACACCTACTTTTTGTGTGGGTAGATTTTTGCTTGAAAAGTACCCATGTAGAGTTGAAAATGCCATCTACGAGCATTTAGTACTTATCCTTCCTTGATATAAACGCCACGGTTACGCCTCCTGTCAGTGTGGATAAAAATGTGTTTGTTGTCAAACTACTGCACTGAGGGTGGGAAATTTTCAGACAGCCAGATTCTGAATATAACCAGTTAGGTTTAAAGTTGTCCAGCCTTGTTTAGCTAGATAACCTGCCACTTAACTGAATATCTTCAAAAGATATTTCATTAAGTAACATTTATGCTTAAAAATAAGAGCTTGACCGTGGGCCTCCTGGGCTGATTCCCACTGCCCATATATATACATTTACATTTATTATAATTTCTGAATTGCCTAACACAAAAGGCCTAGGTGATGAACAGTTTTACATACATAATCATAACATAAAATAAAACAGTCAATAGATACATATAAAAACAAACTAAGGCATGGATTTATCAAAATGCATTATATATTGCATGCGATAGAAAAAGGGGTGTGTTTTATGGTGAGAGAGACAGACAGACAGACATAATGAGGTAGATTTTAAAAGGTGCACGTGGGAGTAGATTTGTTCGCACAACCCGGCACGAAAAAATCTACTCCCAATTTTATAACATGTGCTGCTGAATATCCCGGACAAATTAGCCAGATAGTGGCTGAATATCGACCTCTCTAGTGACTTAGAGGTAGTCTTGTGCTTTCTCTGTCAGTGTGACAGTGTACTGATTTTTATATGTGTGACTCTTGTACTAAGTTTGACTTATTTTCTTGAGTACATAGTTACTTAGCAAGCATGATTTCGATTCACTCACTGTGCTCTGTTTGCGACAAAAATGACTAACTAGTCTGCTGTGTGTGTGTGTGTATCCACACTAGAGTATACAAACATTGCAACTGGTTTTTTTTAATGATTGTATTGTACTTTGACTATAGTGATTATGAATGTTTTCTGCTGTGAGCTGCTTAGAATATCGGATAATGCAGCTTAAATAAATAAATACATAAAACTCTAAAAGCCCTTACCCACTAGTGATCTGTTTTAATAAATTCCACAAAGCTACTGGCATCAAGAGGCAAAAGTGGCAATGGGAAAGGAAGAGGCAAGACTCTTCCTTCAGAGTTACTTGGGGCCAGAACACGTAGAAATGGTTATGAGAAACAGCAGCCCTCTTACCAAGCTCAGAAGGGAGGAAACCAGCTAGATAGGCAGGGTTGGCTGAAAAGCTGGAACCGCAGCTGCCTGTCTTCTGTTAGTACGGTGTAGTAGTAGTAAAAAAGCAGAATCCGTGGAGAGTTGCAGCAGCCCTGATGGGGGGCATCAGGCAAAACTGGCTCCCTACTCTGCTCTAAGCAGATCTTTGCAGAGCCTACAGATTCAGATGAATCATGTGAAGGATTTGAAAAATTAGAGGAAGGGGATATTGAAAGTCTAATAGCTGAGGAGGGTTTGGAGAACTTAATTACTAGAGTGATATCTGGTGAGCAGCCGCAGCCAGGAAGCAACCCTTAGGGGTGTGCATTCGTTTTGAACTTAAATGGAAAACGCAACTTATTATTTTTTTTTAACTTAAAAAAAAGATGAGGCTTAAACGATCGGATTTCCAACTTATTCAACATAGCTATGTTGAATACGTTGCAAATCGCGATTGTTGATCTAAATAAAAATTTAAACCCCTCACCCTCCTTAATCCCCCCCCCCAAGACTTACCAAAGCTGGCCAAAAGTTCCGTGAGGGTCCGGGAGCGGACGCGTGGGGAATCACGTGACGTCGGCGTCACGTCGGAGTGACGCGGCGTCACGTGATTCCCCTCAGGTTCGCTCCCAGACCCCTCGTTGGGCTCAAAAGGAACTTTTGGCCAGCTTGGGAGAGGCCCCCCCAAGCTGGCCAAAAGTTCCTTTTGAGCCCAACGAGGGGTCCGGGAGCGAACCCGAGGGGAATCACGTGACGCCGCGTCACTCCGACGTGACGCCGACGTCACGTGCTCCTTGCAAAGGAGTTCAGGAATGGCGTCCTGACCCCGCTGGACCACCAGGGAGTTTTGGTAAGTCTTGGGGGGGATTAAGGCGGGTGAGGGGTTTAAATTTTTATTTGCACATATGGACATAGACTCAACTTATGGAATTCTCCATATGTCCATATTGACCGCAAATGGGACCCCCTTTCGACTTATGGACTTATGAACTTAAACTTTTGGTCTGCACATCCCTAGCAACCCTGCTGGAGCCAAGATCACTCACCAGGAACAGAAAGCAGCTGAAAACATGAGAGACACCTCTGGCCTTTCATCTCCCGGTCCCCTCTCAACCTGAGCCCCAGCAGCAGCAGTCTAAGATCCAGAGAAGGGATACCGCAAAACATCTCAGGTGTAGAGGTACTTTACAGTTATGGAGGAGGATCAGCTTTTTGCAAAATGCACCAGCTTTCAAACAATGGACCAGCTTTCAAACAATGGTATGCTCCATCTTTTGCAAAAACTAACCCCGCGAGTGCTGGTTTCAGGGAAAGCTGGTACTGGTCAGTGCAACCATCATCCACCCAGAGCAGCAGCTGCAAGAGCAGGAAAAACGTAGTAAAGGGGAAGTCCAGCTCCCAAGCTCATCTCCCCAGCTCCTTCCCCCACTGAGAACTGCACAGCAAGAGACCATGGAACAGATGGGGTGGTGTTCCTCATCATTGCCTCAGGGCAAAAGGGAGGCAGCATTAAAGGTGGTGATAGGGACTATCAGAGAAATAATTGCCCTGGATGACAGACCCACCCTGGATGACAGACCCATCCAGGGCAATTATTTCTCTGATAGTCCCTATAGCCTCAAATTACAAAGTGCCCTCCAGGACAACATTTAGTTGATGGGTGATCCCTGCCCTGTATACTCAATGCCATGCCTAGATGTAGGTATAGCTGGCCAAAGACAAGGGGAGTAGTGACATCCATTTCACGAGTGACATTCTGGACTATCCAGAATGCTATGCATCCCTACCTCGCAATGATAGCACACTGGAGGCAGATGGATGAGGCAGAGTCAGACAGCAGGTCTAGCAGAGGAGCTCCAGCAAGGTGCAGGTGAGCTGTGTTGCACATACAGGTGATAGACCATAGCCATATTTCGGTCCATATCTTAGCGGTGCTGAGAAGGATGGCAGATGGCTGGCGGCTAGGCCAGAAACACATGACTGTTCCTGGTTTCTCTGTGTCAGACAGAGACCCCTGTGGCTGGCTGCTCTACTCTGCACTGATCCAGAGACAAATGTAAACGTTATCAGCGCCAACAAGCTTCATTTTTTGTCCCTGGCTATTTCCTCCTGCTCCATTGGATTTCCAACTCAATCGGAAGTAGAATCTATTGGAATATGGTGCCATGATCTCTCACTCACAGCTACCTCAGGTTTTACCCTTGCTTTTCATGTCCCTTTCCCAACTCAGCCCAGCCATCACAGTGACAGTCCTCAGCAAGGGGTGCAATAAGTACAGACTCTAAGTCTGACCAATGTGTGCGGCCATTCAGCTGAGATTCCACCACCTTCCCCTCCCGGGCCTGCAAACACTACCTCCACAGGGTCCCCAGAGTTAAAACCCTGACCCAGAATCAAACACAGCTCCGCTGCATAGCAGTGCAACGGGCTGATCTTTCAGCACTGACAAGCTTTAATAAAGAGATCAGCCAGCTTCACTTCTGACATCCTGGAGGGAACCTTCGCTATTTGTGGTTTTGTATACAGTTCTGGTCAATAACCACAGTGTGATTTTTTGTGGATATCTCTTTGAGCACTTGACCCCCCAGTGAGGTTTTTTTTCATAACCCAAATAATCCACCTACACGAAGCCTGGAACAAACGTTAAAAAAAAAAAAAAATCTAAACAATAGAAAAAGCATCTAAAAGTCTCATTTGGCCCAGTGATCTCTGCTTTCAAAATTACTGTAAGAAGCTGGCTCTCTGATAAGCCTGAGGCCTTCAAAAGCTTGCTACATTAGTTTGTTGTCATGAGTTTCTTCTTTCCCCATGGCTAATTCCTGCAGGCTCTTTTACTAAATGAGCCCAAGAGGGAGAGGGGATGACAGGACTGAGGCCTTCACGTTCAGTTTTCTGTACTTCATGGGGGGATAGTGAACTTAACATCCCGACAGAAGGCACTCAACCTGAACTGATGCTGTAGGCAAGACTATGAATCTCCCATACCAACAGAGAGTGGGAGAAAAAGCCTGTGGACCTCAGGGGGCTCTGCTGCTCTAAAGGCTGCACTGTTCTGCATGGTGAATTCCTGATATGCTGGTAGGGGCTCCCAGATGCCCCTTGTTAAATGATTTTTACGAAACCAAACCGCACTTCACAGTGATAAGCAGACCCCTGAGAGAGCCCTTTAATAAGAAATGAGTATCATATCACTCGAACATACATGAAGAGAAAAATTAGTCTTGTACTTACATAATACAGCAAATATATAAAAATTAGGAAACATTCCTGTTGGAGAAGGGTTATCTGGCTACAAATTCTGGCTCAGGTGGGCTCACTTGCCCTGGTTCAATATTTGTTATCTGGATTTCCAGGTCACAAGACAGAGGCTGAGTCTGGAGGATGATCATATCTGATGATGTTGCCTAATAATAGGGATGCACATTCATTTTAAAACAAATGGTAATCTGAACCAAAGTGGGCATTTTCATTTTGGTTCATATTACCCCGAAATGATGCCCAATCCACCCCCAAATTCTGAAAGTGTTTGGGTATGTTAGCTACCCTAATAGCGTGTGCTATGTTCCAAAATGAATAAAAACAAACAAAAAATGGTCCTCCAATGAAAAAAAAAGAATTATTTAAAAATGAAAATAAAAAGCAAACTGAAATGAAAACAATTTCTCTGCACATCCCTACCAAATAGGTAGATAAGACGATGGCAAAAGCCAGACGGATGCTTGGGTGCATCAGGAAAAGAAGGTGATATTGCCTCTGTATAAGACTCTGCAAGACCTCATTTGCAGTACTGAGTGAGTACAGTTCTGGAGACCGCACCTTTCAAAAGGATATAGACCAGATGGAGTCAGTCCGGGCAGCAGCTACTAAAATGGTCAATAGTCCTTCATCACAAAACAGATGGGGGACAGACATAAAGATCTAAACACGTATTCCCTGGGGGAAAGGAGAACTATGATAGAGACATTTAAATATCTCCAAGGATCAAATGAACAAGAAGCAGGTCTCTTTCAATGAAAAGGAGGCTCGAGAAAGAGGGATCATGGGATGAGGGCAAAAGGGGTAAAATCAGGTTATCTAAAGAAATATTCCTTTATGGACAGGGTGGTGGATGCATGGAACAGCCTTGGAGTGCAAAAAAAAACACAGGACTAGCACAAAGAATCTCTGAGGGAGTGGTAGGGTTTGCAAAGCTAAATGGGATGGACCCTCTGGTCTTTACCTGCCATCGCGTTCCATTTCTATGTATCTGTTTGGGAACAGAAAAAACTCCTGTGCTCGAAAAGTTTGAGACATTATGGAAGATTTCCAAAAGGTTTTGAGTTTCTCAAAATACTCTTGAGCTTCGAAACATTTAACAAATTTATTATTTGGGTTTTTAAAGGGATATGAAAGAAATAGAAAAAATGAATTGCATTAAGAGCCCAATTTTCAACAGTCTGCGTAAGTCGGCGCATGTAAAGTTACAGCAGTATTTTATGAACTGAGACAGGAGCTGCACAGTTTTTAAAATAGAGTGCATTTCTGCCCCCAAAGTATGTGCAAATGCTTCAGTGTGCAAGCATGTTTGTAATGCATGGAAATGCATACCTTCCATGCCTATTTCATAAAAGTATGTTCAGTTATTATACACATATAATATTTGCAACATATGTGCATGATAACTACCACTTATATGCGGAAGGAGGATTTTTTTTAATGAATTTTGTATGTACACCACTTATGAATACCTACTTGGCACATACTTGGAATTACTAGTTCACCGATACCTCCGTGAGTTCACCCAGACGTCCTTCTAGCACTTCACCATGAATCCCCAACAGTTCACCCAGACTTCACCCAAACACACCAACAAAAGACAAGCCCGATTTCAACTGCACAAGTCAATTAGCAGGCGTAACTGCATAGGGACGAGTTTAGTTATGTATGCGCCTATACTGCTTACAAAATAGCAGCATGTGCGCAGATTCTGAACTCCACCAAGAAACACCCCTTTTTTTCCCCTGCCACTATATATGTATTTCGGGCTTTTGCAAAATACTACTGAAATATATATATATACTATACATGCTTCCAATTGTACGCATGTAAAGCTGTTGAACATTCACCTGTACAGGTATTACAAGATTTGCAGTGTGAACAAAATAACCATCACTCTGTCCCTCCTATCATTCATCAACCAACAAACTGACTCTGTATCTCTCCTGTTTTCCAAAGTATACAGAAAATGTTAGGTGGTCTGGATACTGTACATTCAGCTAGTCTAGCTTTGGAATGAACTTGAAGCACTGTCATTTTGCAAAGCTCTTTTCTGGAGGCTGGGGAAGCCATCACAGAAAGTTGAGTGCGTTCTTCTCAGGATCAGAAGCTTTGGAAGGAATTTTATAATTTGTAAACAAGTTTTAGTTGTAGTAATGTACATTGTTTTAGCATTGAACTGCATTTATTTTATAAAATTGTTGCGCTGGAGGTGGACCCTTGGCCTGGTGCAGGATTGGTATGGCCCTCTGGTCAGACCAAGATAGCGCCTGGCACTAGGAGGTGGAGCACACAAGGAGACAGAGGCTAGCTGGAACTTCGCCAATAACAGTCTGGGGTTTCTGCAGGTTGAGCTCTTGGGTACCCGGACCGCCTGGACTTAGGTGGGCCTCAGATGGTCTCCCAGAGAGGTAGTGGAGGGGTGCGCCTACCACGAGCAAAGGTGTGCGGCTGATGCAGAGAGGATGGACTAGACCCGAACTGGAAGCTCCGGAGACTTCATGGAGGTAACAGTTCAGGAAGGCTCTCCGGGTGAGACAGGCAGCGCCTGCGGGTCTAGTCGGGTGAAGGCCGCAGATGGAATCCAAGCAGGTTGGTCTGGTAGTCACGGAAGGCCAGAAAAGAGCATTGGGGATGCCGGGAGCTGGTGGTAGCAGCAAGACCAGAACTAGTGGAGGGTAGCGTGAGTTGAGCAGGGCTGGTTGTGGCACCCACGTGACCGGGACGCGCAACAGTACCCCCCCTTCTAGGCCTCCCCTTACCGGTTTGGGTTTTTTGAAAGAGATTTTTATCGAGAATGTGGTGAGAGGGCTCCCATGAATTCTCTTCTGGGCCGAAGCCCTCCCATGACATGAGGTATTCCCAGTGGCCCCGACGGCGTCGGACACCTAAGACCTCTCTGACTTGTAAGGTGTTTTCAGGTTCCGTTGAGTGTTGCGTTGGCAGAGGAGGTCTTCGGGAAGGCCAGGACAGGACCAAGGGTTTGAGTAGCGACACGTGGAACGTGTTGTGAATCTCCATAAAAGTTGGAAGTTTCAATTGGTAGGTGTCTGCTCCTATGCGTCGAAGGATGGGGAATGGACCGATGAATTTGGGAGCTAGCTGTTGGGAAGGTAACCTTAGTTGGATATGCTTAGTACTAAGCCAGACCTTTTGCCCAGGCAGGAACAGAGGTGCAGTCCGACTATGGGCGTCTGTGATTCATTTGGCCCGATCAGTTGCTTGGCATAGCCGTTCCTTCACTTGGTTCCAGAGCCGGCATATGGTTTGTCCTGTAGATTGGGCTGCAGGTAAGGGTACACTGAGTGGAACCGGTAGGGGTATACAAGGTTGTCAACCGAAGACTACAGCGAAGGGGGAAACTTCCGTAGCAGAGGCGATATGGGTCTTATGGGACAGTTCTGCCCATGACAGGAGGTCAGCCCAGTCATCTTGCTGGTCGTTGATGTACGATCGCAGGAAGGTTTTCAAAGACCGATTAGTCCTTTTGACCTGGACATTTGCTTGCGGATGATATGATGTCGTTAAGTTTAACGAGATATTGAACTTTTTACAGAGACACCTCCAATATTTAGCGGCAAATTGAGGACCATGATCAAAGACAATCTCTCATGGTAGTCCCGTGGGTCACGAAATACGTGGGTTAGGAAGAGTCGAGCTAACTCTGGAGCCGATGGGAGTCCAGGTAAGGGGACAAAGTGGGCCATTTTTGAGAAATGGTCTATTATGACCCAGATTACAGTATTTCATTTTGAACGAGGCAGATCCATGATGAAATCTGAGGAAAGACTAGACCAATGCTCGGTGGGCGCAAGAAGTTGTTGAAGAAGCCCCCATGGGCAGCCAGTTGGAGGTTTTTGCTGTGCGCAAACCGGACAGGAGTCCACGTATTCTCGGGAGTCCTTAGTCATACTAGGCCACCAACAGTGTCTTTGGAGCATCTCGAGAGTTTGGGCTCGACTGAGGTGACCGGCCAGCTTAGAGTCATGAGCCCAATGAAGGGAACCACCGTCTTCCCGGCTAGTACCATGGTAGTGGCAGCAATAGATATGCAGACTGGGTCAATTATGTGCCTGGGAGTCTTGGGTATGTCTTCTGGCTCGATGGAGTGAGAGAGCACATCTACACAGAGATTTTTCGCCGCTGGGCGATAGCAGAGCTCGAAGTTGAAGCATACAAAGATTAGGGCCCAGCGGGCTTGTCGTGGGTTAAGGAGCTGGGCCTCCTTTAGATGTTCCAGATTTTTATGGTCGGTGAATATCATGAATCTGTGTTACGCCCCTTCAAGCCAGGGACACCATTCCTGGAGGGCAAGTTTCACTGCGAGGAGTTCGCGGTCCCCAATGGTATAGTTTTGTTCCATGGAGGAGAATTTGTGTGAATAAAATGAACATGAAATTAGAGTTCCCTTAGTGGAGTATTGACTCAGGACCGCTCCTGCTCCAATAGCGGATGCATCGACCGGCAATGAAAGGGCGGTTAGGGTCCAGGTGATGTAAACATGGGCCAGTACAGAAGGCCTGTTTCAAGGCATGGAATGCTGATTGGGCCTTGGGGCTCCACACTCGAGGATCACATCCTTTTCTAGTCATAGCAGTGAGTGGGGCAGCCAGCGTGGAGTAATTGACAATAAGTTTCGATAGTAATTTATAAATCCAAGCAATCTTTGTAGGGCTCAGAGGTCCACTGGTTGAGGCCAATCTTGGATACCCTGGAGTTTGTTGGGGTCCATGGTGAACCCGCGGCTGGAGATGATATAGCCTAGGAATGGGAAACTGGGTTGCTCAAAAATGCACTTCTCAAATTTACCATAGAGATGGTGGTCTCTGAGATGCTGGAGGTCAGTTTGGATGTGGGAATGATGAGACTGCAGATCTTTGGAGAACATTAATATATCGTCCAGATACACTACGACGAATGAGTATAAAAGGTCCCAGAAGATCTTGTTCATTAGCTTCTGGAAGATTGCAGGGGCATTGCAAAGCCCGAAGGGCATTACTCGTACTCATAGTGTCCATCTCTTTTGTTGAAGGTGGTTTGTTTGGAGAACAGGTCTTTAAATTCCAAGTATGGAGCAGGTAACCCCGGAAGGGTTGTAGAGCTTAGGACTGTCATGGATGGAGACACTTGCCGTAGACAGTGGGTTTGACATCAAGGACCCCACTGGGTGAGTTGCAGGGATTGTCAGTCGAAGTGGGGAGCATGTAATTGGAGCCAAGGAAGTCCAAGGACTACGGGGTGTGTTGATCGTTTCAAGATCAGGAGGGAAATCTCCTCATCATGGAGAGTCCCAACAGTGAGGCGAAAGGCCAAAGTATGGTGAGTGATACGGTCAGAGAGAGAGGTTCTCCTTGAATTGAGGCGATGCGTAGTGGAACCTCCAATGGTAGGACTGATATCTGAAGGAGTTTGACAATCTCTTCTAAAATGAAATTTCCACTCGCCCCAGTGTCCACGAGGGCGGTGTTGGCGAATGAACATGACTCCCTAAGAAGGGAGACAGGCAGCAATAGTTGAGGGCCAGAAACAGTAGCGGCCAAGCTCGGGACCCCCGACGGGCTCAGGCTTTGGAGTTTCCCGGACACACAGGACAAGTCTGGAGGAGATGTCCAGAAACACTGCAATACAAGCAGAGACCAGATTTTCTTCGTCAAAGACATTCCTCTGGAGTCAGACGGTCATGGTTGATCTGCATTGGTTCCTCGGGAGATTGAGGGGCTGCTAGTAAGGCCTTCAACCGGGGACTCATCGAACGGGGTGGCCGTAGAGCAGAAGGTCAAAGAGCTCTTACCTTCTGATGCCGTTGTCAAAGACAGTAATCGATTCTACCGACCAGGGAGATTAAGTCTTCCAGAGATACAGGGATCTCGCGGGTGGTTAGTTCATCTTTAAAAACAGGAGACAGTCCCTTGAGGTAGAGTGCCCACAGGCAGTTTCTTGCCAACCAAACTCAGTTGCTAGAGTTCTGAATTCCACTGTATATTCTGCAAGCAAGTGCGAACCATGATGGAGGTGGAGTAGGTGGTGGCCAGCGGGAACTCCGCTATGAGGCCTGTGGTGTGGAGGAAGCTGAAGAGGGCCGCGTTGAGGACTCCAGGAGCTGATGGCAGCGGCAAGACCGGAGCTAGTGGAGGGTAGCGCGAGGTGAGCAAGCCCGGTCGCGGCACCCATGCGGCCGGGACGCGCAACAAAAATGATGCTTTATTTGTTGTAAACTGCTTTGATTTACTTTAGAAAAGCAGTCTAATAAAACAGCAAACTAAACTAAAGTGGGAAAACTCTTCAAAATGTGGAAGGGTACATCAGAATGCCAGTGCCATTAGGATTATTCTGGAGATTTCTGGAATTTTTCTTGAAGAACAGATGTTTTAGCTAAACATTCTAATAAAGTAGATTAATTAGACTTTGAATGCTGAAACTGCCAGAAACTCCAGCAAAATGCATTTGGATTGTAAAAACCCAAGGGAGTGATACAATATAGGGGATGAAGTTGTTCTTTGCACAAGCCGGGGTTGGATTTGGGGGATGATCATATCTGATGATGTTGCCAAACAGTAGGGATGTGCATTCATTTTAAAACAAATGGAAAATTACCCCAAAATGAATGCACAATCCTCCCCAAAAATCCTGAAAATTCTGGATGTAGAAACTCTAGCAAAATGCAGGGTCTAGTGACCCTGGAATCTCAAGTAAAATGCTGAGTGCACTCGAGACTTGGTTGGTTTGCGCCTACTGCAGCACACAACATGTAGGATAAACATGTTCTTGTTAAACAGTTTGTGCAGCTCAGCTTTCTGGCTCCCTGTCAGGAATAAGGTGGTCTGATCAATCGCCTACATGCTAGGGACAGGATGAGTCCAAGTGGGCAATAGCAACTGTTGACACATAACATGGGGGGATAGTGATCAATCATTTCTCTCTCGCACGCACACTTGTTTACGGCACAGTATAAAAGAGCAGGACTTTCCAGTGTCCAGCAGGAGTAGGAGATATTGCCTCTATAGACGTATATAGAGTGCTGGACACTGAAAACCCCCTTCTTGCCTTTGCTGAACTGACGACTCCTCGATACAAGGCTAATGACACGAAGGGTGCTGGATGGCATATGCAATCATGTGGTATGTAAATAACTTTCTGTAAATAATGTCTATTACCATTTTGCAATACGGCAATACGGCCATACGGCCGGCGCCATTTTGCAATACGGCCCTAGTGCATGAGGTCGCTCCCGGACCCCCGCTGGACTTTTGGCAAGTCTTGTGGGGATCAGGAGGCCCCCCCAAGCTGGCCAAAAGTCCCTGGGGGTCCAGCGGGGGTCCGGGAGCGATCTCCTGCGCTCGTGACGTCGGGGGACAGGAACCAAAATGGCGCCGGCACTACCTTTGCCCTGTCATATGACAGGGCAAAAGTAGCGCCGGCGCCATTTCTATTAACGCAGCCGTGGCCCGAGAGTAGAAGATCACACCAGGACCCCCCCACTGGACCCCAGGTAATTTAAAACATTTTGGGGGGGTTCGGGAGGGTGGGGGATTTATTTTAAAGGGTTGGGGTGGGTTTTAGGGTTGTTTTAGTGTGCCGGTTTTCCCCCCCTCCCCCGATTTACGATTTAAACGATTTAAAAAAAAAAAAACAAAACCGCGACGATCAGATTCCCTCCCCCCCCAGCCAAAATCGATCGTTAAGACGATTGATCACAAGATTCACATCTCTAATGGCTTTACAAAAAGGGGAAATGGATTGCCACATTTATACTGACAGTAGGGCAGTCATGAAAGGAATGACTCAGTGGATGCCAAAATGGCATAAAGATCAATGGAAGATACATCACCGCCCGGTATGGGGTGCTGACATTTGGCAGAAAATCTGGGCTGAGTGTCACAAAAAGCATGTTACAGTGTTCCATGTAGACGCACATGTGAAAGATGTTTATCTAATCTGTACAATTCCATTGCAGATAAACACGCAAAAATCCGAGCCAGTGTCATGACCACAAATGAGCAGGAGCTATGGAAATGGGCACACGAAAAAAGTGGCCACTTGGGGGCGGAAGCTACTCACAGGTGGGTCCAAGCCAGAGGGATACCAGGATCCCTCCCTGATTTTCAAAACATACTCACACAATGTGAATATTGTCAGTTGACACATCCAAGGTCACCACAAGCCATTGAGCAGGGGCATATCCATCATGGTTTAAGCCTTGCCACTATTTGGCAAATAGATTTTATAGGCCCTTTACGAAAATGTGGAGGAGATGTATATTTATGTACGGCAGTAGATACATTTAGTGGAATCATAATGGCTGTGCCTGCACCAGAGGCTAATCAAAGCTACGTTAAAACTTTTAAATGAAATGAGTCGGTATTATGGAATACCAAATCAAGTTCAGAGCGATAGAGGGACTCACTTTACTGGTAACTTAGTGCAGCAATATGCTAGAGACAACTACATTGAATGGATCTTTCACATTCCATATTATCCGCAAGCTGCCGGCCTTATTGAGCATATGAATGGGTTATTAAAAAATATGTTACGCTCTCTTACAAAATCTGCCACCATGAAGGGGTGGAAATCTGTATTGTCCACAGCTCTACAGCTGCTAAATAGTAGACCTTTAAAAGAGGACGGAAAGACTCCTTTCCAGAAGTTATATAATCAGGAACCCACCTCTACTCAGATCCGAAATATCATTTGCTGGGTTACGGCTTCGGGAAACGTCGAATTGCCCCGCCAAAATAGTTTTGAAGCTGCGGGATATGATGTAACCAATCCCACTGCTATAGTGATACCTCCCCATGAATCTTTATTGTATGATTTACAGATTGGGTGCAGCATCCCAAAGCAACATTTCAGGTGGCTGTGTATTCGATCTAGTTGGGCAAAACAAGGCATAACTGTATTGGGGGGAATCATTGATTCTGATTACCGTGGTCCCATATATGTACTGTATCACAACTTGACAAATAAAGAAATTTACGTTCCTGCCCAAACCAAAATAGTACAATTGATTATTATTCCCTATGTAACAGACCAAATGGTATGGGGAATTCCCAATTCCACTCCCCGAGGACAAGGTGCCTTTGGAAGCACCTCCAATCCAAGTAAACTACATCTAGGAGCTAAAATATGGATCTTCACACCTCATAGAGAACCTAGGAAAGGTGAAATTTTAGCTGTTGACAAAGATGCAGTACTGACTGTACTACCAGAAGGAGATGAACATTGGATACAGGTACCCAGTATCCGATGTAAACTAAGGGAATAACTAACGATGTGTTCTCTCGCTACAGGTTGGCTTACACCTCCCGTTTATGGCGATCAACCTCTTTGCCATCATTGGTATGGTGCACACCCTATATCAGCCTGTAGAAGTAACCTCCGGACGCGGGACTATCAAGTGGAAGAACAGCACCTCCTCTCAGACGCAGGATAATTTCACATGTAAAGCATACGATGCTTGTGTGGTTTGGAACATCACCACAACTGCAAAAGTAGTGAAAGCAAAGACAATACAGGCCTCATCACTAACATTATTGCAAATTGGATTCCCGACCCCGCACACATGCAACAGTATGTGCAGAAGTATCTGCATTTAAATAATGATTTGGTTATAGAAGGGTGGAATGCCACTTAGGAAATGGGACATAATCTGACTGCATTTGTTAATTGGACACAATCCCGTATGCAAGCTTTGTATCTACAACAACAGATAGAGATGATACAAACCAAACTATACATGAGTATTTCTCCTATTTGGAAGGAATTGTTCCAATCATATGTACCATACCAATATCCTGTAGGCTGGCTGCCACAGCCACAGTATACAATATGCGACACAAATTGGTGTACAGGCCGAATCATGTTTTAAAACTCCTCCAATACATTAACAGATACTGTATGTAAATTTACATCACTTCCTTTCCCGGTCTATCTTCCTGAAAGAGGAAGTGTGCTAATACAAGTTTTGCATACTAACAACTGGATACGGACCACCAATAATCACACTATTGACAATACAATATGTACCCCTACACTAATGGGATTGGCTTGCCCTTTAATATATGCCACATTACCCGATGATTGCTCGTTGCAGCAACCTTTGGCACACTGTACTCTTCTAATATTACCTGATAATGTAACTGGTTTCATAATTCCATTCCCTGAAACTGTATGTGTATATAATTTGACTTTTACAGGATGCCTGTATAATGTTGCTTGGTTTACTTTTGGTTCTCGACAATATTATTTACCACCATGGACATCGCTGATGCACAATTGGGGGTAAAGTTGGACTTATCATTCTTTAAGACACCATTGTTGGATTTGACTAAACTGCAAAAGGTATTGAATACCTCAGATTCGTTGAAACAGACCCTGAGACATGTGGACATTGCTGTAACTGGTGCCCTGCTTCGAGCAGACTTTGCCAAGGAACGCCTACTACATTTACAACAACAATTGATAAAAGACACCTCTCATTCTTGGTAGGATGTGTTTTTCAGATGTTCCTCTACAGCCACAATGACTCTGAATTGGATTTTTCATCCTATCCTTATTGTAATGTGTGTATGCCTCCTGTGCCTAGTGTGTACTTATTATCTTACCTATAGAGTGCATAAAATAGCACGTCAAAGTAAATATACCACTACAGTGGCTTCGTATGCAGTGGTGCCTGCATTGGAGAATGATTGATCAAGGGTGGAGTGTAGGATAAACATGTTCTTGTTAAACAGGTTGTGCAGCTCAGCTTTCTGGCTCCCTGTCAGGAATAAGGCGGTCTGATCAATCGCCTACATGCCAGGAACAGGATGAGTCTGAGTGGGCAGTTGCAACTGTTGACACATAACATGGGGGGATAGTGATCAATCATTTCTCTCTTGCACGCACACTTGTTTACAGCACAGTATAAAAGAGCAGGACTTTCCAGTGTCCAGTAGGAGTAGGAGATATTGCCTCTATAGACGTATAGAGTGCTGGACACTGAAAACCCCCTTCTCGCCTTTGCTGCCCTGACGACTCCTCGATACAAGGCTGATGACACGAAGGGTGCTGGATGGCATATGCAATCATGTGGTATGTAAATAACTTTCTGTAAATAATGTCTATTACCATGATGTCACATTAATAAATGATGTCATAGATATTGTGTCAGAGTACCTTACTCTCTCATTCCCAACACAACAGAACTCAATGGACCTCAAATCCAAAAACGTTCTAGTGAATTCTAAATCTGGTAAAGGAAGTTCTCTCATTTTTTAGTTATATCTATGATTAAATCTGGCTACCAAGAGTTTGTGAGGACTGTAATTGTTTAGCTATACAGATTCAGTTCACTTTACGACAAAGCTCTGGATGCTACACAACTAAAGTATTCATATCTGTATTAAGCATTCAAATTCTGATTCCCATCACAAAATCCATCGCTAAATCACTCATGCTCTGGAACAACTGTCTAAAAGATATCACCAGTCTTCTCAACAGCTTAAACCTAGTCCTTAATGCCTCAAAGACCGAACTCCTCCTCATCTCTTCCAACCAGGACAACCTCCTCCCACAGACCTTCAGCAACTCCCATCTCACCCATTCTCATGTAAGAGACCTCGGAGTAATACTCGATAATCGTCTCAACCTAAAGAATATGATCAACATCACAACCAAAGACTGTTCTACAGACTCCAGGTTTTAAAAAGACTCAAACCGCTACTATACTTCCACGACTTCAGGACAGTTCTACAAGCCTTGCTATTTTCTAAAATAGACTACTGCAGCGCTCTTCTCACAGGCCTACCCAGCTCAACTATTAAGCCGCTACAGATGATACAGAACGCGGCAGCCAGAATCCTGACTAACACCAAACGTGGAGATCACATTACTCCCATCCTCTGTTATCTACACTGGTTACCAGTTAACTACAGAATTTTACACAAATCAATCACTTTAATACACAAATCCATTCACAACCACCTACAACTCGACCTCGAATTCCCACTCAAACTTCATACGTCAAACAGACCGATCAGGGAAATCTACAAAGGCTCTCTTCAAGCCCCTCCTACCAAAGCCACGCGCCTCACGTTGACCAAAGACCGAGCCTTCTCGATAGCAGGCCCAGCAATGTGGAACAACATCCCTTCAGACCTCAGACTGGAACCTTGCCTCATTACATTCAAGAAAAAACTCAAGACTTGGCTGTTCCGCCAAGCCTTCCCAGATCCTTCTGGTACTCATTAGATGATTAACACTCCCCAAGATATATGGACTTGGTCCTCCTCTAAGTTCTCTACCAGCGCTAGTTCTTTTAACCACCTAACTAGCACTAACCATGTTACCGTGTTGATATTATATTTTTAATCTCTACCTTCCTAGGCCTTTCTTTCCTGCTGCTTAAGCCTCCAAGTTTACCATCCCTGTTGAATGTAACTTTGATTCTTCATTTATATAAAAAAGTTTGGTTTTCTGTTACAGTTCCCCTGTTTGATGTAAACCGATCTGATATGGTATTTAACCATGAAGGTCGGTATAGAAAAATGCTAAATAAATAAAATAAATATCTATAACACTATTAGATGTTCGCAGTACAAATTCACATAAAAGGCAATCCCTTCCCATACAACTGAGTCATGGTCCACAGACAAGACAATTAAGAAGCATCAGGAAAATATTTATTACAGTAAATGTATAGGTTTATGATTTATATGAGAGGAAAGGTAATGAGAGATTGCAAGGTGAAGGCACCTGTAGGCAAGTAAGAAAAACTTAAACCTTAGGCAGAAGCAGTCGGGAAGGCAATGTAGAGACTTGGAGACACAGGAAGATAATTAAGTCAGGCATCTGATTTTCAGTGGGCTTTAGTGAAAATGGACATTCATGGTTCAGTGGGAGACTTGTGAGAAGCAGATTGCAAAACTCACTCCCTGTCTCCTACAGAACAAAAAAAGAGCTCTTACACTGCACAGTACAAGCAGTAATCAGAATTTTAGTTTGCAGTTTTTTAGACGGCGTCTAATCCACCATTCTACAAGTGCCGAATTGAAAGGACATCATTATCAGCTTGCTAAGCCCAAAATGCATTTAAAAATGAATTTTATGTTAGCTGTTGGAAACATATACAGCCAAACTGCTCTCTTGATTGGTACTGTGTACAGAATGCCTTCCTAGAACAATGCCAACGGTGCCTCAGTGTCTGAATTCAAAGCAATTCAAATGTAATTGAGTGCTAATTGCAGGATCCTGTTTTGAACAAGGCTGGTGTCAGCCCAGAGAAACTTTGTAGCCATTTAGAAAGAAATCTGAGAACGCTAAATAATTTGTTTACAAAGAAAGACACAGACATGTTATAACATACTTTGCTTCATAATTTACCTTAAGGCCAACATACACATCACACACTCTTATAATTAATAATAATGCTCCTCTCTGCTTCTATAATATTTTTTCATGGGGCATTATTAAAGCAACATTACCACCAAAAAAACCCAAAACCCGTTTTTTGTTGAGTTGATAGTTGATAATTCAATTGATAGAACAAGCTCCATGAGTCACCTGTTTTTGTTTTCATATTATTATTGAGGAAAACAAAATTCCATACAGGAATTTGTTTCCCCTGAGTTTTCTGGACCATCTTAGACCTAGATTCATCAAATCGCTATAAATATGGCAAAATAGTGCCTGTGATAAAAAGGGGTGTGGCTAGGCAAATTTACAGCTTGCCTCATTGCATAGATAAATAATGCATGGTGTGTTGAATCAGCACACGGTGCATTGTGTCGGTGCATCGCGCATTGTATCAGTGCTTTGCACATTGTGTCAGCATGTGCTACGTTATTTTACAAGGCTAGCATAAATTAGTGTAAGAACATAAGAACATAAGAAAATGCCATACTGGGTCAGACCAAGGGTCCATCAAGCCCAGCATCCTGTTTCCAACAGTGGCCAATCCAGGCCATAAGAACCTGGCAAGTACCCAAAAACTAAGTCTATTCCATGTAACCATTGCTAATGGCAGTGGCTATTCTCTAAGTGAACCTAATAGCAGGTAATGGACTTCTCCTCCAAGAACTTATCCAATCCTTTTTTAAACACAGCTATACTACCTGCACGAACCACATTCTCTGGCAACAAATTCCAGAGTTTAATTGTGCGTTGAGTAAAAAAGAACTTTCTCCGATTAGTTTTAAATGTGCCCCATGCTAACTTCATGGAGTGTCCCCTAGTCCTTCTACTATCTGAAAGAGTAAATAACCGATTCACATCTACCCGTTCTAGACCTCTCATGATTTTAAACACCTCTATCATATCCCCCCTCAGTCGTCTCTTCTCCAAGCTGAAAAGTCCTAATCTCTTTAGTCTTTCCTCATAGGGGAGTTGTTCCATTCCCCTTATCATTTTGGTAGCCCTTCTCTGTACCTTCTCCATCGCAATTATATCTTTTTTGAGATGCGGCGACCAGAATTGTACACAGTATTCAAGGTGCGGTCTCACCATGGAGCGATACAGAGGCATTATGACATTTTCCGTTTTATTCATCATTCCTTTTCTAATAATTCCCAACATTCTGTTTGCTTTTTTGACTGCCGCAGCACACTGAACCGACGATTTCAATGTGTTATCCACTATGACACCTAGATCTCTTTCTTGGGTTGTAGCACCTAATATGGAACCCAACATCGTGTAATTATAGCATGGGTTATTTTTCCCTATATGCATCACCTTGCACTTTTCCACATTAAATTTCATCTGCCATTTGGATGCCCAATTTTCCAGTCTCACAAGGTCTTCCTGCAATTTATCACAATCTGCTTGTGATTTAACTACTCTGCACAATTTTGTGTCATCTGCAAATTTGATTATCTCACTCGTCGTATTTCTTTCCAGATCATTTATAAATATATTGAACAGTAAGGGTCCCAATACAGATCCCTGAGGCACTCCACTGTCCACTCCCTTCCACTGAGAAAATTGCCCATTTAATCCTACTCTCTGTTTCCTGTCTTTTAGCCAGTTTGCAATCCACGAAAGGACATCGCCACCTATCCCATGACTTTTTACTTTTCCTAGAAGCCTCTCATGAGGAACTTTGTCAAACGCCTTCTGAAAATCCAAGTATACTATATCTACCGGTTCACCTTTATCCACATGTTTATTAACTCCTTCAAAAAAGTGAAGCAGATTTGTGAGGCAAGACTTGCCCTGGGTAAAGCCATGCTGACTTTGTTCCATTAAACCATGTCTTTCTATATGTTCTGTGATTTTGATGTTTAGAACACTTTCCACTATTTTTCCTGGCACTGAAGTCAGGCTAACCGGTCTGTAGTTTCCCGGATCGCCCCTGGAGCCCTTTTTAAATATTGGGGTTACATTTGCTATCCTCCAGTCTTCAGTGTGCTATCCTCCAGTCTTCAGTGTGTTATTCTTTTCAGTTTATATATTCAGGCTTCCTGCAGCTGCCTCGTTGAGGGTGTGCCAGGCATTTGAAGAGAGGAGGTAGGTAGGTGTTTTTGGTGGCTAGTTGGAGGTTCTTTATAGTGATTACTGACAGCTCGATACTGTAAGGTGCGGTTGGAGATTAACTCGCTGTGGGCGCACAATTGGGACGCATTCATCCAGGCGGAGGGAGCCGGCGGTGAAAGCGGGCTCCGGCAGCCCCCGCCAGCAGTGAATGAATGCACGCCTGTGTACGCCCGTGCGATTTCGGCGCTCAAGGCAGTCACATGCCGTGACATCAAGCGTCGTGACGTCACGCCTTGAGCGCCGAAATCGCACGAGCGTACACAGGCGTGCATTCATTCACTGCCGGCGGGGGCTGCCGGAGCCCGCTTTCACCGCCGGCTCCCTCCGCCTGGACGAATGCACGCCCGCCGGCTCCCGCCGCCGCCTGGATCAAACGGGCGCCCACCCGCCCCCGCCGCCGCCTGGATCAAACGCGCGCCCACCCGCCCGCCGGCTCCCGCCGCCGCCTGGATCAAACGGGCGCCCACCCGCCCACCGGCTCCCGCCACCGCCGCCTGGATGAACGAGCGCCCACCCGCCCGCCGGCTCCCGCCGCCGCCTCAATGACCGCACGCCCGCCTGCCCGTGTGGAGATGGGGGATTCGGAAAGTGACAAGGTATATATATATATATATATATATAAAACACTTTATTCCCTTTAGTTTTAATTTTCGCCCTGCGCCTTGCTCTATTGTGGGTGGGTGGGTGGGGAACCATCCACTTCCTGGTGCCTGTCATTTCAAATGTCAGTTGAAATGACATTTGAAATGACAGGTACCAGCGCACCCAGGATACTGTATAGGCGCTGTATTAAGCGCCTATACAGTAAAATGGGTTGCGCGGGCCTAACCTTCGCCTAACGCTTCGCAGACGCGGCTTGCATTTGCAAGTAATTTACATAGAGTATCGAGCGGTATGTGAAGAGAACTGTGCGTGCGGGGAACGAGGGTGCGCCCGGCACTGCCGCACTCTTTCTACCGCGGCCTTAGAGTATCGACCTGTGAGTGAGTTGTCTTGTTTCCTGTTGTCATCTGTTTCTTTTTATCTTGGTCTTTTGTCTTATTTGTTGGAGTGAAAGTCTTTGTTTGTTAATCCAGTTTGTCTGTCTGTCTTTTGAAGTTGAGGAGTGGTGGTGGAGGAATGGAGGAGTGAGAAGTGTTGGTGTACGAGCGAGCGGTGTTTGTAGTGAGGAGGATGGAGAATGAGTGGCGTGAGGAGAGGAGGTGGAGGGGGAAGAGGGAGGAGAGGAGGTGGAGGAGGGAGGAGAGGAGGCAGGAGGATGAAGGCAGGAGTGCTAGGGGAAGGAGGAGTAGGAGTAGGGACAGGGACAGGAGTAGAGAGAGGCAGGAGGGAAAGGATAGGAGGAGGTGGGAGGGGAAGGGGATAGGCAGGTGAGGTCAGAGGGAGGAGGACAGCAGGCTAGATATAAAGAGAGAGGGGAGAGGAGGAAGGGAGTTGGCAGGGCAGGGGCGGGGAGGGGAGGAAGGAAGGGGAGAGGGGAGTGGAATGGAGAGTGAGGAAAGGGAGGACACCTCTCCAGAAGTGGGCATCCCCTTCTGGCAGCCAGGCAGCAGGATGCCCTCATATCAGGGCTCTCAAGTTCAGCATCCAGGAGAACGAGATGGTCATTGCAGGGGTCCTGCAGTATTATGCCATGCTCTTTGGCAACCATGTGGCCAAGACCTCAAAGGCATCCAAGGGCCAGATCTGGTGCAACATAGCCCAGGGCATCTCCAGGCACAGTGGAGTCCAAAGAAGTGGGGAGCAGGTAGCCCACAAGTATTGGGACATTAAGACACAGCTGAAAGCCAAAGTGGAGGCCAAAAATAAATACATACAGTGGACCAGAGGAGGAGCCACTTGTCCTATCGTCCTGACCCCCATTATGCACAGGCTGGGACAAAATGTCTTTGAGGTCATGGCTGGGTGGCTGGAGACCACGTGAGCTGCAGCCGGTATGTTCACATCACCTGTAAATGGGCAGGCAGCAACGGGTGAACAATTCATTTGGCATAAGATGCTCACAGTGGCATCTCTGATGCCAAATGAAAAAGGATACTTGCTGCCATTGGTACTTATGTCTTATGTTTTGTTTCCACAGCTCTCGTCCATGAAGCTGCTGGTCCCAGCCAGGAAGCCCCAGGGACCAGCAGCGCACCACCACCTTTGCACAGGCCCTTCCTCATGGATGCCCAGATGCAGGTCAGCAAGGAGGAGGAGGATGAGCAGCAGCAGGCACAGGCTCTGGAGCCATGGGCAACCCCTGGGTTCACCCAGCCCACTCAATGTGTCCCTCAATATCTGTGACTTCATGGAGGAACAGAGCCTTCAGTGGGAGCCTACAGATTCTGCACAACCTCAAGCCAGCACACCACAGCGCCAGCCTGAAGTACCATTCATTCCCTCAGCAAGAGGAGCCCATAAGCCCCAGCATGCCACTTTTGGAGGCCCAAATTCCAGCACTCCACACCACCATCACAGCACCGCCACCGGCACCGGCACCAGGATCAGTGCCAGAACCAAGAACATCCCCATCACCAACAGAGGAGTCTATGCATGAGCAGCTGGACCAACTGGAAAGAAGGCATGGGGTCCACCTCTGACACATACGGGCAGAGTTAGTGCACCTCAGGAGGACTGGCAACAGGCAGAACCAGATCCTGTGAGATCAATCAGCCGCAAACACGCAGAACATGAATACACTGACCGCAGCAATCAACAGCATGACAAATGTGCTGACTCAGATTCTGCAAAGGATGCCCGAGCTGCCATCTGAGTCATCTACAGCAGACGTCCAAAGGGTAGGCCACCAAAATCCATGCCCCCCCCCCCCCCTTCCAAGTGGCAAGCCATAAAGGACTAAAGGTGGTGCCATTGAAAGCCAAATAAGAAGGGTTGTACCAGCAATGCTGGGAGAGCCCCTCTACAGAGTTGCCGTACCATCTAGATGGAAGAAGCCTGCTGGGCCCATTCTCACTACAGAATTGCTGTATCAGCGTGCAGAAGGGATGGTCTACTATCAGCCATTATGGTCCAGCAGCCTAACTCTAAAGCCCTCCTCAATTCTCTGCCCATATTCCATCCTGTTTGAAGTGGCCTCTAGTCACCATCCAGCTGCTGCCTCTTCTTATCATGTCTCATCTCTTGCTGTGGTTGCTGGTGTCTCATCTCATCTCTGCTCCTGCTGCCTCCATGCTGCTGGTGTCTTATCCCATCTCAGCTCCTACTGCTGCTGAGTCTCCTCCTAGCCCTCCTGCCTCCATGCTGTGCTCTTTGGTCCTGGTCCTGCTGCCTTCTTGCTGAACTCTGCTGCCTTGGCCCTTAGGATGTCCTCTTGAGTGCACTCTTTCAACTTGGACTGTCTGGGGCATTCACTTGAACTCAGCTGCCTTGCCCCTTAAGCTGTCCCCTTGAGTGCACTCTTTCAACATGGACTGTCTGGGATCTTTTCCTAGCCATCACATAGCAAGGCTTACTCCTGGGGGAATTCTGCGCTACTGTGGAATGCAGAATTTGTGCTGAATTCCTCCCTCTCCTCGCAGATTTCTTCATTCGTCGCAATTCTCGCAGATTTCATTGCCACCACGCAGATTTCAACGCCGCCTCGCAGATTTCCTCCCTTGCTGCCCTCGCGATTTCCTCCCGCATCGGAAAAGGATAAAAAAACCCCCTGGAAGCATGCCGCACAGATTTCCTCCCTCACTACCCTAGCAATTTCCTCCCTTGCTGCCCTCGCGATTTCCTTCTGTGCCAGAAAAGGATAAAAAAAAAAAACCCCGGAAGCATGCCGCGCACGGACAGCAGCCAATCTGGGACAGTGACATCAGGTGGCACACAGAGAGTGGAGGCATCGCATCACAGCATGGCATCGGCAGCTCAAGGAGCAAGCAAGGAGGAGAAGAGGGAGAGAGAGAAGGGAGGGGAACAGAGAGGAGGAGGAAAGAGAAAGAGAGAAGGGGAAAGAGAGAGAAGGGGAAGAGAAAGAAGGTGGAAAAAGAGAGGAGGAGAAGAGGGAGAGTGAGAAGGGAGTGGAACAGAGGAAGGGAGAAGGGGGAAGAGAGAAGGGGGAAAGAGAGAGAGAAAGAAGGGGGAAAGGGGAAAGAGAAAGAAGGGGGAAAGAGAAGAGGGGGAAAAAGAGAGGAGGAGAAGAGGGAGGGAGAGAGAGAGAAGGGAGGGGAAGTCAGGTGGCACACGGAGAGTGGAGGCATTGCAGCACGGCACCGTCAGCTCGAGGTAAGCAAGCAAGCAAGGAGAAGAGGAAGAGAGAGAAGGGAGAGGAACAGAAGGGAAGGGGGACAGAGAAAGAGAGAAGGGAGAAAGATAGAAAGAAGGGGGAGGGGGAAAGAGAGGGTTAAAGAAGAAGTCCTGGCCCTGAGAGTGTATGTTTGAGCCCTTGTGTTTGTTGTGAGACAGTGGGTAGGTGTCCACCTGGGAGTCTGTGTGTGTGTGAGAGAGAATTGTATGTGGGGAGACAGAACATGTATGTGACAGATGGCATGTGAAAGAAATAGAGATGTGCATTCGTTTATCACGAATTAGGCAATTTTTTCAAAATTGCCTAATTCGTCGGGGGTCCGGGGCCCCGAACCCTGAAACGGATTTTCCCCGAACTTCGGGGAAAATTTGTTTTTCGGGTTTGTACAGGGGGAGGGGCACATTTTATTTTTTTAAATAAAAAACCACCCCAAGCATTAAAATTTACTATAATACAACACCCCCCCCCCCCCCCCCACCATCCCTATCCCTCCTCAAGACTTACTAACATCCGGGGAATTAACTCTTTATTTATACAGCTGAAGATAGCCACCAGGTGGCAGTGGTAAGTTGTAGTCTCAGGGACCTTGGCAGAGGGAGCCCTTCTCTCCTTGGTGACATCAGGAGGTTCCGCAGCAAGGGATATTGTGGATGAGACAGATGAGATATTAAAGTACTCACTTGGTGTTAGCTGTTATGGATGCGATTCCACCAGATAGTTGTTGAAGATATAGGCACTGAGGCAGGGAGAGCAGGCCCTCGTGGAGCGAGTACCTTTTCCCTGAATGGCACCTGAAAATAGAACAGAGGGCCCCCGAGGAGTGGGTACCCAAGTTAGTAGTAAAACCCCGAAGGGCAGAAGGAGAGCTTCCTGCAGGCAGCAGGGAAGCGGCAGAGTAGCGCAGACAGATACAGTACGTGACCATTCGAGTCTTTGCCAACTCAATGAGCTAGCAATCTTGAGAAGTAGATATACCCGGATTGGCATGACGTCAGATGAGGGAACGCCCTCGAGGTTCACGCCACTGGGCGTTCTTAGACATGGTTTGCACGCACACGCGCACCCCAGCAGATACCTGGGAGGAGCAATGGCGTACAGCTGCACCATAGCTGTTCTGGGAACGCCAGAGAAGTCGGCTTGACGACGCTGCAGTAGCCATCTTGCCCAGGTAAGCGGGAGGAGCCAAGATAGGGGTGCAACAAGCGGGGTGAAGCTGTTGAAGACCGATGGACGCAACAGTACCCCCCTTCAAAGGGCGTCCACGCAATGACCTACGAGGTCTAGGTTTTTGCGGATGTAGATGGAAATCCTGTAGCATCTTCTTATCCAAGATATTGGACATTGGAGTCCAAGAGTTGTCTTCTGGGCCATAACCCATCCCATGACAGGAGGTATTCCCAAACTCTGCCTCGTTTTCTTACATCGAGAACAGCGTCAACTTTGTATTTGATGTCTTCTTCTCAATCTACCGAAGTAGAATCGGGTATCTTGTTGGAAAATTCACTGAATATCACTGGTTTCAATAGTGATAGTGGAATGCATTGTGGATCTTTAGAGTAGAGTTGTGGATCTCCGTACGGAGTTAGCAATCTGTTGTATATCTGCTAAGGAGTTAGCAATCTGTTATGGATCACCTCCTCCAGAGGGGAGAAGTGAGTAATCTGATCAATGCTGCTCCCTCAAGGGGAGGAGCTAGCAAACTGTAATACTAAGTAGGCGGGGTCAATGATCTGTTGTGGGTTGGCTCCCACAGTGTGGCAGTCTGTATGAGACCGCTCTAGTAGTGTAAGGCAGAGCTTTCCAGACTTTTCATGTTGGTGACACACCTTTTAGACAAACATAATTTCGTGACACAGTAATTCAGTCTACTAGCAAACCAGAGGTTAAAGGTTAAACGAACGAAATGTATTTCGACAATTTATGTATGTTTCCTTAAATATATACATAATAAAATGTTTCACGACACAACCTATCTTGTGAAAACCTTTCATTTATATTAAAAATATATAATATTCCAAGATTAATGTAATTTTATAATTTATGAGTAACAATAATAAAACAAAGTTTTTGTGCTATTCAATTTACATCTTTAATGAGATATATGAGCTTGATGGGATGAACACAGCTTTTGAATATTTGGTGTCAATAAAGTCCAAAGGGTGTTCTGCGTAATTTTAAAAAACTGGCCAGTTTCACACTATATAATTATTTGATAGCCTCATTCAACTAATTCTATATGGCTATGAGAGTGAAGTCTGGAATTTATAGGAAGGGACAGAAGGTCAATATAAATCCTGCACCTCCAGTTCTGTAACTCTGTGCATCCACTGAAATTCCCCCAAACAATGGAGCTTGGATGTTTCCCTTCAGCTCATCATACTAAAAGATATTTTCAAATTCTGGTGTCACCTCACAATAACAGCAGCACAAACACCTTCCACTGCCAGGCACATTGTGAACTAACACAAAACCCCGCAAAAAAAGACACTCAAAATCTATACTGCAATCCCATTGTAACATAACAGTAATAACACCAAGGACTCAAACAACAATAACCCTACCTGTGAAAAAACAAGCGTAAATATTACACTGGGTCTTAGAATACCAATACACCACCTACTGAGGAAACAAAACAAACCAGATTGCTATAGATCCCTATACAGACACTACATGCTAGCAGAATCTCTCATCATGGTCACACACACAGAGCAGAGACAGACCCTCACCAAATACAGAATACAAAATAAAGGAGCACAAATTAGAAAAAACTGAAATGGAAACCCCAAGAAGCCAGACTCTGTGTATTAACAATGGAAAAACAGAACCACCATTCCTCATAAAACAAATAACATCAAGAAACATAAAGCATCAGTTATAATAGTAAAACCATACTAATAAAAGAATATTTTAAAACTACTGATAAATAGAATTTCTATTAATTAAAATCATATACATTTTTTACAATTTCCCAAACACCAATAAAATATTTCAAAACAGCACATATATCAAATAACACCCAATAATTAAAACTAATAAGGATTTTAAAAAGCCCCTGCTGTCCATACATGGGAACTCTTGATTTCCAGTCACCCTGATATTGTCAAGGATTAGGAGGTTATCCTCTCTCTCACACACATACTCACATGTCCATTCTCTCTCACACATACACTGTCACATACATACACATTCATGCTCTTATACACACAACCTCTCGCTCTCACAGACCCTGACACTCTCAGGCTCTAAGACACTCTCTCCCCCTCCACACACAACCCCCACACAAACTCTTACTCCCCTGGATTTTCTCATACACACTCATGCTCTCACTCTCTCTGGCTCCCTCACATACCCACAAACACATCTCCCCAGGCAAGTTCCCAATCATTCTCACACAAACACACACACCCAGGCAAGCTCTCAGTCATTCTCACACACTGAAACTGATTCCCAGGCAGGCTCCCATTCATTTTCACACCACTCCCTCACCATCCCCCAGGCATGCACACATTCATTCTCACACACACAGACCCCCAGGCAGGCACCAATTCATTCTCACACACACACATACACCACACACAGGCAGGCACCTATTCTCACACATACAAACTCCAGGAAGACACCCATTCATTCTCATACACAGATACACCCTCAGGCAGGCACCCATGCATTCACACACATACACCCCCAGGCAGTCTCCCATTCATACACATGCACACACTAAAGGCAGACCCCCCACTCTTTCTTTTGCCAGCAACCTCGGAGTCTCTCTCATTCCTCTGCTGCCACTGTCACTAATGCCGCATGGCTATTGGGGAGGCGCTGATTGCTGCTACTGGCACTGAAGCCCATTCTGCTGCCTCCTCTGTGCAAGCCCTGTGGGTTTCCACTTCCTCCACTTCCTCATACATTGTGAGATCCGCATAGAGAAAGTGCTACTCTTGCACATTACTAAAGATTACATTTGCCAATCAGTAAAAAGTTTTGTTTTTTTTTACCTTTGCTGTCTGATCTTAGTTTTCTAATCGGTTGGTCACAGGCTTTTTTGTTTCACCTCCCCTTTCTTATTTTTTTGCCAATTCCTCACATATTGTCTTTTTTTCTATTTCTTTTCTCTCCATCTATCATCTTCCCTCAAACACACAGTAAGGTTCTCATTCTCACACACATACACACACACACACACAGGCTCTCACTCTCACATGCTCTCTCTCATACAATCATTCTTACATAGTCTCTCTCTTGCACATGCTGTCTGACTCTCACACACCCAGGTTCTCTCTCACTCCCACATGCTGTCTTGTTCAAGCACAGGCTCTCACTGTCACATGCTCTCTCTCATACAATCATTCATACACACAGGCTCTCACTGTCACATGCTGTCTCTCTCTCTCTCACACACACACACACACACACACACAGCTCTCACATGCTGTCTCTGCAAACATTCAGGTCCTCACTCCCACACACAGGCACACAGTCTCTCAACTCATCTCATACACGCACATACAATCTCTCAACTCAGCTCATACATGCATTCTACGGGCCCTCAGCCTCTCTCTACCACTGGGCCTCCTCTTCACGGGTCGCTGCAGGATGGGCTCTGCAGCGGCCCTGATCTTCTCGGGCCAATTCGCGGTGGGGACCTTGTTACTGGACTTCCTCCTATTCTCAGCCCGCTGCAACAACGCTGCTCCTCTTCTGCGCATGGCTGATGCTCCTCCTCCTTCCTGCCCGTGCGGCTCCGGCAACATTTTTCTTCCGGGGCTGTGTGGGCAGGAAGGAGGAGGAGCACCTGCACATTTAGACGTGACCTTGTTCTTCTTGCCGTGTGGGATAGGAGTTCTGCTTTCCAGGCTCGCTGGAAAACCACGTCATGGAAAGGGGAAACTCCATTGCCATCTCTAACTGGTTTTTCCTTAACACCTACTCTTAGTATAAAGAAAACGTTTTGTGCCGACCGCAGCAAGCAAACAGATCTCCTGTCTATAGCTAACAGGAAGTCTGCAAGGAACAAATCTAGGGCACAGCTTTACAGCACTAGCTTAGTTTATGACCTACTTGCATTTCTGTGGGTTTTCACACCTAGGTAGCTCAGTACCATTGCCTCATGACCAGCTAATGACCTCCCCCCTCCCTGCCTGAAGATTGACCGTTTGCACCTCTCTGCACCCACGTAGTAAAAGGTCAGCATACACATTTATGTGGAAATATTGTAGCAGTAAATATGTGACGTATGTATCCGATGCAATGCTATGTAATGATTTTACAATAAAAGGGGGCTGCCCAAAATGCTGGGAGCACGCTTCACCCTGAAGACCGTCTAAGGTGTTTTCATTGCGACAGGGCTGTGGTGACGTGAGCTCCACCACGGCCCTGCCGATCTTCCTGCTGTGTGTCTCGGCACAGCACAGCGATGCTTAACTACTCAGCCGCCAGTGGGATGAGGTCCACCGGCGGCCGCATTGGCTCCCACTTGCTCCGCCCCGTCACGTGCACCGGGCTTGCGCGGCACACTGCAGGCGACACACTAAAGTGTCGTGACACTGAATTTGGAAAGCTCTGGTGTAAGGAATAAACACTTAGTGGAAATTGGTGAATCCTTGGGCCGATGGCAGATGACAGCGCCCCCAGGAGGATATCCTGAGAGGGACCACCGGCTAGGCTGGAGTATGGAGACAAATACAGATAGTTCTTTATTAGACAGGAAGTAGAACCACCAGAGGTGGCAGTAGTGAGTTGATGTGCTTGGCAGGGTTTAGATAGGGCTGGGCGGGTGGGTTAGGTAGGGGAAGGGAGAGGAAGGTGCGGGGGGTGGAAGGAAAGTTCCCTCCGAGGCCGCTCCGATTTCAGAGCGGCCTTGGAGGGAATGGAGACAGGCTGTGCGGCTCAGCGCTCGCAGGCTGCCAATTTTGGGCAGCCTTGCGCGCACCGACCCCGGATTTTAGCGGCTACGCGCGTATCTATTAAAATCCGGCGAACTTTTGTTTGCGCCTGGTGCGCAAACAAAAGTACGCACGGGTGTAATTTTGTAAAATCTACCCCATAATTCCAGGATAGCCCAAGAGCTGAGCCAATACCTGCAAACCACAAAGTCCTCTGGCATGTCCAGAATGCTCGTAGAGGGAAGATACACTCCCTGTATCTCCTCCGGCGTCGCCACCTGTGTGCCAGGCGCTGCTCTGGGCCCTGACCCTGCGGGGCCAGTGGTTCTGCCTGAGGTGCAGCGACTTCCCCAGGAGGGCTTGGAACAGGCTGTTGCGACCGTCACTGCCCGACGTCTCCACTCCGCCCACCTTACCTCTTTGGCGACTCCCTCTTTGGTCGATGGAAGTTTGGCTGCCTCGGCGTCATCTTACCGACCTCCTCCGGCATTCCCGGACCAGCTAGACGCTGCCTTCCGCCATGTTTCTCCTGAGGCCTAAGGGCGAGGGCTCGGCACGGCCCCGACTCAAGTACCAGCTGTGGCGCGAGCCTCAGGGGTGTCCCCCTGAGATGACGTCATCTTCACCAGATATTTAAGGTCTCTTGTTTTGCTAGCTAATCGACAGGTCTATCCAGTAAAGTGTGGCCGCGTTTACTCCGCTCCTAACCCGCGTTCTACTCACTTCCCGGCCGCGTTAGCCCTTCCTGTGATCCACAACCCCCTTTAACCTACTCCTACCGCGTCCTAAAATCCCTGGGCAACCCCTTCCGCACGCGGCATGTATATTGCATGCAAACGAGTGAATTAGCTATTCCCTACCATCCAGTAACACGCGCCCCGACTATCGCTATTGTACCCTGCCGTTTTGCCCCGCGTTTAACCTGCTAACTTACCGCCTACCCCTACCCCTGCGTTAGAGGCAGGGGTAAGGGTAGGCGGCAAACTTTCCCCCAGCCCCCGCTCTCCTGCCCTGGCCGCGTCCATGGGTGCCGGTCCCCGGGGCAGCCATTGGGGCTCCCCTAGGGCTCGGCACGCGCAAGGTACACAAGTGTGCACCCCTTTGGGCGTGCCGACCCCGGATTTTATAACATGCGTGCGGCTCCGCACGCATGTTATAAAATCAGGCATAGATTTGTTCTCGCTGGGTTGCGCGAACAAATCTACGCCTTCGCACTGTTTTTAAAATCTGGCCCTTAGTGTTTTGTTTTGTTTTTATCAAATATCTGCAGATGGCATTCAGTTATATACCCTATTGGGAGCCAATTGAGAAGAACAATTGGAAGGGTCTTTATGGGCTATTGAGGAGGGGATAGGAGCAAACAGAATGAAACAGAATTGCGCATAAAGCAGAAACTTTGTGGGCTGGGGGAAGTATTTGTGGGCTGTGGCAACCATCTGTGATTTGGGGGTACAGAAAGTATTTGACTGTGCTCAAAGCCTAAGGATAGAGTTGGATTTGGGGGTTAAAATTTGACCAGTACATTGCTAATGTAGTGGGGTTCCATTTGGACCATCCGCTTATTATTTGAGGCAGCTGAGGAGGATTTGCTGCTTTTTCACACAGTTACATTATGCAATTGTTAAGTCGTGCTTAAGTTATTGTAACTCTTTGTACGTAGGATTACTTAAGCGGCGTTTAAATTGGTTGCATCAAAATACTGCAGCAAAACTGTTGGTGAGGGCAGGAGAATAGCCACTGCCATTAGCAATGGTTACATGGAATAGACTTAGTTTTTGGGTACTTGCCAGGTTCTTATGGCCTGGATTGGCCACTGTTGGAAACAGGATGCTGGGCTTGATGGACCCTTGGTCTGACCCAGTATGGCATGATCTTATGTTCTTATGTTCTTATGACACAGAGAACATGTTTCTTCGGTCCTGCAATCACTGCATTTGGTTGCCTATTTCTCAGTGAGTCTGTTTTAAAATGTTGGCATTGGCTTTTAAAATCCAGCATGATTTGGGCTCAGCCTATTTGAACAGAAAGCTCATTTTGTATCATCTAGATCGTGCGTTGCGTTCCCGGGGAGCAAGTTTTTTGGTAGCGCCATCTTTGCAGCACATTAGCCATGCGAGGGCTCAAGCTCGCGCCTTCTTAAGTGCAGTAGCACCGATGTGGAATCCGTTATCAGTTCAATTGCATCATGGAAAGGAGTTGTGGGAGTTTCGGCAGGATTTAAAGACTTATCTGCTCCCAAAAAGATAGTGGGAGGAGTCGTAGGCACAGTGGAAGGGGTCGGTTGCTGGGAAGGTGGCAGTGGTGGGGAGTCATTGTGTTGCTGTTTGTCTATAATTGTGATTATGAGCATTGCATTGTAACCCGCCTTGTTCGACAGGACGGAGAAACAACACAATTAAATAAACAAATAAGTAAATAAAATAAACTCTGTATATTCTGCCTTTTTGAAGAAGATTGATTTTTGCAGACTATATATTTTCTAAAACCATGTCTACCATGTTCACTGATTATTTGCCATTTTAAGTCTGCTTGTAAGCAGCAGACAGAGTAAACAAAAAGGCTCTTCTTTCCATATCCTTTAGTTGTTAACAGCTATTTATCCTACACACAGTATTAAGTCAAGCTCAGACCCTTTTTTTAAATCTATCTGTGGTGGTCTGGTCCTGGACAAACAAATGTACTTAGCCTGTTGGGTCTACAAATCAATTTCTGTGGTGCCACAGACAAGTGAAAGTTTTCACCTTGTACTATTGACCCTGTCTGGGCTGGACTGAGATTCTGGTAAAGGAAGGATCGCATGCAGATTCCACAAAGACTAACAGTCGGCCAAGAGGAAGAGCTAAATAATTTTTAGCTGCAGTCTGGGGCCTGCAGACAAGAAGGATGAAAATTACGTTCCTTTTCTGCAGCAATGCGAGCGGCATTCTTCAAAACATCAACTTCCTTGATCCTCATTTCTCTCGCCTCCTATTTTGGGCTTTTATTTTTGGATCTGGAGTTTCCTCCTCCTCAGTCTGGGATATGGCACCATGAGCCTTTATTAACTACTACCTGGGGAATTTTTCCCATATTTCATAAAATCTCCACCCTCTTCCTAATATATCTAGTGTGCTCATTGCAGTGATAGTCCTGTGGTCGGGGACCAGGTGCCCTTGAGATATGACTGCAAGTAACTCCCCTAAGGACTCTGAATGCTGCGCCCGCAACATCCCCAACCCCAGATGACCTGGGGAGCAAAAGACCTGACATGGGGATCAAACTGGGGACTTTCCATGTGGCAGTGTACAGCACTACCACCAGGACCAGTGCAAGAGTGTTTGGCATCCTAGGCGAACCTTTGGTTATGCACCCCCTCTCCCAACTTACCTACTGCCGACAGCTCACCACAGTGCTCTCTCCCACTGGCGGCAGTGGCTACCACGCAGCACTCCCATCTTTGGTAGAACTGATTCTGGCACAGCACCACTTCCTGGAAGGAGTTTGCCCCCCCCCCCCCCCCAAATGTTGGCTCGGCCCTGACTGCCGCTGAAGCACTGGACTGGCCTCTTCTTTTGTTCTTGTTCATAGTTCCTCTTTCCCCTTAATATATTTTGCTTTCGATATGTTAACCCTTTTTCTTATGCATTAAAAGCTGTGTGCCCTTTATTATGACCAATTTTAAAAATGCCCCTTTCTGAATCCACTCTCCAGCTGTATGTGCTGCACTTAATACTTTATGGGGACCCACCTTCCAACTCTCCATTTAGGGACAAAGTCCACAGGTGCTTTTAACTCAGAGACTTAGCTCCAAGCTGTGGAATGAAAGTGCACACGTCCTTTCACTGTAACACTTGCCACGGGTGCAAAGAACCCTCAGGCACTTGGCACCTGCTTTTTTATGCTGGGCATTTATTTTAGTTTTTATTTCTTTTTAATAAGGAAAACGATGCACGTAGAGTTGAAAATGCAGCCTTCAGCATGTGCATTATTTTCCTTTCCCAATCAGAACATGCCTCCCCATCCTGGGAATGCCTCCTTTAAATGCAGCTAAAATTGCACCTATGTTGTTTTTTTTTTTAATCATTTATAATGTTATTGAATATCACATTGCACAACAACATGGAAAGATGCCATCCCCTCGGGGAAGCATCATATCATAATTCACTAGTTTTTACGGTGGCGTTCATAGTTTTAGCCCAAAAACCTTATCCCCCCTACTCCCTCCCCACATAATCATTTTATAAGTTCAATTCTGAGCCAGCATAATTTGGACTAGTACATACATGTTGAATTTGCAAGAAAAATATATATTGCATATCAATAGCCCAATAGAAAATGCCTAAACCAAAATAATTTTTACATTTAAGGTGTGGTGACTCTCCAATGGCAACCCCTTCTTTCAATGTAAACTCAGTAATGGATTTCTACATTAAAATAAAGGTGAAATTTAAAGTTAAAGTGTTGTCTTTCTAAGTGGTTTTCTCCTTAAAATTGCACTATGTTTAGCTGCATTAAGAAAGAGAATTTCATATGGCAAACTGCTTTGAAAATAGCACTGTACAGATTCCCCTCCTCCCCCTCCCCCCCTTTCCTTATTCACTTCGATTTCTAATACTTATTATCTCCTCAGGAATAGATAGAATTCAGAACCAAAAAGAACAGGTGGGCTCTTAATGATTTGTGTTTTAACTGCTGCTCATTTTTAAATTCTGCTTTACTCTTGAACGATGCCTCAGGGGGTTGTTGTTTTTTGGTACATCTAAGATGGGATACATTTTGTGTTCCCCCTGATCTCACCCAGGTTTTTGCGCACATTTTTTGGGCACAAATCTCTTTGCTTCTCTTAACTGTTCACTTCATTTCTATGCTAAGGAAACCCGGCTCTTTGAATCGTTCTCCCACCCGTCACCTGCTATTTTAACTAAACTCTCTGCTAATTCCACAAGAGCTTCAGACTGGATTGTCTCAATTTCCTCAGGCAGAACCTTTTTAAAACCAAAGGTGCTCTCTTCCCTACAGTCAGCTTCAGCCCCATTTCTCCCTCCTGGATTTCATTTCAGTTCATTCCACTCCCCGCCTCTCGCGCCGTTTCTTCTGGAATTGTAGGTCACTCTGGATTCTGCTCTTCCTTGTCGTGCACCCTCTGCTATCATTAGATGCCACTCACTCAACATGCACAAAATCCGGAATCTCCTTATCTTTGACTAACGCCTCGGTCACTTTTTCTATGCCATTTAAATTATGCAAATTGTAGGTCCTGACTTCACTATCCATCCTATCCAGCTTCTTCAGAATGAGGGGATTAGAATCTTGTATCACGTTCCTTGCCCACTCAGCTTTCCCTTCCTCTTAGCTTCCCTCCATTAACTTCCCATTAAGCAGTGCATCTTGATTGAATTCTTCACATAGTCACAATTCACAGCCTTTAATTTCCGTGTGGTATCCTGCCGTCCCTATGCCTGAACTACTCTCATCAGGCACCTTTCTCCTACCAGTGCAAAGCTTGTCCTAGATAAGGAGTGATACCCTATAAGAGGTCTCACTTTGTGACCAGCTGCTGGAATACATCCTGGACAGGGTTGACAGACTAGATGCGTTAGTTGGTCTTTCTCTGTCACCCTCTACTGTGTTACTATGTAAACACTGTCATTTTGAGTCAAGACAGCATACCCAAAGACACATAAATGGACAATCATACTGTAAAAATGGCAGCAAAAAAATGACTGCATTAAATTATGATCTCATGGAAAAGTGGCCTATAAATATACAAATTGAATTAAATAAATTAAATTTAATGAACTAGAAGTCTTATGCTATGAGAAAAAATGAGTACCAATCTTTCCCTCTCTATCCTTCATGGTGCAGCAATGGCCTTCTTTTAGAAAAGCAGGATAAACAGGCCAAATCAATGAGCTGAAACCAGGACTGGTTCAGTCTGTCCCTTAAAACATGGAGATATCAGGATTCCTTAACTGCTTTAAAGACTGTAAAAATGCTTCTCCCAAGTCTGAAGCAATTTTCTCCATAATCAGTTCCAACCTGTGCCCTCTGAATTAGTCTATGCAGGCTATGATGTCATCAAGGCATCTCCTCCCCTAAATGAACCAATCAGATTCCATTCCTGGGTCCAGCAGGCTACTACACCCCAGAAACTAATGGGGTTGGTGCAGCAGGTTGTTGATGACAGAAAGGCTAAGCCCAAGGACATAGTGGGCCAGCAGAAGGAAGTTGGGATCGGCAGCCACTCCCATGTCCTGGGCTAAGAAGAATGTTACAGAGGACATTGTGGCATTTAGAGTTAGATTAATGAGATGAGAATTCTGTTGAGATTTCCTATATTATTCCAGAGGAAAGCATGCTCCAACTGACCAGACTACCCTAACCTGGGGGAATAAAGCAGCTAGCCAAGTCTTACTATGAGCTCTACTTCTTTGTTGCCTCCTGTGTGACTCAGAATGAGATGCAGAGGGGGTGTGGTTCTTCCCTGTATATTAACATTGGTATCAGTTGATCCTATCTCATTCTGTATTTTTGTCTCATTTCATTCTGAAAATGAAACAAAAAAAAGGAACTAAATTTCGTTTGCTTTTGTTTCATTTTGAAATTGAAGCAGCAGCCAGACTGGGCCAATGCTGGTCCCCTGCTAACAAACCTGTGCTTCAATTTTAAAAAAAAAAGTTCCCTGGAGCTTGCTGTAATTTCCTTTCCAGGCTCCTCTAGGTCCCCTATATGTCTCATCCCATCTACATGTAAAAACAGGGCAGGAGAGATCTCCAGTATGCCAGTGCCATATTTCAAAATGTGGCTGGCTGACCCGAGACCAGCACCATTTTGGAGCATAGGAATATTTCAAATACAGCACTGGTGTGGCAGGAGGGACTAGGGATCACTCCTGCCCCCCTTGTCTACCTACAGATGGGGTAAGAAATATGGGGGTGGAGGTTCCAGGGAGGGGGGGCAGGGGGTTCTTGTTTTTCAAACTTTGAATGCAGGGAAAGGCCTGGACCTGATGTTCTTCTTCTTTTTTACATTGTATTTGTTGTTTATTTCATTTTAAATAAGCTAAATGAAACAAATAGCAAACGAAGCAAAAACAGGAAGGAGAGAGAGAGGGCTGGGGCTTTGCTGGGAGGGTTGAAGAGTTCTGGGGCTGTGGGGTTTGATGTCTTTTTCTTTTTTTTTTACATGAATTCTGTGAATTTTTGGGATCTGCTGGTTACCTGTGACCTGGACTAGCCACAGTCAGAGAGCGAGGTAGGATGCTGGACTTGATGGACCTTGGTCCAACCCAACATGGCATTTCTTATGTAACAAAAAACCAAATAAAATGAAATAATGTTCCCACCTCTACCTGCTATTAATCAAGTTGAAAATAGTCACTGCTATTACTGGCATCAGTAGCATGGGATCTACTTAGTGTTTGGGTACTTGCCAGGTACTTTTAGCCTGTTGGCGACAGGATGCTGGGCTTGATGGACCCTTGGTCTGACCCAGTATGGCCAGTTCTTATGTTCTTAAATTCTGAGGAGAAACGAAGAGGTCATGAAAGAGATGGAGATGAGAAGAAAAACAGATAAATTTGAAGGTATCAAAACGTGTTTAGGGAGATGTAGGAATGTGCATTTTCTTTACCTGAATGGGTAAAATGTGATAAATGAGTCGATTTAAATAGATGTAGTCTATCAAATCTAAAAATGATCCAGATTTTTCGGTTCAGTATAAAGTGCATACTAGCAAATAGCGTGCACTGTTTACTAGCACATCGGATCACTCACAGCTTCCCCGGCCTCTGCTTACTTCTTCCTTGGGGGTTTCCTAGATAGATAGGGGCAAAAGCGAGTCCGGGTTGCTCCTGCCCTTGCCAGGTCTGGTTGTACAATGGCACCGGCTAGCTTTATGCTTTATGGCTGTAAAACAACACGAGACTGGTCACAAAGCCTTCCAGCATTATTTTACAACTGGACAGGAGGGCTAGCTCCTGCTCCTTTCTATCTCGGAGACCTCCATGCAAGAGATAAGGGACCAGGGAGGCCGGGGGTGGTTTCAAGTGGGGGCAATTCTTTTTGTTTTGGTTTTTTCCCCCCAATTTAATGTTTATTTCAGTTCAGCAAATTAACCATTAAATTAACATTAAATAAACAGAAACAAGAAAACAAATCCTGAAATGAAAAACTGACACAAAACAAAAATATTTTGTATGCGTACTGCTAATATAATGCAGACATAGGCTGTGGTTCCTTAATGATTATATGGCGTTTAGGAAACTGTAAGGCCCGGCGTTTTGCGGAGGCATTTGCTGAATGTTCTGGGGCTTTAGAATGTCTGATGGCCTACTTCTGTGATGGTTGTGTTTTCTGCATTCTATTTTATTTTATTGCTATTGTATTATGATTGTACCATTGTATAGTGTTAACTGATTGTTGTTTATTGCCTAGAGCCACTTAATTATATAAGACGGTAAAGAAATTTAAATGCTAAACTGGGCAGACTGACGGGGCCACTTGGTCTTTTTCTGCCATCATCTACTATGTTAGATGTTTGTGACGTTATTCCTGAGCATGGCTGCTCCTGGGGGAAGGGGGGCAGCTGGAACACTTTAAACAACCATGGCTTAGCAGTGATATTACAAGTGTATTTATTACTATTTGTTCTGTGTAATTGTGCAATACTGCATAGAAAATAGGCTACCACTGGCACTTCCTTCTAAAGCTCTGTTAAGGACTGTCCCAGATGGATAGCATGGATGCACCAAGTCACTGAGCCCCCAGATCAGATTTCTAATCCTTTTTGTAGACAGATATGGCTGGGTAGAGACGAGGTTCCTGCAGAATTATTCTCTTACAGAGTTTTTTGGTTGGATTTTTAAGCATGTCACACTCTCCTCTGATTCACTTGGTTGGCTGCCGTTGCTGTGTCTTATTGTTATTTTTTGATAAGATGCCCATTAATTGACTGCTTTGAGAGTGAATTTTTTTGCCAAAATATTCTTGCTGTTTTAGGAGTTCTCCCCTCTCTTATTCTCATTCTTTAACCAGCGAGCAGTAGCATTATCTGTTATTTATTTATTTAAACACATTTATTACCCGCCCTTCCTACATTCACAGCTGGGTACAATATGAAACATATACAGAAATAGAGAGGGAGGAAAGGCAATGCAGAACGGTGTGTGCTTTCTGTATTTGTGCACCACTACAAGAAACAGAGAGCCCAGGTTCCTTGTAAAGTTCCATTATGAACTGTCTCAGAAGCAAAGAAACTACACACAAAGCCACCCAGTCTCCCATCTCAGACATTTTCTTCAGACAAATGCAGCTGGGGCAAAGTGTCTGAGCTTTTATTTTCCACTGATTGAGATTAAGTAAAAGCATAGATTGATGATTTATTATTTATGGTTTCTTTGTAATGGAATCCAGAAGAATCTCGATGGTTACGCATTCAAGGCAGAAGATGATAGTGTAGATGAAGAAGTGAAGAGTATACAAGAGAACATAGGAGGTGTCATGCTGGGTCAGACCAGTGGTCCATCGAGCCCTTCATCCTGTATCCGACAGTGACAAGTCCTAGTCACTAGAAAGTTCCCGACCAGTCCCAGTAGGAAAGTCCTTTCCATGTTACTTGGACCCAGAAGACAGAGGAGGAGACACCCAAGTCAATCTGGATAATTGATGCTTCTGGCCTCTTTTAAAATTCAGCTACTGTATACTACCAGATCTGACCACATTCTCTGGCAACAGATTCCACAGCTTCAGTTCATTTGCTGAAAAAAAACAAAAAAACTTTCTTAAATGTGTTTAAATCTGCTACCCAGCGTGCACACATGGACGCCCGATTTTATAACATGTGCACGCAGATGTGCTCATGTTATAAAATCGGGGGTCGGTGCGTGCAAGGGGTTACACAATTGTGCATCCTGTGCGCGCTGACACCTGCGGCCTTCACTCATTCCCTCCCAGCTATTATAAGGTGCCATCTAAAGACTTAAATAAATAAATGTCTAATAATTTGCACCCCTATGCACAGCATGGCAGATCCTTTGGGGGAGTAAGACAACGACAGCGTATTAAAAGGACTTTTTAAGGAATTTACTTAGAAACCAGCACGGCCACCCAAGTACTCATTTTCATTCTATTGTCCCTTTCATTCCATAGGCAATATAGCATTGTTTGATTATACCTGAATGTGCCTTCTGTTCAGTTCCTCCAGGCATTATGGATTTAAAGTCAACTGTGAAAAAAACTCTTCTAGCTTATATTTGAATGCATCCAAAATAACATGGCTGTAGAGCAGCTGTAAATTTCAGAACTGGTGTAAAATGCTATCTGCTATGGAAGTCAGTTGGTGCCAATGGACAACGTTCTCACTAACCTGCACTGGGGATCTCCAGCTCTCGTTTATCAGCGTGGCACCTCTCCAGACGTCCAGCAGTATGAATTACATGGGTCTGGCACCTCTGATGAGACAACAGGCCCCTGGGCAGTTCAAACTGTGAAGTGAAGTGGCTGGGGTGGTGCCAGGCGGGTAAGAAAGAGCTAAAGGTCCCCATTCTCTCCCCCCCCCCCCCCCCCCCCATATGCAGATTAGTGGGAACGATGCTGGTGGGTAAAGTAAGGGATGGTTCATGCAAAGAAAGCCACAGAATTTCTTGTGGGCACCCACTGATTGGCCATTTTTAGCAGTCTGCAATGCGATTCAGCGCAATACGTCTCCAGGGAACATTTTAATCTAGCTAACCTTGAGTCACCTAGGTCCTTCTAAAACAGCAGCACTAGATGGAATCTTGAAATTATCACCTTCTTGAAATTAAACTCAGCTGCTTCCACTTTCTCTATTATCCTTACGTCTCTTTTTTTTTTTTTTTTTTTTTTTTTAAATTTCTTTTGTAGATCTTTGAAGGAAGGAGTGGTTCCTTGTTCCCTGTTCCTTTGGGATCTAGAATGGGCCAGAGGCCACAGCTGAGGAAACAGTGGCCAGGGCAAGGCTGCGAGTGTTGGGTATGGCAACTGCCAGCAGATTCTCCCAGACCCTATGGAATGAAGTACAGAAAAGGGCCGAGCAGGCCAGAGCTGGCAGTTGTGATGCTGCTCTGTTCAGCAGAAAGAAGGAATGAGCCACAGGTCAGTGGAGAAGTACATAGGGCTCCTCAAATACCCCAGTTTAACAAGGTACTAGGTGGAGCTTGAAGGGCACTGTATTTTAGCAGAAAAATGTGTGTGCATATATTGATACATGGTAACAGACCAAAGAAGGGGCTGAATTAGCACATGTTTGAAACTTGTGAGCAGTAGGGTCAACCGTCAAAGCTTCCACTTTGGCTGTTGTGCATTCGCACATCTTTCATTAAGATTCATAATGTATTACTCTTAAAAAAATCTATCTGAATTTCTTTATTTGGTATTTATTTTTTAATAAACTTCCTGTTTCAGGATGCTTTAAATTAATTTAGTTTTAAGAATGTTTTAGGTATTTTAACTCTGACCTGTATTGTTTTATGTTATTTTGTTTATGATTATGCATGTTATTATGGAAACTGCCCAGAACAGATGTTTGTTAATTGGGTGGGGAAGAACATTTTATAAATAAACAAACAAACAAACTTGTAACCCGCAACTTCCATCACATATACAGCGCCGCAAACAATAATACAATCATAATTATCAAACTGACATAATATAAAAAAATAAAACAGTCAGAAAACCTTTAAACATTTAAAACTGGCCTTATGAATATGCTTCTCTATAATAATAAGCCTTTAGTTGTCTCCTGAACATTTTTACATCTGTTTCAGCTCACAATTTTGATGGCAGAACATTCCATAAAGAAGGTGATACATATGAAAATACTCTAAACTGAAGAATATACCTCACATTTACTTACCTCATGCTTGGATCTGAAATGGCTAAACAGCATTGTATATACATATACTGCCTCCACAGTATATGTATATATGTTTCCTTATTATGCTGCCTCCTGGTGTCATTCTATGATATTGCACAGCTTAGATTTTCTGCATGATGTGGAGCTTTCTTTTTTCTTATTGGGTATTGTTTGATGTTGCTGATTGGATCCGTTCTTGTTGCTCTCACTTCTCTTCCTATTGATCCCTTGACTTAAAGCAAACTGGGACTGTCTAACTTTCTGCTAGGTTTCAGTTGGAAGCAAGCTACAGCTCTCCTGCATCTTCTTCAAGCTCCTAGAAAGCCATCATCCTTTCACCTTTCTCTACATTTATTTCCCATCAGCTACTAGTTTACCCTATTTAATAGTAGCCACAACCTCTGCTTCAGCTGCAGTTGTCTTTGTTGGATTGCTGCGCTCCAGAGACTCATAACAGCTAACCAGGCTGCTGTCTGTACAGATATTCTCCTCGCCTTGCACGTCACTGGTGAGTGTGACTTGTAAACATTGTTTGGCATTTAAGTACTGAGTAATCTGATATTTGGAATTTGGAAAGGATAAGGTTTAGCTGATTGTCCAGGAATTCAAACTGGAGAGTGAACTCCAAGGGCAGGACTTTGTATTTTTATGCATTATCCAGATTTATTCCTAGAAAGTATATACCAGGGAATCCAAACCTGGATTCCTAGTTGGAGGCACTGCCAAGAGCTTTGTTGCAATCAACACCTTTTCAGAAAAAGGATGCTTGAAATTTTGCCTCATGAAGCAAAGGTGAATATATCACTTCTTCTATCCATTAGTGATATCTGCTGATCATATGTGGCTAAAATTAGATCTGAAGGTCCATATTCAATGCATTTGTCTAGCTGTTCCTGCTATTGCTGCATCACACCACACCATACCACAAGATCTCCCCTTCCTCCAGCAGAAGGAAAGCAGCATCAGTGCTTTTTACCTGTTTCCTCCTCTGCCAGCTCTACTCTTAAGTCTGACCGTGCAGGACTGGTCCCATGAGATACTAGGCCCCACATGTCTCAGATTTCATAATAAAGCCAGCAGAAAAAAATGTAGCCGCTTTCCTCCTGCCAGTAGTCATGCTGGGAAGGGTGTGGGAGAGGGTATAGTAGTGGCTCAGCCATTTGCTTTGGCCGCATGCTAGATATTTCAGCGGCTATCACTCACTTTCCCCAAGTTGTCCACATTTTGGCCTGTTGATGCGGGTTGATCCCTTCTTGGAGCCTTGCTAGGTTGCTAGCCATAGGATATGAAACACAGCTATCTTCTCACATAGTACAGGATCTATTCACCTTCATTAACTTGAACTTAAGGATATAATAGCAGATTTAAAGTACTCACAGTCAGTCCATTAGTATTTATAATATATATGAAACCTATCAATGGGTTCTGCAGTGTTGCTTCACAGATACTTAGGGTTACAGATCTTCCTCATCCCAGGCAGGGATGAGGAATTTGTTCGCACAGCGCTAGCAATTTGCTGCGCTGTGCGAACAATCACTGTGCTGCCCCTCTCCTCATTTTTTGTTTTTCTTTTAACACAGAATACCCCACCTCAATTAAAAATACAAAACAGACCCACCCTCACCAAATTTAGAAACTATAAATTCAGAGACTATAAACTATAAACAGAGACTGAACCGGAACCCGCAACAAGCCAGACTCTGCATGCAATGCAGCAATGGAGGAAACAGAAACATCACCAGTCCTCATAAATCATTCATCAAACAATAAAATCAAGGAATGTAAATCAATCACATTAGTAAAACCATACTTATAAAAAGAATATTTCCAAAGATCTAAGAAAGAGAATAACATCCAGTAATTAAGAACTCATATAAAATTTTAAATTTCCCAAAGAACAATAAATTATTTCAAAATGGCAGACACAGACATCCAATAAGTAAAACTAATAAGGATGAAAGAGTCACCACTCTCCATACCTGAAAACTTTGTATTTCCAGTCATTCTGAGTAAGGCATGGATTAGTGAGGCAGCACAAATTTTCTTCACACACACACACCCCCAGACGGGCTCCCATTCACACACACAAACAACCCCAGACAGGTTCCCATGCAAAAACATATACACACACACAAACACACCAGGCAGGTTGTCATTCATTCGCACATACACGCCTCATACAGGTTCCCATGCACATACACACACACACCCCAGAAGGGTCCTACCCCCCCCCCCCCCCCCAACACACACACACACACACCTACACACATCCCAGTCAGGTTCCATGCACACTTACACAACTCTCCAGTCAGGCTCCCATTCACATCAACCCCCCCTCCCCCCAAGTCAGGTTCCCATTCACATCCCCCCTCCAGTCAGGCTCCCATTCATATTAACCCCCTCCCCCAGTCAGGCTCCCAATCACACATAGCACACCCCCAGGTCAGGTTCTCATTCATTCATTCATTCATTCATTCACACACACACATACCAGTGGGAGCCATTCTGCTGCTCCTTCCCGTGTGCTGGCCCGTGCGCTAATCAAATCACGCGAGACTAGCACTTCCTCTATGCTGATCTCGTGCATCGTGAGATCAGCACAGAAAATGCGCTAGCTGCATGTGTTTTGAATAGCGTACGCCAGCACCGTGAAGGAGCTCCTTCTTCTTTCTTCAGCCGCCGGTGGGATGGGGTCCACCGGCAGCCTTACGGGCCTCCTTTTCTTCCAGGCTGCCGATGGGATGGGGTCCACCGGCAACCTCACAGGCCTCTTCCTCTTCTGGTTCGCCTGTGGGTTAGAATCCATCGACAGCCTCACGGGCCTTCTGTACATCCGGGTCGCCAGTGGGATGTGATCTACCAGCGATTTCCATGGGCCTCTTCCTCTTTTCGACCGCTAGTGGGACAGGTCCACTGTGGCCTCACGAGCTACTTTTTCCACAGCCAATCCGGGTGTGCTGCCCTGTGCAACTGCACAGGGCAGCACACCCAGTAGCACTGGGCCCGATCCCAGGGCCCACAGTACTGAGATATCCCAATGATTCCTTATGAACCCCCAAGGACCATTCCGAGTCCTCCAGGATGGAGTTACAGATCTGGCTGGCCAGAAGCAGGTATGAAAGCCATCTCATCTTGCTTGGCTAAAGATAACAGACCCACCCTGTGCTTTGTAGAGAGAGTGCAAGCCTTCCAAACAGTTCAAGGCCAGATCTGGCTTTACTGTTCCCTTAAAAGCCTAAAGGAAATGAAATATAAAAAGGAGAGTTGCAGTGCAAGCTATGAGGGCTGAGACTCGGGACACAGGGCCTACGTGCCCATAGTTAACAACGCCCCTGAAGGAGACCCCACAATTGATACAAGTTCCCAGAGTCTCTGGATGAAATCTGGAGAGTTTCCGGGTATGCCAATATGTAATCACAGCAGATAAAGACCAAGTGTCCATCCAGTCTGCCCAGCAAGCTGCTTACGGTAGTAAATGACGACCCACGCAGGTTATCCCCATGACCGTCATATCTTCTGTTAAGGGTAGTAACAAACGCTGGGTTCATGGAGGTTACCCCAAGCCTTCTATTAATGGTGGTAACTGCTGCTTTGTGCAGGTTATCCCCAAGCCTTCTGTTAAGGTGGCAACTGCCTCTCTGTGCAGGTTATCCCCAAGCCTTCTGTTAAGGTGGTAAATGCCACTCTGTGCAGGTTACCCCCATGCCTTCTGTTAAGGGTAGTAACTGCCACTCTGTGCAGCTTACCCCCAAGCCTTCTGTTAAGGGTAGTAACTGCCACTCTGTGCAGGTTACCCCCATGCCTTCTGTTAAGGGTAGTAACTGCCACTCTGTGCAGGTTACCCCCATGCCTTCTGTTAAGGGTAGTAACTGCCACTCTGTGCAGGTTACCCCCAAGCCTTCTGTTAAGGGTAGTAACTGCCACTCTGTGCAGCTTACCCCCAAGCCTTCTGTTAAGGGTAGTAACTGCCACTCTGTGCAGGTTATCCCCATGCCTTCTGTTAAGGGTAGTAACTACCACTCTGTGCAGGTTACCCCCATGCCTTCTGTTAAGGGTAGTAACTACCACTCTGTGCGGGTTACCCCCAAGTCTTCTGTTAAGGTGGCAACTGCCACTCTGTGCAGGTTACCCCCAAGCCTTCTGTTAAGGGTAGTATCTGCCACCTTATGCAGGTTACCCCCATGCCTTCTGTTAAGGGTAGTAACTGCCACTCTGTGCGGGTTACCCCTTCTGTTAAGGTGGCAACTGCCGCTCGGTGCAGGTTATCCCCATGCGTTCTGTTAAGGGTAGTAACTACATTCAGATAACAACCAACAAGGACTGAACTACACAGTCTGGGTAAACAAATAAACATGAGGGTAGCTTGCTTATTGCGGCGGTTACTACCCTAAACCAATTAAGCCTGATACTTCACTTTGAATGCATATACAGCGTTGCTCTCTGCTTCAACGGCAGGAGGAAATGTGGAAAAGAGGATTTACATTCAGACAACATCCAACAAGGCATTGATCTGTGCAGTCTGGATAAACAAGCATCGGGGTAACTTGCTTGATGCAGCAGTTACTACCCTTAACTATTAAGCCTTATACTCACCTTTGATGCAACTCCAACTTTACTCTGCATCAATGGCAGGGGGTGGCATGAAATTCGAATCAAACAGTTACCAACAAGGGCCCTGAACTTGGTGGTCAGTGAAACAGATAAGTGTGGGAAAATAAGTGTGGGAGCTTTCTGGGCAGACTGGATGGGCCGATTGGTCTTTTTCTGCCGTCGTTTCTATGTTTACCTATAATTTGGTGTTTTAGGCTGAGGGTGTGCACATACCCTACATTAACTGCTTCTGGATCCCCTGATTGGTCAAGCTGCCCTTGAATTCCATAATCTATATTTTATTCAAGATAATGGAAAATAGAAGAAGTAAGATGTAAGATACATTTACTTTAATAATGAGAAAAGAAAAACATTTTTTATGGTACGGGCCTATGAACTTAATGATGACATTTTTTGCAAGCAGGCCTTTTTGCAAGTTTTTCCTCTATGTAGGTCCCATATGTTAAAAAATGTGCAGTTTTCCCCCTTCACAAGTAATACATTTTTGCGCATAGTCTGCTATGATGAAAATTTAAGAGAGGCTAAATTAATGAGCTGCTGCAATGTATTATCATGTGAAGCAGCTCATTAGCTCTGAATTCAGTGAAAACCGGCAAGCAAAGATGTCTTCTCATGCAGGCAAAAATGGTAATTGCACCTTCATGGGGGATAGATACCTTTTTTGCAAAAACCTGTGTGCGATGAAATCTTTGCTTCCCAGTTTTCGCTGACTTCTCAATGAGGCATCGTTAGCTTTTTTAGCTGGACCCCATAGCAAAGTTTCTCAGGCAGGTTTGCTAGGGAGCTCATTTACATCTGTATCTAACTTTAAGTAAAAAGATATTCTTTGGGAACATCAAGCCCAGTGTATAGACTTTTATGTGATAGAAATCAATAGGGATGAGCTTTCAGCTAAACAAAATGGGCCATTTTAACGAAATTTCTCATTCCATTTAATTTCTTTTTTACAACAAACTCAAAGTTCTTCTCCACCCAGGCCCCCAGAAACCTCTTATCCCACCTGTGGGTCTGTAGAAATCTAAACGGGGCAGGCGTGAACCTCAGATGCTCCTGCCTTTCTTAAAAGTGGTACCGGCCACCATTTTGTTGTACCTCCAAGGTGCCAGAGGATAAACCCCAGCCCCTGCATTATGTTTTGTTTTTCCATTTCATTTGGTTTATTTCAATTCAAACGAAATAAAATGAAAATAAACCACAAACAAAATGAAAAACAATGAAAAAACAAAAAACATGTAAGTGCATATTCCAAAAAACAAGAATTTGAATTGCATTGTTCCCACCACTGGTGAACTTTGGAAATTATTATGTTCTCCAATTAACAAAAACACCTGAGTCCATCTCATGTTAAAGAATGAGCCACAGATATATATTGTGGATCATGAGATTCTGGAATATTCTACCATTAGATCTAACAGAAAAATCTTCCACAGAGTTTTTTAAGCAACAAGTAGAGCTTCTAGAAATAACTATAGTTACAGAGATTTACAAAAAGCAAGGCAAGTGTGGCACAGGCTCTAAATCTAATATGCCCAAATTTTGTCCCTGAATTTGATCAAAAGTTTGTCACTTAATCTCTACTATTCGTTGTGTTGTGATTTCTCCATTTTACAGAATAATATGGCATGGTTTCTTAGAGGCCTCTTTAAGAAAGATTTCAAAGTTGACCTCTAGAGGGAATATACCCTGGTTCAATATAAACTTATGCTCAGAGTGGGTGTGTTTTGATTTTAGACTTGGGTTCTTCAGAGATTGCATCTTTTGTTCAGCAGGGATTCCCGATGTGTCTGCTGGTTTATCCAGCCCAACAGAGCCAGTGCAACATGAAAGCAACAGTATCATTACTAGGCTCCTAGGGGGATCTATGGACCACCGTGTCCTTGTAAAAATTGATAAGGAATTTGCTGAGATGTACTGTTGAAGAATTGTGTGAAGTGATGTGAGTACTGATAAGAACTCTACCCTGAACATTGGAGGGTGCAGGAAACAAATAATTTTAAATAAATAAACTTGTTTGAAGAGTGACTAAGACATTTAGGATGTTTGAGAACCTGATTAAGATCCTGATGCTGTACTGGAGGAAGAGGAAATGTAAAAGTATTACTTGTTTTTGCTGTGCTGCTTATTTCTGCTGTGGATTCCTGTGATTCATCCTTTTGGTGATTTTTCTTATTGTGCATTGATTGTCTGTAATCCCAGAAGAATAAAAGATTATAATATTTGCAATAACTTCTAGTGAGTGAGACTTTTTATTACTTTTAATCCCAGGAAGGTAGGTTGAAGGTGTGAGCCTATCACCTAAGGGATTGAAGATTTTGCTAAAGGGGTGCAGTCAGATGGTCTCAGAAGGGAAAAGGAAATTTTTTTGTTACTTTTCCCTGTCCAGCAAGACAGAATACAGCTCTTTCCTCTGGGCAAAGTCCAGTCCAACATTTACCTAGTCATTCTCGGGCCGATTCAGTAAAAACGCGGGAGGTGCCGCGGGTTGGACGCGCGTTTTCCGCCCCTTACTGAATAAGGGGTAAGGGAAACGCGCGTCCAAGGGCAGGTTAACAGTGCGCTCCATCGGAGCACACTGTACTGTATCGGCTCTGTGATTTAGTGTACCCACAGTGGCTGGTGCCAGGTTCATAAATCTCAACATCTGACCTTCTTTTATTTTATGTGCCTTGAGAAGGGGTTACACAAGTATCTAAGATAACCCCCAAAAGGCTGAACATTATAGATTAGGTGTTAATTGAGCTGAAAACTAACTAAAACTGCTATGTATTATTGCATGTGAGAGGGAGTCATCTATGAAAGTTGGTTTAGGTATTGCCAGTTAAAAACTAGGGGCTGGCCTTGGGTGCTTATGACTGATGGTGCTCACCTGGTTAAGATAGATTCGGGTACAGGCACAATTAACCAACTCCTGGGAGATCAAGACATATTAGATCCCTGTCAACACAGTTTCAGGAAAGGTTATAGTACCGAGATGTTAGTATAGTCTGCTTATGACACAATTCTTCAAGGCTTTGATGCTAACATAGACTATATTCTTGTATTACTCGATATAACAGCTGCCTTTAATATTTATTTTTTGTTTTTATTTATTTATTTAAGGTTTTTATATACCGGCAATCATGAAAACATATCTTGCTGGTTTACATAAAACGGGAGTGCAGTAGATACATCAAACTAGAACTGTGGTGACCGAAGGTGCAGTTACATTTAACAAGGGTAGCAAAACTTGGAGAAAAGAAGAAGAGAGAGGAAAGAGTAGAAATGGTTAAACAATATACAAATTAAACGCTATATACAAAAGGCATGGTTAAGGGCTGAATGTTTTGAGGAGTCATTAGAATGTGTCATTAGATTATGTCCGGGAAAGCATTGTTCACTCAGTTCTACCAGCTCACCTCTCTTCAATAGGTATATCTGGTACAGTACTTAAATGGTTCACCTCCTATCAGATCATACATTTAAAGTTAAAGTTGGCTCATCTTTTTCAAGTCACTGGCGTTCTACAAAGGGCTGCCCTCTCTTCTATTCTGTTTAACAGTTATTTATCCCCACGCTGCAAACTTTTCTCCTGTTTATTTATTTATATTTATTTTATTTATTTAAAAGATTTATATACCTCAAAATTGGGCAGAGACCTGTCCGGCTAAGCGGTTTACAAAGATAAAACTTACATAATTAAAAATTTGCAATATAGACAAAAACAATGTACACCATTAAAATTACACATCAAAAAAAACTAAAAACGTATAAATTAATCTTCAAGAACACTAAAAAACATATGGCACTCGTTTTGGTAATGTTGCTATCGAGGCTGTCAGCACTTATGAAGGATTTGTTAAGTACCGTATTTTTTGCTCCATAAGACGCGCCTGACCATAAGACGCACCTAGGATTCAGAAGGGGAAATTTTTTTAAAAAATGGTGTGCTAAACCGGATCTGTTCCAGGGCGTCTGTGCGTCTTATGGAGCAAATTAGGGGAGTGCATAAAAATTGTTTTTTTCCCCGTTTTATTTTTGGGTCTGGGTAGGGCCATTTCGGTCCACTCCCCAGATCAGAAAACTTTTATTGTTCTCTTTCTGTGGGAAAAACAAAACAAAAAACCCCATCCCAACCCTTTAAATGTAATTAACTACAACCCCCACCCTCCTGACCCCTCCAAGACTTGCCAAAAGTCCCTGGTGGTCCAGCGAGGGTCCGAGAGCAGTCTCCTGCACTTGGGCAGTCGGTGGTCGGTAATCAAAATGGCGCTGATGGCCCTTTGCCCTTACTATGTCACAGGGGCTACCGGTGCCATTGTTTGGCTCCTGTCACATGGTAGGAGCAATGGAAGGCCGGCGCCATCTTGGCATGGGCTGTCTATTGCTCCTACCATGTGACAGGGGCCGACCAATGGCACCAATAGCCCCTGTGACATAGTAAGGGCAAAGGGCCATCGGCGTCATTTTGATTACCGGCAGCCGACGGCCCAAGTGCAGGAGCTCGCTCCCGGACCCCCGCTGGACCACCAGGGACTTTTGGCAAGTCTTGGGGGGGGGGTCAGGAGGGTGGGGGATTGTAGTTTGTTTTTTTTTAATATTCGCTCCATAAGATGCACAGACATTTTCCCCCCACTTTTGGGGAAAAAAAGTGCGTCTTATGGAGCAAAACATACGGTAATATTATAAGCTGGTAAAAAGATATGTTTTTAGAGCCTTTTTGAATTCTTTAGTATTTGCTATTAAGCGAATTTCTTCTGGAATAGCATTCCAAAGGGTTGGTCCGGAAACTGAAAATGCGCGTTTACGTGTCAGTTCCAGATGTGCTAATTTTACTGATGGTATCTCCAGCGTACATTTGTCCATTGAGCGTGGTTGCCTTGTGGGTTTGTGAATTCTAAAGAGTGCAAAGCCATACTGAGTTGGTGTTATGTAATAGATTGTGTATTATGGTTAGAATTTTATAGGTAATGCGGTAGGTTATTGGAAGCCAATGTAAATATTGCAAAACCAGACTAATGTGTTCTCTGCGTAGGATAAAGGTGAACCGGTAGATGTAGTGTATTTGGATTTTCAGAAGGCGTTTGACATTTGGATTTTCAGAAGGCGTTTGACAAAGTCCCTCATGAGAGGCTTCTACGAAAACTAAAAAGTCATGGGATAGGAGGCGATGTCCTTTCGTGGATTACAAACTGGTTAAAAGACAGGAAACAGAGAGTAGGATTAAATGGTCAATTTTCTCAGTGGAAAAGGGTAAACAGTGGAGTTCCTCAGGGATCTGTACTTGGACCGGTGCTTTTCAAGATATATATATAAATGATCTGGAAAGGAATACGACGAGTGAGGTTATCAAATTTGCGGATGATACAAAATTATTCAGAGTAATTAAATCACAAGCAGACTGTGACACATTACAGGAGGACCTTGCAAGACTGGAAGATTGGGCATCCAAATGGCAGATGAAATTTAATGTGGACAAGGGCAAGGTGTTGCATATAGGGAAAAATAACCCTTGCTGTAGTTACACGATGTTAGGTTCCAGATTAGGAGCTACCACCCAGGAAAAGATCTAGGCATCATAGTGGATAATACTTTGAAATCGTCAGTTCAGTGTGCTGCAGCAGTCAAAAAAGCAAATAGATTGTTAAGAATTATTAAGAAGGGAATGGTTAATAGAACGGAAAATGTCATAATGCCTCTATATCGCTCCATGGTGAGACCGCACCTTAAATACTGTGTACAATTCTGGTCGCCACATTTCAAAAAAGATATAGTTGCGATATATTTACTGGAAATGCCAAATATCAAGTCACTAGACTCGAAATAACAAGGGACAGAGGCTTTCCTGCAGTCGGTCCTCGGCTGTGGAACAGCCTACCAGATACTGTACGATTGGCATCATCTATAGGTGCCTTCAAAAAGGCACTTAAGATGAACGTTTTCAAGCAGGCTTACCTAAATTAACTCTGGGTCTCATTTTGTCTTTAAAGATTGTTGATTCCTCGTCTATTTTAACGTAATGATTATATTTTGTCATAATTATGAATGTTATAATTTATCTGTTATAATTATGTACATATTTTTTATTGTAAATTGCTGTGAACTTCCCATGGAACATGCAGGGCATAAGAAAGTTTTAAGTAAATAAATAAATGCAATTTCAGGAATTCCGATTTGAGTGCGCTGGTCTGAAATTGTAAATTGGTGAACTGTTAAAGGGCTGGAAATGCTAGAATCCAAAAATCCTCTGAAAGGCAAATCCCCAGCATTGTTTGTTCAGTTATGCCTTGCAGCTCTTTTAGCCTACTGGGTGACATTGGGACCTTTTGGTTTAACAAAGTTTCAATTAAAAGGATGAAAAGATTTTGAAGTTGCTATAGGGCACATTGTGATGACTTGCTTTTGTTTACATACCTGTGGTGCAGCAGCAAACATATGCAGTCTGGCCCAACAATAAGATGATCACCTGGCTGCAGGTCAGAAGGAAGAGATGCTCCAGTCCTCTCATTTCAAAGCACTGTGGGAGCTTCTCAAGATGTAGAACCTGGACACAGGAGAATAAAACCCTGGAACAGCTTACCTGTTTCTGATGAGTATGAAGCCAGGTAGACTCCCTATGGGGGAGCCATTATACTTGTCTGCCTAGGATGACAGAGCAACAAAGAACATAGCCAACAAAAATTGATTTGGATAAAGAGTAATAATACCCTGTGGGTGGTCAAGCTTGTACAGCCAACAGCTGGGAGATATCCTTAGCTAGTGCCCTGCAGACAGGAATAACCAGGCAGACTGGATGGACCATCTGGGCTTTATTTGCCATGGTCTATTATGTTACTGTGATTTAGCAGCAGTTTAACGGATACCGTATCAGCTGGAGGGGCCATTCCTGTAGCTTTGGTTTGCATATCATAGCTGCTGCACTGCAGCCATGAGCAGAAATCAGCAACTGTCCACTTCCCACTTACCACTCCCACGTTCCAAGGATATGCAGTCCAAGGCATAGCAGTGGTTGGGGGGGGAGGGGAGAAGAGGTGCTTTTGTAGAATTTGGGTAACAAGTTGTGGTCCTAATCGGGCTTTCATCATTTCAGGAATTGTTAAGGGGGAAAACACGGAATGAGAACAAAAGCTTTCATTCTATCTGTGAAACTGCTGATTCCAGCAACTTTTCACCTAACCACAGACATCCTTTCAAAACAAAGCTCCATTGATCAGCTTTGTATAGCTGCCGGTGTGAAAAAAAGTGGATGAAAACCTACCAACATTTTCTCATAGCTGTGGGTTTGGTGAATTACAGCATTTTATTTGTCATTTTGTTGCGTCGCTAAGCCAAAGGCTGTTTCATGATGATTTATAGGTGTTCTGAGTTTGACAGTTAACAGTTGGATGTGTCAGCAATGAAATGCTCCTTTTCCCATTCTCCCATAGAAAGCCTCAGTACTCTCCTCCTTCTTCTTTGGACTCGGTTAGATTTCACAATTCTTTCTGTGGTGGACACCCCTGATGGTCTCCAGTGGGAGCACTGCCTTACAGGAAAGATAGATTCGGTTCCAGAACTGGGGCCTGCTGCTCAGGCAGGCCTGGGGATAAAGTGGAGGGAGAGAGTCCTAGCCTTTGCAGAACAGGAATACCCACTGACTGGCTTTAAGGGTACATTTCAGGTGGTTTCCAAGGGAACTGTGGTTCCATGCTTTTCAGCTGCTGGGGGTCAGCTGCCGTATTAGTTGGAATAAATAGGAGGGGGCAGGGATGAATCTAAAGAGCTGCAAATGAAGAATTGAAGGCTGATGAGATCTTAGCTTCGGACCCACCTTGTCAATAACAGCAGTGAGGTTGGAACTGGTTCTGGAAAGGTTGGAAGTCCAAGGAGTAGAAGGAGGCTGCTTGGCCAACATGGCCCATCACTATATTGTTCGGAGATCAAAGTTGTCAAATCACTAGAGGATTGTGAGAAATTGTAAGAGGACATTGCAAAACTGAGAGACTGGGCATGCAAATAGCAAATGAAATTTAATGTAACAAGTGCAAAGTATTGCACTTAGGGAAGAGTAACCCAAATAATAGCTACAAAATGCAAGGTTCCACATTAGGAGTCACCATTCAGGAAAAGGATCTAGGTGTCATTGTTGATAATACTTTGAAATCTTCTGCTCAGTGTGCAGCAGCAGCCAAGAAAGTACATAGAATGCTAGGAATTGTTAGGAAAGGAATGGAGAATAAAACAGAGAATATCATAATGCCTCTGTATCGCTCCATGGTGCAACCTCATCTTCAGGCTGATGCTAAATCGTGCGCTGAGCCTAGCATACAGGCTAACAAGTTCTTGGACGCGCATTTTAGACGTGCTAGGCTAACACCCAATGTAATAAGGGGATTAGCGTGCCCAAAATATGCACCCAAACCAGCGCGTAACTAATAGCACTCATCACATGTAAATGCATGTAGATGAGGCTATTAGCTATTACTCCCTGATGCAAAAAATCACTGTGCACTGTTATAACACAGAAAACCTAATGCCAGCCCAAGTCTTTCTGCGCTCCAAGTTGTCTAACCCCCCCCCCCCCAAAAGCCACAAAAAAGCCAAAAATACCACTTTTTGTTCCAATACTAAATAGGAGGAACCACAGGAAGCAGTATGAAAAAAAAAAAATTTTGCCGGCAGTCAGGTTAGGGAAACGGACACCCATTAATTGAGCATCTGTTTTCCTAACCTGTGATTGTGGGCGGGTTTTCATAACCAGCACATAGCCATGGACGTGCTAGGGACACACACTTTATCCCTAGTGCATCCTTTTTAGTGCAACCCTCATTTAAATAATGCATTGCGTGCCCGGGAGAGGTGGCTGGGCGCGAGTTAGGAGAGCAGGCGCTCAGTCATGAGCGCCCGTTTTACGTGAGGCAATATTGTGTTCAGTTCTGGTCACCACATCTCAAGAAAGATATAGCAGAATTAGAAAAGGGCGACCAAAATGATAGAGGGGATGGAACAATTCTACTATGAAGAAAGACTAAAGAGGTCAGGACTCTTCAGCTTGGAGAAGAGACGGCTGAGGGGAGATATGATAGAGGTCTATAAAATAAGGAGTGGAATGGAACAAGTAAACCTTAATCGGTGGTTTACTCTTTCAAAAAGTACAAAGACCTGGGGACTCACAAGGAAATTACTGGGTAATACATTTAAAACTAATAGGAGAAAATATTTTTTTTACTCAACTCATAATTAAGCTCTGGAATTTGTTGCCAGAGGATGTGGTGAGAGCTATTGGTATAGGTGCATTTAAAAAAGGTTTGGACAAGTTCCTGAAAGAAAAATCCATTAAGGTAGAGCTGCCGAAATCCACTGCTTATCCCTGGGATAAGCAGCTTGGAATCTCTCTACCCCTTGGGATCCTGCCAGGTACTTGTGACCTGGCTTGGCCACTGTTGGAAACTGGATACTGGGCTTGCTGGGCCCTTGGTCTGACCCAGTACGGCAAGCCTTATGTTCTTTATCAACTAATTCTTGGTGCTACACCACCCTTGTTTGCTGTTATTCCTGGGTCTCCTTTCTTTTTTATCCTAATGCATTTTATTTCTTAGACAAACTCTTGGGTATTTTTGGCACATAAAAGGTGTGCACCTTTTAATATAGCCACGCCTTCATTTATAAAGAAAAACTCTCCTTCCCTGAGTCAGCACTTCAGCTCTGCCTGCTGTATTCATGCTTACTTGTTATCAGAGTGATGCCTGCATGGGAGGTCCGATTAAGATCCACTTTTCTGCTGTAGGAGCTGTAGGAACATAGAATCATAGAAATGACGGCAGAAGAAGACCAAACGGTCCATCCAGTCTGCCCAGCAAGCTTTCACACTTATTTTTTCATACTTCTCTGTTACTCTTGTCCCTTTTAAGTAACTTTTTGGTTCTATTTCCCTTCCACCCCAGCCATTGATGTAGATAGCAGTGCTGGAGCTGCATCTAAGTGAAGTATCTAGCTAATTGGTTTAGGGTAGTAACCGCCGTAATAAGCATGCTACTCCTACGCTTGTTTACCCAGCCTGTGCAATTCAGTCCTTGTTGGTTGTTTGAATATAAATCTTCTTTTCTTCATTCCCCCTGCCATTGAAGCCGTGAGCTGCGCTGGATATGTATTCCAAGAGAAGTATCAGGCTTGATTCGGGGTAGTAACCGCCGTAACAAGCAAGCTACACCCATGCTTATTTGTTTTACCCAGACTTTGTAATTCAGTCCTTGTTGGTAGTTGTCTGAATATAAATCATCTTTCTTCATTTCCCCCCGCCGTTGAAGCAGGGAGCTCTGCTGGATATGCATTGAAAGTGAAGTATCAGGCTTATTTAGTTTGGGGTAGTAACTTCCATAACAAGCAAGCTATTCCCCTGCTTTTTTGTGGATGCAAATCCTTTTTTCCACATTTCCTCTTGCCGTTGAAGCATAGAGCAATGTTGGAGTCACATTAACTGTGTGTGCGTATGTTTATTGAATAAGGACATTAACCGTGTGTATGTTTATTGAATAAGGATATTAATCTCCAGGTAGTAGCCGTCATTCCCGCAAGCCACCCCCATGCCTCTTCTCTTCATTCACATCCTCTATACTTTATGGATCCACAGTGTTTATCCCATGCCCCTTTGAAATCCTTCACAGACAATATGAATCAGAGTTAAATGGGGGGGAGTTGGAGTCTTCCTGTGTAATGTGTGTCAGGGAGTCACCTGCAGGGGAGGTCTGACAATGATCCTCTCTTTGGCTATCCCTGCTGTATCAGAGGCCTGCTTTGGGTGGGGGGGGGGGGCGCTTTCTAATGAAGAGCAGCCACCCCCCTCCCCAGCTCCCCCATTTAACTCTGATTCATATTGTTTGGGGAGGACTAAATAGGAGGGAACGGTTCAGAAAACATCCAACACTATTTTCGCCTGAAGAATGAAATAAAAATCAGAATGGAAAAAGCGGGATCTTAACGACTTTGTATAATTGCCAGCTGCATTATTTAAACCAAGGTTTGCCAGCACCGCTGGTTTCTGTTTGTGGATCCATGAGGCATGAATTTTAAAAAAAAGGATCCGACACTTTTCCGATGAGAAATCCAGGAATGGGGGAAGAGGGGTTATTGCATTCCCTGACGAGGGAGGGAGGCAGGCTTGGACTGTCAGAAGAGAACGGCCCTTCATAAAATAAAAAGGCCCAGTTTTTGAAAAAAAAAATCCGAACAAGCACACAGGAGCGGCATAGGCAGAACTCTGTTTAAAGGAGACCCCAGCAGCAGGAGGGGCCTGGCTGGGAAGAAGCAGTGGCCTTGCCTGCCCGCCCGGCACGATGTGGACTTTTTAAATCTTTTGCACTCAGATGTTTATCGTCAGGCAGCACGCAAACCAGATTTTGCCTCTAAATTCACGTTGTCTGGGGACATTCTTTCTGTCTCTGGAATGTATTGACTGCTACCAGAAAAATTTACAAAACTCGGCCTCTCCTCTAAAAGGGTGGGGGATAAGAAAGACACTGTCAGGGGAACGGAGCCAGCCTCCTGCGCAGCGGACATGACATCTGTGCTAACGGGAAGCCCTCCTGCCATGGCAATAAATAAGATTATGCTTTTCCTTGCCAATGACAAGCCTCCTCTATCAGCAGGCAGCAGAGCTCCAGAAAAAGAGATTTGGGGAAATGCCCTTCAGTTCTGGCATAAAAAAAAATCTAAAGAAATTAGCCTGTTCAAGCATTCAACAAGCTAATAAATTTCTTTGCATTTGATATGACAAGCCTTTTTTTTTTTTAGCTTAGCTTTTCAGTGTTATAAGCATAAACTCTGACCTTCCAACTATTCGGGCAAGGGAGATTCACAAAGTTTCTAGCTTTCTTGTCTGATTTCTGTTTAATTACTGTTTCCCCACATCATTCATCTGCAGAACACAGTTTTCAAAAAATGAGTATTTGACTACAGTGATATGTGGTTTCTTTTCTTTCATCTTAAACCACAAATGCACCCCTGGGCTGCAATGTGAACCTCAATACTCTTAGGGGCCGATGCGATACAATGTGCTCAGCCGAGCGCACTGTTTAACCCACGGTTGGACACGCGTTTTGTAGGTGCCCGCTTTCGGCGCATTTTTTATTGCATCGGCTGGCCACAGCGCTTGCCCCCTTTGCTTGTGCTGTTTCTTGTGACCTAGCTTGGAGAAATCAATGGAGAGTCTGGAAAATGCTCCTAGAGGCAGCTACTCGCACATTGCGTGTGGAAATGCGGCAGGATGCACGAATGCAGTCTGCGAGCAACTCTGTTTACTCTACAGGTATCTGCAGCCTCAGTGCTCCGAGGAACTCAGAATGTGCTGTCTAGAAGAGAAAAGGGGAAGAATACAAAAAAACCGAAAACATTTAGGAGATCATTTTGTAACATCATGCCTAAGTTAGCCGGCAAACAGGCACGTGAGTTGCACCAATTTTCAAAACATACACTTAAATCCACTTATTAGCCCAGAAAAATTGATGCCCCCATCATTCCACTTGCTATTTGGTGCACCTAGTTCTGCCGAGACAATTTACGTGCAGAATTAAAAAAAAAAAATGTATGCGCCTGAGATCCAGACTGCACCGCCTGGAATGCCTCTGCTCTATGAGCAGAAAGGTACATGCACGGAGTGTGCCTGTGCGTAACTTTATGCACACATCAGGCGTGCAGTTTTCCAAAGGGCCAGTTCTGCGGGTTAAGCACCACTTTACCCACAGAAGTTCCTTTGAGAAAGCAATTTTCATACTCCTCGAGGAGCTTGCAGTCTGGGACTGTAAGCTCATTCCTTGGAAACGCGACTGGCGCAGGGTATGCATGTGAAAGTGCAGGTGAAGATCTGAAAATGAAATCTCTGTGTGTACTGCTACATAACGAGGGGGCGACTCAAGAGAATCTGCTGCCTGAGGCGAGGGATAAGATGGAACTCCCTACCCTCTACCCACCAAGGCATGGCACAGGTCAGATCATCAAGAGGGATCCCCTTGTAGTCTGGCCCTTTTGGTGATTTGAAGTAGTGCAGAAGAGGGAAAGCAGGGGTCAGAGATCTCAGATGAGTGGCAGATAATGAATCAGTGATAATATTTCTAGGAAGCTGTCAACCCTGCCACGCTCCTATGAACCCTACCCACCTGCCTCCCACCTTTCTCCAATATTTTAACTCCTGGAGAAATGGGAAATAGGTGAACGGTGGGGGTCTGTGTGTGTGGCTCACTCTCTCCAGGTTCAGTGCAAGGCTATTATGTGCCTAAGGGCAAACCTTTGAGCCATGCACTCCCTCCCTCCTGGCCTTCTCCACACACAATTAAAAATTATGCATGGAATTATGCATAGTCTTCTGAAGTAAAAATATCAGAACATGTATATTATTTTTACATGCACTGCTGTGGTGCCAACTAGAAAACCCTGTCTAAAGACACTTGGAACCTTATTTGGTATTAGGCCTATTGTAAAGTGCGTTTGGCGTGGGCTTGACTCTCAGAGAGCCATGAATAAACTGAATTACAGTTACAATATAGCAAATCTCCCATACCAAAACAGCTCTAACTGCTAGCACTTAAACAGTAACAACCCTGCCTATGAAAAGGCAACACTGCAAATATTACGCCAGGTCCTAAAACAATAATATACCTCCTCTTAGGAAAACAGAATAAGCCAGGCTGCTATAGATCAATAAACAGAAATTACATGCCAGCAGAATACCTCACCTTAGGTCACACATGCAGAACATAGACAGACCCTCACAAAATACAGAATAAAGTATAAATAGAAATGTGCAGTCAAAAACTGAACTGGAAACCACAAGAAGCCAGACTCTGTATGCAGTACAACAGAAACACCATCACTGCTCATAAAACAATAAAAAAATCAAGAAACACATCTATTATAACAATAAAACGACACTAATACAAGTACATTTTAAAAGGAGCATGTGTGCACCCATAAACGTGCATATTGGGCATGCGAGCAAAAATATGCTCAATTTTATATCACGTGTACCATTTATAGTATCCCTACTGCATATACGTGTTGGAGCCTTTATGAAAGAGAGAGAGAGAAAAACAGTCTGACAGTCTATATATCTCCCACTATAAGAGGGGCACTTTCAACTCAAGGTGGATTGGGGGGGGGGGGGGGAGGGCAGTGTTACAAGGTCTACAGACCCTAGCAAGCTAGGTAGATATATAGAGTATCAGATTGTCTCTCTGTCTCCCACTACCTCCCCCTGGAAATCTCCAGATTTGCACCTCATGAGGACCAGTAGTAAAGTTAAACAGGTAATATGGCGTGCAAAATTCAGGGGTTACGTGCATCCACCCCTTTTCTGCCTCCTTATTCTTGACGCATATACTTCCCAGCTTCTTAAATTTGCATTGTTCGTGCGCGGCCCGCATACACATGTATAGGGCAATGCTTTTAAAATCTACCTGATAGAATATTTCAGAACAGCTGACAAACAGAACATCATTCAATAATTAAACTCAAATATTTTCAAAAAGGTCTTAAAAACCAATAAAATATTTCTGAAATAATACCCAAAATTAAAACTGCCCAGGAGGGAAGGGTTAGGTCGGCCGTCATAGTTGGTGATTCGATTATTAGGAATGTAGATAGCTGGGTGGCTGGTGGGCGTGAGGATCGCCTGGTAACATGCCTACCTGGTGCGAAGGTGGCGGACCTCACGCGTCACCTAGATAGGATTTTAGACAGTGCTGGGGAGGAGCCGGCTGTCGTGGTACATGTGGGCACCAACGATATAGGAAAATGTGGGAGGGAGGTTCTGGAAGCCAAATTTAGGCTCTTAGGTAGAAAGCTTAAATCCAGAACCTCCAGGGTAACATTCTCGGAAATGCTCCCTGTTCCACGCACAGGTCACCAGAGGCAGGCAGAGCTCCAGAGTCTCAATGCGTGGATGAGACGATGGTGCAAGGAAGAGGGATTCAGTTTTGTTAGGAACTGGGTAACCTTTTGGGGAAGGGGGAGTCTCTTCCGAAGGGATGGGCTCCACCTTAACCAGGGTGGAACCAGACTGCTGGCGCTAACCTTTAAAAAGGAGATAGAGCAGCTTTTAAACTAGAACAAAGGGGAAAGCCGACAGTCGCTCAGCAGCGCATGGTTCGGAGAGAGGTATCTTTAAAGGATACTAATGATGCATTAGAATTAGAGCATCCCGACAGTGAGGTTCCAATAATTAGAAAAGTAGTCCAAGTGCCTGTAACTAAAAACTCACCTGAGCAAAAAATTCTAACTTATCCCTATCAATTAAAAAGCAGAATGAAAATACAAACAAAAAACAAACTTTGAAATGTTTGTATGCTAATGCCAGAAGTCTAAGAAGTAAGATGGGAGAATTAGAATGTATAGCAGTGAATGATGACATAGACTTAAATGGCATCTCAGAGACATGGTGGAAAGAGGATAACCAATGGGACACTGCTATACCGGGGTACAAATTATATCGCAATGACAGAGAGGAGCACTCGGGAGGAGGTGTGGCACTTTATGTCCGGGATGGCATAGAGTCCAACAGGATAAACATCCTGCATGAGATTAAATACAAAATTGAATCTTTATGGGAAGAAATCCCTTGTGTGTTGGGGAAGACTATAGTGATAGGGGTATACTACCGTCCACCTGGTCAAGATTGTGAGACGGACAGTGAAATGCTAAGAGAAATTAGGGAAGCTAACCAAATTTGTAGTGCAGTAATAATGGGAGACTTCAATTACTCCAATATAGACTGGGTAAATGTATCATCGGGTCACGCTAGAGAGATAATGTTCCTGGATGGAATAAATGATAGCTTTATGGAGCAATTGGTTCAGGAACCGACGAGAGAGGGAGCATTTTTAGATCTAATTCTCAGTGGAGCACAGGACTTGGTGAGAGAGGTAACGGTGGTGGGGCCGCTTGGCAATAGTGATCATAATATGATCAAATTTGATTTAATGACTGGAAAAGGAGCAGTGTGCAAATCCAAGGCTCTCGTGCTAAACTTTCAAAAGGGAAACTTTGATAAAATGAGAAAAATTGTTAGAAAAAAACTGAAAGGAGCAGCTACAAAAGTAAAAAATGTCCAAGAGGCGTGGTCATTGTTAAAAAATACCATTCTAGAAGCACAGTCCAGATGTATTCCACACATTAAGAAAGGTGGAAAGAAGGCAAAACGATTACCGGCATGGTTAAAAGGGGAGGTGAAAGAAGCTATTTTAGCCAAAAGATCTTCATTCAAAAATTGGAAGAAGGATCCAACAGAAGAAAGTAGGGTAAAGCATAAACATTGGCAAGTTAAATGTAAGACATTGATAAGACAGGCTAAGAGAGAATTTGAAAAGAAGTTGGCTGTAGAGGCAAAAACTCACCGTAAAAACTTTTTAAAATATATCCGAGCAGAAAGCCTGTGAGGGAGTCAGTTGGACCATTAGATTATCGAGGGGTTAAAGGGGCACTTAGAGAAGATAAGGCCATCGCGGAAAGATTAAATGATTTCTTTGCTTCGGTGTATACTGAAGAGGATGTTGGGGAGGTACCCGTAATGGAGAAGGTTTTCATGGGCAATGATTCAGATGGACTGAATCAAATCACGGTGAACCTAGAAGATGTGGTAAGCCTGACAAACTGAAGAGTAGTAAATCACCTGGACCGGATGGTATACACCCCAGAGTTCTAAAGGAACTAAAAAATGAAATTTCAGACCTATTAGTAAAAATTTGTAACTTATCATTAAAATCATCCATTGTACCTGAAGACTGGAGGATAGAAAATGTAACTCCAATACTTAAAAAGGGCTCCAGGGGCGATCCGGGAAACTACAGACCGGTTAGCCTGACTTCAGTGCCAGGAAAAATAGTGGAAAGTGTTCTAAACATCAAAATCACAGAACAAATAGAAAGACATGGTTTAATGGAACAAAGTCAGCATGGCTTTACCCAGGGCAAGTCTTGCCTCACAAATCTGCTTCACTTTTTTGAAGGAGTTAATAAACATGTGGATAAAGGTGAACCGGTAGATATAATATACTTGGATTTTCAGAAGGCATTTGACAAAGTTCCTCATGAGAAGCTTCTAGGAAAAGTAAAAAGTCATGGGATAGGTGCCGATGTCCTTTCGTGGATTACAAACTGGCTAAAAGACAGGAAACAGAGTAGGATTAAATGGGCAATTTTCTCAGTGGAAGGGAGTGGACAGTGGAGTGCCTCAGGGATCTGTATTGGGACCCTTACTTTTCAATCTAACTAGATAAATGAAGCTTGACCGACGTGCCGCACATGCGCAGTAGAGAGCAGCTCTACTGTGCATGTGCGGCACAGAGAACTCTGAGCGACAGAGGGGAGGAGAAAAGGGCAGGGAGCTGCTGCTCTGATATGTTTACAGCCTGAGCCCGTCCCTCCTCCACCGCCGGGGGGGGGGGGGGGAGGAGTAGGGAGGGATGGCCAGACCATCACGAACAGGGACAGGAGGAGGAAAGAAGAGTCGCCAGCAAATGCAGTAGAGACCCACGTGCTGCGAAGGGGCCTTGCTCCTTACCTCCAGCTGAACAGAAGCACAGCGAAGACAACTGAATGGAGAAGATTTGAGTCAGCCCGCCCCCTGAGTCCCGCAGATAAGGAAACATTCAGCAACTGCAGCAGGGGGGAGGGGGGGAGCAGTGCTATCAACCCACGGGGGGGGGGGGAGACTCAGCCATTCTTGGGCATCCTTCACCCCCACTCCCCACAAAGCAGAGCAACAAAAGTGAAAGCCAGAGCCCTGCTCCCTGCTCCCTCCTCCCTCTCAAGTCCCTGAGCGGATTTCTTAAAGGCACAGGTCTCCCAGAAAGAGAGCAAAGCAAGCCTTTACTTTGATGGAGCTCCAGCACTGTTCTCTGCATCAGTGGCAGAGGGGAAGAAAATTAGAAACAAAAAGTTTCCAATAAGGGCCAAGAGTAACAGACTGCCGTGCCACAAGGGAAGGAGTGAGTCACATAGCGTAGTGACTGAGAGGGGACGAGAGGGGATGAGAGTGAGGGATGGGATTGGGAGAGGGTGGGGAGTGACTGAGGAGGGGAGGGAGTGAGAATGAGGGAAGGGGAGGTGAGAGGGGAGGGAGGCAGTGGGAGAAAGAGGGTGAATAAGGCTGAGGGAAAGGAGTTTGAGTGGGGGCAGGGGAGGGAAGGGGAGGGAAGGGAGGTGAGTGGAGGAAGGGGGGTGAGTGACCAAGGTGAATGAGAGAGGGGAAGGGGGAGTGAGGGAAAAGAAATGAGGAAGAGTGCCGTTTCCGAAAACCAAACCGAAAAAAAATGTTTTAATGTAGCCCGTTGTTATGGGCTTAACGGCTTGTATATTTATAAATGATCTGGAAAGGAATACGACGAGTGAGAAAATCAAATTTGCAGATGACACAAAATTGTTCAGAGTAGTTAAATCACAAGCAGATTGTGATAAATTGCAGGAAGACCTTGTGAGACTGAAAAATTGGGCATCCAAATGGCAGATGAAATTTAATATGGATAAGTGCAAGGTGATGCATATAGGGAAAAATAACCCATGCTATAATTACACAATGTTGGGGTCCATATTAGGTGCTACAACCCAAGAAAGAGATCTAGGTGTCATAGTGGATAACACATTGAAATCGTCGGTACAGTGTGCTGCGGCAGTCAAAAAAGCAAACAGAATGTTGGGAATTATTAGAAAGGGAATGGTGAATAAAACGGAAAATGTCATAATGCCTCTGTATCGCTCCATGGTGAGACCGCACCTTGAATACTGTGTACAATTCTGGTCGCCGCATCTCAAAAAAGATATAATTGCGATGGAGAAGGTACAGAGAAGGGCTACCAAAATGATAAGGGGAATGGAACAGCTCCCCTATGAGGAAAGACTAAAGAGGTTAGGAATTTTCAGCTTGGAGAAGAGACGACTGAGGGGGGATATGATAGAGGTGTTTAAAATCATGAGAGGTCTAGAACGGGTAGATGTGAATCGGTTATTTACTCTTTCGGATAGTAGAAAGACTAGGGGGCACTCCATGAAGTTAGCATGGGGCACATTTAAAACTAATCGGAGAAAGTTCTTTTTTACTCAATGCACAATTAAACTCTGGAATTTGTTGCCAGAGGATGTGGTTAGTGCAGTTAGTATAGCTGTGTTTAAAAAAGGATTGGATAAGTTCTTGGAGGAGAAGTCCATTACCTGCTATTAAGTTCACTTAGAGAATAGCCACTGCCATTAGCAATGGTAACATGGAATAGACTTAGTTTTTGGGTAATTGCCAGGTTCTTATGGCCTGGATTGGCCACTGTTGGAAACAGGATGCTGGGCTTGATGGACCCTTGGTCTGACCCAGTATGGCATTTTCTTATGTTCTTATGTTCTTATGATTTAAAAAATTCCCTGTTCTCTCTACCTAGAATCTTTTGATTTCCAGTCACCCTGAGATTGTTGTGTGGAAGGAAGCTACATAAACTTTATCCTTTCTCTTTCACACACACACACACACCCATACTCATACATACACTCATTCTCACTCACTCACTCTTACACACGCCCTCTTTCATACACACGCCAATGCTCTTCACCCTCTGCCTTAAATACGAAGGCTCTCTCCTCTTCACACACACACACACACATACACACACATAAGAACATAAGAACATAAGAAATTGCCATGCTGGGTCAGACCAAGGGTCCATCAAGCCCAGCTTCCTGTTTCCAACAGAGGCCAAAACCAGGCCACAAGAACCTGGCAATTACCCAAACACAAAGAAGATCCCATGCCACTGATGCAATTAATAGCAGTGGCTATTCCCTAAGTAAAATTGATTAATAGCCATTAATGGACTTCTCCTCCAAGAACTTATCCAAACCTTTTTTGAACCCAGCTATACTAACTGCACTAACCACATCCTCTGGCAACAAATTCCAGAGCTTTATTGTGCGTTGAGTGAAAAAGAATTTTCTCCGATTAGTCTTAAATGTGCTACTTGCTAACTTCATGGAATGGCCCCTAGTCCTTCTATTATTCGAAAGTGTAAATAACCGAGTCACATCTTCTCGTTCAAGACCTCTCATGATCTTAAAGATCTCTATCATATCCCCCCTCAGCCATCTCTTCTCCAAGCTGAACAGCCCTAATCTCTTCAGCCTTTCCTCATAGGGGAGCTATTCCATCCCCTTTATCATTTTGGTTGCCCTTCTCTATATCAAGACCCCCAGGGACTTTTAGCCAGCTTGGGGTGGCCTCCTGACCCCCACAAGACTTGCCAAAAGTCCAGCTGGGGTCCGGGAGCGACCTCCTGCACGCGGGCCGTATTGCCAATCTTCAAAATGGCGCCGGCGCTACCTATGCCCTCACTATGTCATACGGGCGACAGTCAGGAGACCCCCCCAAGCTGGCCAAAAGTCCCTGGGGGTCCAGTGGGGGTCTGGGGGCGATCTCCTGCACGCGTGACGTCAGGAGCCAGGAACCAAAATGGCGCCGGCGCTACCTTTGCCTTGTCACATGATAAGGGCAAAGGGCCACCGGCACCATTTCTCAACGCAGCCGTGGCCAGAGAGCTGGAGATCGCATCGGGACCCCCCCACTGGACCCCAGGTAATTTAAAACATTTTGGGGGGGTTCGGGAGGGTGGGGGATTTGTTTTAAAGATTCGGGGTGGGTTTTAGGGTTTTTTGGTGTGCCGGTTTTCCCGCCCTCCCCCGATTTACGATTTTTAACAATTTTTAACCAAAAAAAAACACGACGATGATTTAAAGATTTCCCTCCCCCCCAGCCAAAATCGATCGTTAAGACGATCAATCACACGATTCACACTCCTATTCACAGTAGATACAGGAGTTTCACAGGGCTCAGTACTCTCGGCAACCTTATTCAACATCTTCCTCCTTCCAATCTGCACTCTCTCTTAGAAAATCTGAACATGAAGTTTATCATACACGCTGATGATATTCAATTTTACGTTCCATTTGATAAAAACTTTGAAAGAACTACAGCAACCTTAACAACATACATGAGATCAATCCAACAAGAACTTTCTCTTCTAAAACTTACACTTAACACAAATAAAACTGAAAAAGCATGGTTAAGAAGAGACAACAAAAATCTCAAACAACCCACCCTCAACCTTGGAATAGCCAACATTACATCCTCAGATGAAGTCCGTGACCTTGGAATACAGATAGATGAAAATTTCAACATGAAAAAACATATAAGCAAAATAATGAAATCTGGGTATTCCAAACTCAGAATCTTACACCGTCTAAAACCTTTACTTACCTTCCAAGATTTCTGCACAGTACTACAAACATTAATATTTTCAGACCTGGACTATTGCAACTCACTTCTGTTGGGCCTTCCCACAAGCACAATTAAACCACTACAACTTCTCCAAAATGCTTCAGCAAGACTTCTTATAGGAACTAGAAAATGTGATCATATTTTCCCTTCTCTAATCGACCTTCACTGACTTCCAATAAAGTTCAGAATCCATTACAAAGTATTATCCCTCATCTTTAATATCATAAACAGCTATGATCTACCTCCTCCAGGAATAACAATAAAAAGCTACGGTCCGCAAAAAGATCTCAGATCTCAAAACAAAAATCTTCTTACAATTCCTTCAAATCTGAACACTCAACTAACCCAAATAAGAGAACGAATTTTCACAATTGCAGGAACCAAACTATGGAACAAACTACCCGAATCAATAAGAATGTTAACAGAAAAAAAGAAATTCAGACAAGAACTTAAAACCTGGCTCTTCAGAAAAGCCTATGAACTTAAGTAAAGAAATATCAAATAAACCATTTAATGAACATTATTATTCCAGAAATATTACTTCTTCTCAGCACAGCAAATAGTTGACTAAAATCTATTCAAAACTGAAACAGTAAATATCAATATTAGGGCTGGATTCATCATTCTTCGCAGAATGATGAATCCAGCAAAAAAGGGGGCGGGGCGAAGGAGGGGACGGGCCTGCAAAAGGCCACAGCCGTTCGCACCCCAGCAGTGCGATTTGGCTGGCCGCAGTGCGGCCAGCTGCAGCCTTTCGCACAAATAGCGCCACCGTAAAAGGTGGTGCTTTTTGCTGCGCTACTTCCGGATATAATGTTCCTCACATTATTGCCGGCAGCGGTGCCGTGACCGACTCCTCCCTCTCCCCGCCTGACTCCTCCCCTCCCCGCCCCGACTCCTCCCCTCCAGCTAATTAACATCCTATCGCACGCAAAAAGCCCATTTTCGTGTGCGATAGGGGCTTCTCGTGTGCGATAAGGCCCTAACGCACGTGATAAACATTTAGAAAATAACCCCCTTAGATTGTTAACTTTGAATGTTTTGATTATTCAATAGTATTAAAATAGACACAATTACTTTAAATAAGAACCTGTTAATACAATATTATACAATGTAATCGAATGCAATTTATGTGAACGATTGTGATCTTCTGTTGGAACGACGGTATATAAAAAAGCATAAATACATAAATAAACTTACTAAGGCCACACTGACCACGTTCTTGATTTTGAAGGGACTGTGCTGCTTTTTCTTTTGCTGAGGTCCTGCCGGCCACACTGCTCTCTTTGGCACACGGCAGCGCCATGGCACCTTTTGGTAGCGGCACCTATGGCCATGGGCATGCTATAGCTCTGGGAGATCCCCACAAGGTACAACGAGGAAAGAAGTGGTTGAGTGTTTCTTTATTCATTTATTTTGTTATTTGGATTTATTGCCTGTCTTTTTTGACTAAGATCAAGCAATGGATCCCAGGTATAAACAAAGAGAACCCTCAGTAGAAGAGAGTAACCTTGTCAACTATTAAAGGGGCAGCCCTGAAGGGTACAGAGTGGGTTCCCAAAGATAGAGAATAAAAGGAAAATTGTGTTTAACGTTCAGTTACACTTTATGGATGCAACCAGAAAGAAATGTACAAAGTGCCAAATTATTTCTATTAAAGAATTCAGTAAAGTTTAATTTTGCATTACCATCAAGGAGGCCTGACTAGTTATTTAGCACACTACAGATACAAGACAGAGTAAATTACTGGGTCATGATTAATCCTTCCTCCCCACTGGAGAATCCACACCATGTTTGGAAGTGAATGAGTCAGGGACTCAACCCTATTACTGAGTCTGAGCACCTTATCTAAAAGTGAGGCCAGGAAAGGCGTTACATTTGTGTTCTATTTTCTTCTACACCTCTCCACTACCTTTTTGCTGGTGTGCCTTTCTGTGGTGTTTTTTTTGTTTTTCAGCACTGCAATAACAAACAGGAGATGCAGGGGCCCTCACGGTGACTGCACACAGGCTTTGGAAATGCAGTAACAAGCGGGAGGCACAGGGGCCTTGACAGTGAGTGCAAACAGGCATCGGAGCTGTAATAATGACATAGAAAATCATGGTGAAATTCCATATGTCCCCAAGGATGGGTTGCATTTAGGAGGTTAGAAGCACAGCTTCAAGTGATCTCACGCTTATGGATTCCATAGCTGTCAGTCTACAGCCACAGCAGTCGAAGTGGGGATATGAGAACCTCAGGTTAAAAGACTTGCTATATGATGAAAGCCGGGCTTCATGACATTTATCTGGGGAATTACGTCTCTCCTCCACTCTTGCAAGAACATGATTCATCCAGGGTTATCATGCCACTCTGAAAGAAAACTTAGCTATTCCCCCTCCCTCAACCCAAAAAATGTACAGAGATGGTATATTTTTAATTAAAGCAATACAAATAATCAAATAGATTTTCTTGAAAGAAACATTTACTATATTATAATCAACTGTAAAAGAAAGCTATATCGTGAAATGAGAATACATGGTTACTGTGTGGATAACTGCTATATAGCATTCATTTTGGCTATTTTAATACACAATAAATGGTGTCTGTATTCTCACACTGCCAACTTTCATTTTTCAGTTCCTCACTACCATCGCTGCATGTTTCCTCTTCTTTTCTTGCTATAACTCACACATCTCTAAAGGGTCAACGTTTTGGGTTTTTTATTTGTTAAACTGAAATGTTTCATTCACTGAGACAACATTTTGAAAACCATTTGCTTTGCCAGGTCTTGCTCTTCAGAGGCATGCAAAAAATTATGCAGAGCAGTGAGCCTCCTCAGGACAGAGCTGAACCCAGCACAAATATTTATTTATATTTATATATATTTCTCCCACCACCCCCATAATGGGAGAAAAAGATGCCTTAGGACAAATCTCTAGATGCTCAGCCATTTATGCAGAATAGAAATGTTGGCAGAAGAGAAGCCCTTTAACTTTTTCCTCCACTTGAATTGCAGTGAAAAATCACAAATGGCTTTTGGATGGCAAATTTAAAACCGGATGTCATGACACCTCGAGATCGTGAAATGGCTTACATATATTGTTAGCTCAGTGTTGATAAAGCAAGCTCAAGGTTCCTAATTTACTGATTTTGTGGAAATGTATTTAAGCTCTAAGCAATTTGCATTATGCAAAATGAAATGTAAAACATTTACATACATGCTAACCCCTTGTTGGGGTACATAGAATGATGAATGAATCCCCCCTGGTCAGCAGAGTCCATCTTCCCCAAATGTATTTAGTTGGCTCTTGAATGAAGTCCTGCAGTTGGTGAAGTGGAAGCTGAGAGAGACAGCCACTCTCTTCTCTGACTGAATAGGGAGAGCCCACCTCATCTCCCCTCCATGAACTCAGTCCCCTAATGCCCATCATTGCTGGCTAAAATAAGGCATAGCAGACATTATGTTCAGATCTTAACTAGTGATTATCCACCCTAGTGTCTGTAACTCCCCCCCCCCCCCCCCCACCCCTCCCCCCCCCCCCCCCCCCCCCCCCCCCGTAACTCAAAACTGGGCACATGCCGGAGCCATAGCGGCAGTCAAGGTGGCAGAGCTAGTGATCACATTCCGAATGTGACGTACAGTTGAGATAATGGTGCACTAGCAAGCTGAGCAGCAGCCCCTACAGAAAATGACCAATGCAATGAGGTAATTCTGCTCTCCCACCACTTCTCGCTGATCTCTGCACACACACACACACACACACACACCCCGCCCCATTAATTGCTGATAACACTCATTCCTAAGCTTTTGTACCCCCAGAAACACATCTTCAGTGAACCGCAGAGTGAGCCGGTTGCATTAATCTGACGGACGGCTCAAGCAATGAGATTAGAAGGGACGTGGCTTGCATCATGTCCTATGGCAGCTGAACATTTGTCCCTGACCTTTCCTGGTCTTCTTTCCTTCTCTTTGTTTAATAAACTTTGCGCTTTGAAATTGTTTTCTTAGCAGATCCATCGTGGGAATCAAGTTGTTGCTCGATCTGGGGGTTCCTCCTCCTCGAGTATTTGGCAGAGCGAGATTTTCAGGCAGGACCACTGTTCCATCCTCAGGGCACTGCACGTAGGGATGTGCACTGATTTTTTTTCGTATCATTTTAGTTTCAGGCTGCTATCTATTAAATTTTTTTTTTCTTTATTTATAGAATTTTCTAATAAATCATACATCATATGATTTAAAAAGAAACATAGACATGATTTGATAGAATACAAGTTTTCTCAACAAATATTTCTTCATTATGATTATTAATCTATCTAAACCATATTCATTTCAAAACAGTAATGAGAGGAATATGCAGAACTGTGAAATCTAAGGGAGGTAACTACATATATCATTAATTAAAAAAGAAAAGAGGCTATACATAGAACCTGCAATATTAGCTTATTTAAGTTTTAGACACTGGTTGTTGCGGTCCCGGTCGCCAGACTAGCGACTGGGTCCTTACCTTCCTCGCTCCGCTGCAGACCCCGACATCTGCTGCAAAGCAGGGCCTTCCAGGCCGCATGGCAGCGGCGTCTCCACGAGGGAGACGCCGCCGAGGTCCGCCATTAACTCCACCCCCCCCGAGCGGCACGCGCGTGCGCGTGCGAGGAACGTCATTTTAAAGGTCCAGCACCCGGAAGTGCTGGACAGCCCCCAAACTGACTGCCAGAAGCCGGCAAAGTATTTAAGCCGGCATCTGACTGCAGGAAGACGCCTTGCAACGAGGTCACTCACCCTGAGTATCTAGTTGCTTCCTGCTGATCCTGACTCCGGTCCTGCTGATCCTGACTTCGTTCCTGACTCCGTTCCTGCTGACCCTGACTCTGCTCCTGCTGATCCCGGCTCCACTCCTGCTGTTCCTGACTTCACTCCCGGTTGGTTCTTTGGTTCCTGACCTCTGCTCGCTTTTGACTCTCCGCACTGCCGCCTACCCCGACCTTCGGACTGTCTTCTACTTCGTCTTCTGTGGTCTCCCTGGTCCCTACGGGCTCCTCCTGGGGGGATCCAGGGCTTCCTGGGCGATCTCCACCCTCGACCGCCACTCAAATCCTGGCGCTCCATATCCCTACGGGCTCCTCCTGGGGGGATCTTGGCCGCCTGGGTGAAGCTTCTCACATCCGCCAGCTGTGAATCCGTCTCCCGGCCTACCCCATCAGCGGAACGCCTTTCCGCCAGGTCGGCCCAAGGGTCCACCTTCCAGTCTGCAACACTGGTGATGAAGTTGTTAACTTGCGTTGTTCCAGGAAACTTTTTAAATGATCGGGTATGAAAAAAATAAATACTTCATCTTGTTTTTTAATCATACATTTACAAGGAAATCTTAAACTAAAGGAAAAACCTAATGCAATAACTTCCTGGTGAAAAACCAGAAAGGATTTTCGCATTGCCTGTGTGGATGCTGCTAGATCTGGGAAAAACTATCAAATACTTTGATAGTTTTCCCCAGGTAGTTGATAGGGTACTTGCTAAAATATGTTTTCATAATTAAATTTATACCAGGCCCTAGGCTTCCGACAACTCATCAACTCACCCACACACAATGCTGGTCACACCCTCGACCTCCTCTTCATCAACACCCACATCACCTCGCCCATCACCCCATCTGTCACCCCCATTCCATGGTCCGATCATTTCATGATCAACGCCCACCTCACTATCGACTCCACCCTCTCCAGAAGCCACCCCTCACAGGATAAGTCCAATTCCTCCAGCAAGACCATCACTTTCCATAAATTCTGCTCCTCAGAGGACCTCACCCTCGCCTTTGACAAAACAGATAAAAACCTGGACCTCACCAGTCCAGACACAGCCCTGCAATCCTGGAACAACATCAACACAAGGATAGCCGAAGAATTTTGCCCCTTGATACACAAGAAAATACCCCTAGCTACCACCGACAAAAAACCTTGGTACACTAACGAACTCAGACTGATCAAACAAGTCCTCAGAGCAAAAGAACGCGCCTGGCGCAAAAAACCCTCACCCACACTCAAATCAACATACAAACACACGCTACATATTTACCGACAGGCCACCACACAAGCAAAAAAGGATTTCTACGCAACTAAAATCCACAACTATCAATTCAACTCCAATGTCCTCTTCTCTTATGTCACAGAACTCACTAAGCCCCCCACAATCCCCAACTTTCAAGAAGAAAACTCTAACGAAAAATGTGCTGAATTGGCTAATTATTTCCAAAACAAAATACATAATATCCTACTTCGATTCACCTCCAAACCCTCCGACACCCCCCCCCCCCCACCATCCAAAACCAATGGAACCACCTTTCACACCTTTGACAACACCTCCACGCTGGAAATAGAAAATATACTAAAAAAGATGAAACCCGCCTCCCACACTGCTGACATCATCCCCTCTAAAACCCTCCTCTCCATCCCCACCGCCATAACCAAGCTCCTCGTAGACCTTATCAACTGCTCACTCACTTCAGGCAAAGTCCCAGACCCTCTTAAACTTGCTATCGTCAAACCCTCCTTAAAAAACCCACCTTAGATGCTAACGACCCCTCCAACTATCGGCCCATATCCAACTTGCCTTTTGTATCCAAAATCCTCGAAAAAGTAGTCAATACCCAACTCTCCGATTATCTGGAAGACCATAGCATCCTGCACCCCTCCCAATTTGGCTTCCGGAAAGGTCGTAATACTGAAAACCTTCTGCTAGCTATCACTAACACAGTTCACATAGGCATGGACCAAGGAAACTCTTATCCACTCGCCCTCCTAGATATCTCTGCGGCCTTCGATACTGTCAACCACCAAATCCTCCTATCCCGGTTGTCAGAGATAGACATATCAGGCACAGTACTCTCTTGGTTCACATCATTCCTCACCCACAGAGAATACCTAGTTAAAATTAACCATTCTCAATCCCCACCCATTCCTCTCATGCAAGGTGTCCCACAAGGCTCCTCCCTATCCTCCACCCTCTTCAATATCTATCTCCTCCCCCTCTGCCACCTACTCTCGGACCTCGGGCTAAATTTCTTCCTGTATGCGGATGATGTGCAGATCCTCATCCCCATTCAAAAAACCATCAAAGACACTCTGCAATTCTGGGACTCCTGCTTAGCCTCCATCAACGTCCTCTTAACCAACCTCCAGCTCGCACTCAACACAACCAAAACAGAAATCCTCCTCATATCTAACAATCCTGAACTCACATCTCAAACCTCACCCAACGTCCCCACCCCCTCCCACTCCCCCCTGCCACACTCCCTCCCCCTGGTTCCATCCGTAAGAGATCTAGGTGTAACATTAGACCAACACCTCAACTTTAAACCCCACATCAAATCACTTCTAAAAGGGGGATTCTTTAAACTACAAATTCTCAAAAAAATAAAGCCCCTCCTCCACGCCAAAGATTTCCATCTAGTTTTGCAGTCTACCATTCTGTCAAAACTAGACTATTGCAACTCCCTCCTCACAGGCCTCCCACATTCTACCATCAAACCCTTACAAATCCTGCAAAACTCCATGGCAAGAATAATCACTGACACCCGAAAAAGAGAACATATCACCCCAGTCCTAAAGGATTTGCATTGGCTCCCCATCCCTTTCCGCATAAAATACAAAACCCTCACCGTCCTTCACAATGCACTCTATAGCAACAACCCCGCCTGGCTCAAAGAAATGCCACGCTTCCGTACATCCAATCGCCCATCCAGAGCCATCTTAGCTGGCACCCTCCACACCCCACCGCTCAAAACTGCTCATCTCTCCTCCACCAGAGATAGAGCATTTACCATAGCAGGACCCTCCCTATGGAACTCACTCCCCACCTCACTCCGCCTCGAACCCTCCCTAATCAACTTCAAAAAAGGCATCAAAACATGGCTCTTCCTGCAGGCCTACCTTGACTCCAACCAAACCTAACCCCCGCCCCTGCCACACCCCCTCCCCCACGTCCTGCCACACCTCACTACAAGAAAAGGTTAATTATGCAACCCATGAAAATGTAAGAATTTTGTTTATGCTGTTATCCCACTAAGAATATTGTTAAGACTGTTATTTCAGTTCCTATCCACCTTTCTCCTTTCTCTCCTACTCTTGTTTTTCTCGCCCCTTAGGCTCTAGCTGTCTCCCTACCCCCCTCTCTCCCTTTTCCTCCTCTGCTCCCCTTCCCCTTTCCTGGTTATTTGTAATTTCTATTTCCTTTTCTCCATGAGTTTATTGTGAACCGGTATGATGTGTTCCACGAATATCGGTATATTAAAAGTTCAAAAATAAATAAATAAATAAATAAATGAAAGGGTCACTAACAAGGTAGCCCTATCAATCACCTGCACAGAAGAATCCTCTAAAATGTTAGTTAAGTCACCCTGAAACATCTGATCTGATTCATCTAATACTGCATTTCTTGGTTTAGGTAAAAAATAGCAGTTCATTACCACAGTAGACTCTTCCTTAACAATGCCAAGGTTTTCCGTAAGAAATTTTTTCAAGGTAATTAATGGAACTTCTCCAATTATCCTGGGGAAGTTTAAAAATCTTAAATTTAAATGCTTGGCATTGTTTTCTAGAGTTTCAATTCTTCTCGTAATACTTTCTCTATCCTTAACTACTGCTAAATGGAATTCCTGATTTTTCTTCTCACTTATCTCCAATAGCTTTATTCTTTCTGTCGAATCTTTAATTTGTTTTTGAATTTGATAACTTTCTTGTTGATTCCCAGACCTTAGTACATCCACCTTAGTCTCTAACCCTTTAATATTATTTAACATTCCAGTCATCATCTCCCATAAAATGTCTAAAGTTACCACTGGCGGACGGGTGAGTGGTATTGGGGGTATCTCATTGGTCAGTTGGCTCTCAATCCCATTTAAGGGGAATGTTGGCTCCAAACCTCCTTCTGCACCTTTTCGATACCCACAGCTATCGGTATTTCCAGTTCTTTCTGACGGGTTGCATACATTCCCACTCCAGAACTAGAAGAGATTGTCTCTACTGAAGCTTCTCCAATATACCCCTCACCAATTCTCTGCGTAGGTGGAAGTCCCAAATTGGGAATTAGGGAGGCCTCCTCTGCCAGCCCAGTCAGTCCTCCCTGACTGACTAGGACATCAGGCTCCTTGGTTCCTTCCTTATTCATTGCTGGGGAGATCATAAAGCGGCTGATTTCTTGTTGTATAGGTGATGGTAAAGGGAGAGAGGGAAACACCCTAACCTTCCCTTTCCTTTTTGGAGGCATGGTCAAAACACTTTAAGCTACCTATAAAACAGTTATCACGATGCTTTACCTCTAAACTATGTAGCCAATTGTCAGTCCTGCAAAGCTAGTCCGTAAGGTATGTCTGGAAAGAGACTGAAAACAAATTTTACCTTAAAACCTGAACGTCAGACTGTTGATATCCCAGCCAGAACCCAGGCGAAGCCAGGCTAAGCCTGACATGCCGCGCGCCCCTTAGGCGTGCGCGGCTTGGGCATTGTGCCAGCGTCTGCTGCGCACCACTCACAGCCCGCTTTTGTAGGGCTTCCTGGTTCCTTCTCCGGGTCCGCCCTCTGACGTCACTGGGGTCACGGCTGTCGGGTTACCATCGGGTCGGGTAGGGAACCACACACCCCGGAGTCCTTCAGCTGTAGAAAACAAGATGTTTCGAACCAGGCTTTCCTTACGCTCTCAGGGTAAGTGTCTCAAATGCCCGCTTTGGTAGGGCTTCCTGGTTCCTTCTCCGGGTCCGCCCTCTGACGTCACCGGGGTCACGGCTGTCGGGTTACCGTCGGGTCGGGTAGGGAACCACACACCCCGGAGTCCTTCAACTGTAGAAAACAAGATGTCTCGAACCAGGCTTTCCTTACGCTCTCAGCTAAATTTTGTTTTTATAGTAGTTCGGGCGGTATTTATTTTAGGTTTCCCTAATTTTGGAGTTAGTGAGATAGCCAATGGGAATGCAGAACCATACATCTAGCTAACAAACGGCTCCCCAATTGACACTTTTTAACTTATTGGTAACATTTTTTGTTAGTGCGCACTAAGGGGTAGATTTTAAAAGCAGCGCATGCGGCCCTTATGTGCGCGCTACCCAGCGCGTGCATATATACACCCGATTTTATAACATGCGCACGCAGGCACGCATGTTATAAAATCCGGGGTCGGCACGAGCAAGGGGCTACTCAATTGTGCACCTTGCACGCACCGAGCTTGCTCCGAGCCGCGCTGCCTTCCCCTGTTCCCTCCCAGGCCACTCCAAAATCGGAGCGGCCTGGGAGGGAACTTTCCTACCCCCCCACCCCACCTTCCCTTCCCCTACCTCCCCCGCCCTTTCCTTCCCTACCTTTGATGATTTCATTTTTTTGTTTTAAAACTTACTTCAGCCCTGGGGCTGAAGTAAGTTGCATGTGCTGGCCGACTGCCGGCCCGCGGTCCCTGGCCCAGTGGCTGTGCAGAGGCCTCTGGCCACACCCCCTCCCCGCCCCCAGACCGCCCATTTTGTAAAGCCCCGGGACTTACACGCGTCCCAGGGCTTTACTTGCGCCGCCGGGCCTTTTTAAAATAGGCCCGGCGTGCATAAGGCCATTTACGCACGTAACCTTTTGAAAATCCGGCCCTAAGCCTGTAAATAGGAAAACTATAGTTAGTGCGCACTAACACGAAATATGAAATTTCACAAAATTTCGTCAATTTTTTTTTATTTTTGGGGCACTCCCAAAACACAACTAAATAGACAATTATGTTGTCGTTGTCTATTTCATTGAAAACGAATGCACAGCCCTACTGCATAAGTCTTTTCTGCTCCATTGGCCCTACCACTATATCAAGTAGTTAGCCTTTTATTTTGCTGCAACCTAAGTAGTCTTTCTTACATCTGCATTTGTTTGCAAATGCCACAAACGTTCACCGAACGGCAGCACACTTGGCAATTTTGTTTTTGGAAGGGGAGCTGGAAAGAGAATGCGCTACTATAGAATTCATGCTATTGCTATATCTCTTAACAGAGGACCTCACTTCAGAAAGCTCAGGGCATGGGCAATGCATACAGTGTGACAGAACCTACCATCCTTCCGAACACAGGCCATGGTGGCACCACACTGAGCAATGACCAAGTGGACACGTGAACGCTAAGGGCAGGAGCCATTCTCTGATGCATTCCTTCAGTTTCACTGGCCAGGTTGCAAACAAACGGCTGTTTAATTCCCAGTCCAGCATCTTGGGTTGAGCATTGCAACAACTGTAATCATCAGCCAGTTTCAAGCCAGACAATTAAATTACTCCTCTGAGCAGCTGCCAAAAGGGATTGTTAGCACTATAACAGCCATGCTAAGCTGCAGTAGTACAACCTAGAGGCGCCCTATACAAATGGGAACCTTCTCCTCCTCTCCTGACTAATTCAGTGGCTCTAACCATTGTTTTATGGCTGTCACACATCCAAAAATAAAGAGGCAAAATCATGTGATCTGCCACAATAAAATTATCATTCTCTTCTCCACCATTCATCCCCTACAAGAATTTCCTATTGTGGATATTTGCAGAATTAACAAATCTCAGATTTCTAGGCTATATAGCTGTACAGCTGATAATTTCCTTTAGCTTTCCAAATAATATGAGTACTATTTAGACCCTCCTGAGTTTCATTCCTGATTTTCCTAATGGAAAGATATAGTTGTGAGTGACCCAGCTAAAAATCTGGGACCCAATACTGGGTACTGCCTTGAATACTGAGAGGGCTTCCATACATACTATAGGTGGTACCAGTTGCATTATTCAGGTTTCAGTAGATTGGGGAAATTGATGTTTAGTCTCTCTTTCATGGTATATTGCATTCTGTGCTATATTAATGTACTGTATGGAGATATTCTTCCATTAATTTCTGTTAATATCAGAAGGCTGAGGGTTATGGTGCCCTGGTAGCTAGCTACTTAGTAGGCCAAATGCTACCAGACACATGAAGTCTAGGTACTGTTTTAAAAACAGAATAATCCCAACTGGATTCCTGAAACTTTTCAGTGCATTCCAGGTTTGTCCAAGGTGAAAATCTTAGACTGGAAATTTCTAACTGTCCTTAAAAATGTTCTCCCTCAGCAGTGGCTATGTAGGACACCTAGCTCTGATCCCCAATCCTGGATCTTGTTCCTTAGGCCAAAAGACTTACAGCTAGAGATGTGCATTCGTTTGAACTGAACGGATAATCTGGACTAATACAGCCCTTTTTCATTTTAGTTCGTTTTACCCAAAATAAATGCATGGTGCTTCCAAAAACTCAAAAATGTTCATGTTATTTGTTCAGCATAGCATGCACTATTTTCCAAAATGAACATAAGAACATAAGATTTGCCATACTGGGTCCAGTATCCTGTTTCCAACAGTGACCAAACCAAGTCACAAGTACTGGCAGGATCCCAAGGATTAGACAGATTCCAAGCTACTTATCCCAAGAATAAGCAGTGGATTTCTGCAATTGTTATCTTAATAATTATTAATGGACTTTTCCTCCAGGAATGCGTCCAAACTTTTTTTAAACATAGCTACACTAAGGGCCAGATTTTAAAACTTATGCACGGGCATAGATTTGTGCGTGCAACCCGGCGCACACAAATCTACCCCCGATTTTATAACGACCCAGCAGTGAACGTCATTATTAATCACTGTCCGGTGGGAAGGGGGGTGTCAGGAAGGTATACACGGACCCTTCCTTTCCTTTTAGACAGTATACTTCCAAGAAATCAAAGAGAGAATGGAGAGCGATTGTTTGCGTGTGGTTCATGCCGCAATCTTGCCCTAGTTATTTTGTTTTCTGAACACATTTCCTTGCAGAAAGATGAGAAAAACTGAATTTTACTCGAATTACCCTTAGCAAGCCATAAGTGAGTGACACATAAAGGGGTACATTTTTTTAAAAAGCGTGAGCGCGTACTTTTGTTCACGCACCAGGCGCAAACAAAAGTAAGCCGGATTTCAATAGATACGCACGTAGCCGCGCGTATCTTTTAAAATCCAGGGTCGGTGCGCGCAAGGGGGTGCACATTTGTGCACCTTGCGCGCGCCGAGCCCTGCGCGCGCTGCCCGTTCCCTCCGCCTCCCCCCACCTTCCCCTCCCTTCCCCTATCTAACCCACCCCCCAGCCCTACCTAAATCCCCCTCCTAACCTTTATCCAGGAAGTTACACCTGCCTCCAGGCAATTGTAACTTACATGCGCCGGCTGTCTGCACTCGGCCACCCCCCTGGACCACCCCGGATGCCGCCACACCCCCAAGCTGACACCATGCCCCCTGGCCACACCCCCGAACCGGCCCTTTTTGCAAGCCCTGGGACATACGCGCTCGCCGCGCGCAGGGGCAGATTTCCTCAGGTTACACGCGTAGCCTTTGAAAATCTTCCCCAAAGTGAGGCAAAGTACAGCTATGGAACTGGTCAATAAGTAAATAAATACATAAATATATAAAACAAGTGATCAGAGTACAGAGCTTAAAGCAGCGCAGACCCAGCCTGGGGCTACTCGACATTTATCTGGACTCTTTTTTCAGGGGACCCACCTGTCTGCCTCCCCAGCTCCTCTCTATGGGGTAGATTTTATAAATGTAAGTATGCCAGATTTTATAAGATACGTGCATAGCCACGCGTATCTTATAAAATCCGGGGTTGGCGCGTGCAAGAGGGTGCACATTTGTGCACCTTGCGCGCGCCGAGCCCTGTGCGCGCTGCCCGTTCCCTCCGAGACCGCTCCGAAATCAGAGCGGCCTCGGAGGGAACTTTCCTTCGGCCTCCCCCCACCTTCCCCTCCCTTCCCCTACCTAACCCACCCCCCCCAGCCCTATCTACACCCCCCCCCTACCTTTATCGTGAATGTTACGCCTGCCGATCGGCCGCCACCGCACGATTCCCCGGCCTGGGAGCGATTTCGGAGGCCTTGGCCACGCCCCCGAAACGCCCCTGGGCCGGCACCATGCCCCTGACACACCCCCGGAACGCCCCGAACGCCGCGCCGCCCCCGACACACCTCTGACATGCCCCCCTAACAAAGCCCCGGGACTTACGCTCATCCTGGGGCTTGCGCGCACTGCCGAGCCTATGCAAAATAGGCTCGGCGCGCGCAGGGGGGTTTTGAAAGGGTTACGCGAGACAACAACAACCCCATACTGGTGATAAGACATGCCGGTCCCCCATTCCCCAGCCTTCCTTTGCTTCCTGTCCTCTCCATACTGTTGTCTTCGTTGCCCCCGTGCTTTCCTCCTCTTTGCCGCGAGCGGGATAGACTTCACTCGTGGCCCCATATGGCTGCTCTTCTGTGCCCCCTAATGGTTGGCACCTGGGATGACCACCTAGTTCGCCTAATGGGATGCACCGGCCCTGCATACAATATTCAAGATGAGGTTGCAGCAGAGGGATTATGATATTCTCTCTTTTATTCTCCATTCCTTTCCTAATAATCCCTAGTATTCTATTTGCTTTCTTGGCCGCTGCTGCACACCGAGCAGAAGATTTCAACATATTTTCAATGATGACACCTAGATCCTTTTCCTGAGTGGTGACTCTTAATGTGGAACCTTGCATTGTGTAGCTACTGTATAATTTGGGTTACTGTTCCCTAAGTGCATCGCTTTGCACTTGTCCACATTAAATTTCATTTGTCATTTGCATGCCCAGTCTCCCAGTTTTGCAATGTCCTCTTGCAATTTCATACAATCCTCTTGCAATTTAACAACTGTGAATAATTTTGTGTCACCGGTAAATTTGATCACCTCACTTGGGGGCAGATTTGTTCGCACAACCCGGCGCAAACAAATCTACGCTCGATTTTATAACATGCACGCGCATGCTATAAAATCTAGGGTCGGCGCGAGCAAGGGGGTGCACAATTGTGCAACTTGCGTGCGCCGAGCCGTGCAGGCTGCCTCTGTTCCCTCCGAGGCCGCTCCGAAATTGGAGCGGCCTCGGAGGGAATTTTTCTATCACTCCCCCCCCACCTTCCCCTCCCTTCCCCTATCTAACCCACCCCCCAGCCCTAACTAGATCCCCCCTCCCTTTATTTCAGAAGTTACGCCTGCCCAAGGCAGGCGTAACTTGCACGCGCCGTCATGCCACCCCCCGGCATAGGCCACTGTGCCGGAGGAGTTGGGACTCCTCCTGGACCGCCATCACGCCCCTGGACCCGCCCCCTGACTCCCGGACCCACCCCCTTCCCGCCCCTTTTTCGAGCCCCTATGCAAGATAGGCTCGGCGCACGCAGGGGCAGCTTAACCCTTTGAAAATCTGCCCCTTGTTGTTCCCATTTCCAGGTCACTTATAAATATGTTAAAAGCAGTGGTCCCAGAACAGATCCCAGAACAGGAGAGGAGACAGGACTGGCAGTGTAAAGCAACGACTTACTTTTTCGCAGCCCTCCTCCGAAGACGGACATCGGCTCCCCTGCCTCCCGGCGAAGATGGATGCCTGCACTGGCGAAAGCGGCCCCTGTGCGTGCAATTGGGCCGCTCAAGGCGTGACGTCACGATGTTTGGTGTCACGACATGCGCTTCTGATGATGGCTTTCCCCCATCATCTGGTTTAAAAGCTGCCTTATCTCTTATTTAAAGGTTAGTGCAAACAGCCTGGTTCCACTCTGGTTAAGGTGGAGCCCATCCTTTTGGAAAAGGCCCCCCCTTCCACAAAATGAAATCCGATCCCTCTTCCCTGCACCATCGTCTCATCCACGCATTGAAGCTTCGGAGCTCTGCCTGCCTCTGGGGCCCTGCACGTGGAACGGGAAGCATTTCTGAAAAAGTTATCCTGGTGGCTCTGGATTTCAGCTTTCTACCTAAAACCCTAAATTGTCTTCTGGAACCTACCCTCCTGCACTTTCCTATGTCAGCTCCTCCCCAGCACTATCTAAAATCCTATCTATGTGATGTGTGAGGTACGCCACCTTCACAACAGGCAGGCAAGTTAATGAATAACCCCTTCAAAAAAATAGTCCCAAAAGGAAATTCAACCAATAAGCAGGCCAAAAACAAAAAAAGAACCAAACCCCAAAGATTTTACCTGCACATCCCTACTCACACCATCAAGAAAATATGAGATTGCCAAACATTGGCATCTTTCAATGGTAGGTAATCTCATGAAATTCCCTGGTAGGTCATGAAATCCCTGGTGCTTGAAAGAAAGAGGTATTCAAAGATTGCTGACATAAGGAACAATTCTTGCATGCCCGATGACTACTGTACCTCGGGTTATCCTCTCCCAACAGGGGAACATAGATGGTGCCTTTCATATCTCTAATAAAATTACTCTTGGACTATGCAATCCCTAAAATTATTATGCCAGTGTTTTTGTATAATGCACAGCACCTCCCTGGCTCCTCAAGAAAAGGGCAAAACACATGTAACACAGCCCTCTAATTTCCTCTTTTGCAATGGCAATGCAACCCACATTTATGCATGATGAATACAGCTATTTGGATAACCCTTCTCCCTGAATTGCTAATATATCAGCAATGCCTGGCGGCCCGTGAAGAACACAAGCATCGCAGACTGGAAGATATTCTTTAAAACTCTTGAATCTTAATAGATTGTTATAATTTATTACGATATACTGATATCTGGAAAGCATTTGAAATTTTACAAATTTAAATATCCAAAGGGAAGATTTGCCGGTCATCCGCATGCATCAGTAAATCTAAGGTCAGGATCCCAGGTATTCAAGTTTCCATTAAACTGTTCCAAACGTCCACTTTCTCCCTTTAAAAGTTTTTGGGATGTGTCTTCTTTCTTATTAAATGAAAGGGGAATGAGCCATTAAGCAGGGTTTTTTTTGGGGGGGGGGGGGGTTTACATTCGGTGTTTTCCCAGTGTGCTGGCATTCGTAGCTTCTCCACTTTTTTAAATTGTTGTAATACACTCAGACAACATACCCCGGTGCACTTGGAAATTTGTTTTAATCAGGCCACATCTTCTTGCTCTCTGACTGCACCTCTCGATACCTGATGATCCTCTCTGTCCCTCAGTGCGTAGTACAGCATAGTCACTTGGTGCTGACACGTCTATTAATAATGTCGTTCTTGTGTTTTTCTCCTTTGCTGCTATGTCCCGTTTTCAGGCACAGAGCCTTTTATCGGCAGGGACGGGATCCGCTGTGGGACTCAACTGATGTCCCACTGTGGATATTTCGGTTTTAAACGTGAGATGAGACGGATAGTGATACCGCACTAAACACATCTCCTATTGATCCTTTCCTAACCTTGTGAAGGAGCTGCCCTCCATTAAGCCCCTGTCGCTCCAGCATTGCTGATAGGCACGCAATCAGTGACTGCCAGCAAGGTCAGCAGACAGGGCACGGCAGAGGTCATGAGATCATCAGTTCCTGGCTAAGAACCAGTAAGAGTACTTACTCCCCTGCCCTCTGTGATAACAGCAATCAGAAATGAGAATGTTATGCTTTTTCCTTTCTCACTTGCTTTTTCTTTTCTTTTTTAATCTTGTTTTTAAATCATATCCAATATGACAAGTAAACAGAAGTCAAGTTTAGGCATCGAGATTTCATTTTCTGAGACTCTGATAAGGGAGTTCACTAGTGTTTTTGTAATGGGTTTTCTCACCCGGGTTGACCTCAGTGGTGGCCAATTCATTTTCTTAACTGGGCTTTGTAGTTCTGCTTTTCTCACAACAAAATCTGCATCAGAAATGTAAAGATTTCAGTTATTCTGGGTCAAACTGGACATGCCCAAGAGCAAGGGGAAGAAAATGTAAGAAAAGGGGGATGGAGGTTTGATCCAAAAGGGGGGTGCAGCTGGAGTCTCTTTGGTCATGTTCCTTGCATAGATTAATGGGGAATCCCTGATGGGCATGGCATTCATTTACCCGTGAAAATTATTTAGATCTGTTTTCTGGGCAAACCAAAATATATCAGCTAACATTTCTTAGATCAAATGTTAGCAAAAATAATTTGTGAACAGTCGTGGTATATATATGCATCCTGAAAAACAAATCTGGTTGAAGGTGTCAAGGAATGAGTTTGGTATCAAGGACCAAGATAAAATAGCATTCTACAATAAGTGACTCTCTTTTTTCCCCGGTGAAAATAAGAAATCAACCAGAAAAGGAGTGAGGAACCAACCCCCAAATTGCCAATAACCTGAGAAACCTTTCAGCAGTCCTCCCAGTTGGGGGACAAGTATAAAGCAGATGGTCTGAAATGCCACTGCACTAGAAATATATTCTGGTGCTCATCAGCCTATCAGATGAAAGGCCATACTTGGGGGGGGGGGAGAAAGGAAGACAAATTTGCAGTGCCCCGTACGGCAGTGGTTCCACATTATTTCCTCTTCCCAGGAGTTCTAGCGGTAGTGGCGGTGAAAATAAAGTGGTAGATGCTGATGAACCCTCTGGAGGACTCCACCACACTCTTCAACTACCTCTATCCCCCACCCCTGCTGATCATACTCATCAAACTCCATGCTGGGGGGTGCCTTGGCCAGGCAGATTTGCCTCAGGACCCCCTCCCCCCCCAGGGTTACCCTTGACCAGATATACTGAAATCAAATATAGAGTTCTTGACTGCTTTGATCGGGCTGGTAGTCTGAGTCTAGGAAGCAAAGTAGGTTTTTGAAACAAAAGATTGCAACCTTGTGTTCAATAATAGCTGCCCAATTTTGTAATGTGATTGCTTTGCTCCGGTGAACCTGGAGGGGAAAACTATGGAGAAGATGGCTTCCCTTTCTGGTAGCCTTGCCTTGATTCCATCTTGGGCCTCTTAAGGAGCATGTGAGTGCATTACTAGAAGAGCAGCACTTTCTAACGCCTTGTTTATTTTTGCTAGTCCTAGCCTGGCTGACAGTGGGTGATAAATCCCATCACCTAGATTAGTAAAACAATCTTATAGCAAGTTAGGATTCACTTTGCTTTTCTTTAGTCTTTTGATTTCTTCTTTAATGCAGTTGTAAGTGGCAGTTATAAATAGCTCAGCATTATTACTCAAGTGTAATTGTATGCTTTGGAGGCTGTGCAAGGGCCAATGTCTCAAGCATGTATCAACCTTGCTTACTTCACCGTTAACACGAAGGGATGTGCACTGATTTATTTTCGTGTGGTTTTTGTTTCGGGTCATTTACTGTCAAATTTCATTTTTATAATGGTTCGGGAGGTAGTTATTTCGTGTTTCCCTCATTTCAGAGTTAGTGCGCACTACCTAGTTTTCTAATTTTGGAGTTAGTGCGCTAGAAGTATAGTTCTGCATTCCCATTGCCTGTCTCCTTACTAAGCCCCATTAGTGCGCACTAAGTCTGTAAATAAGAAAACTATAGTTGGTGCACACTAACACGAAATATGAAATTCCATGAAATTTCGTCAATTTTTTTCTTGTTTTGGGGTGCTCCAGAAACACAACGAAATAGACAATTTCATTGCCATTGTCTATTTCATTTAAAACAAATGCACATCCCTAAACACAATGGGCTGGGTTTTTAAAGCCCTTTGCGCGCTGGGCCTATTTTAAAAAGTCCCAGCGACACAGATAAAGTCCCGGAACGCATGTAAGTCCCGGGGCTTGCAAAAAGGGGCAGGCTGGGGGCGGGCCAGGGCAGGCCGGGGCCGGGGCCAGAGGCCTCCAACATAGCGGCCATTTGCCACTGTGTCGGAGGATCGGGTGCCGGCAGGCTGCCGGCGCATGCAATTTGTGCCTGCCCAGAGGCAGGCGCAAAAGGTAAGACAAAGGTCGGGGGGGGGGGGGGGTTAGAGTAGGGCTGGGGGGGAAAGGTTGTGGGAAGGTCAGGCTAGGGGGAAGGGAACGGGGGAAGGCAGTGCGGCTCGGCGCGCAAGGTGCACAGTTGTGGACCCCTTGCGCGTGCCGACCCCTGAATTTATTACATGCACATGTACGCCCGCTTGCACCTTTTAAAATCTACCCCAATGGCTTTACTTCCATACTGATTGCTGATTTCAGTTATAATAATTAGTGCATCTTAATTGATGTCATGTTTTATGTTAATTCTAGAAATGGTCAAATAAACCATTTTTTTATCAGAATATTGATCCATATGTGGGGACTTAATAGATACATACTTACTAAGAGCCAGATATAAAGATTAGGAGGAAAAAACTGCAAAAAACAAGTCCTAATTACAAAGTTTTTAAATTTGTATTTGCATATGACTTAAGGTTCATGCCAGAGTTCCCACAGTTCTCGCCTCCTTCCTGTGTAATAATGATAATAATAATTTAAAAAAAAGACTCTATCATGTCTTTGTATTTCTGAAATAAGTGCAAGGTTTGTCTAACATGTAAATCTGCCATTAGGAAAACTGTGATCAAATAAATCCACCTTGCTAAAAGATGCACAGACATCCTGCCTCACCTTTAAACCTGACAGCTAATCGGGTAAGCATGACAAAGACCGTGACCATTTATTTGGAAAGCCGTGCCATTTTTTCCCCCAAATCTTTCCCCAGTTTCCGCATTAGTGTGATCCTGATCCAATAAACTCTGCCTATTGGTTACTACCTAGAATGGAGGGTGGAGCTACGATTGCATCATCATCAATACACCCACCTCCTGTTATCAGCGTTGAGCGCACGCTTCCCTAAAGGGCGCCCAGCCACCTGTCTTGGGCGTGCGATCGAATATTAAATGAGGGGGGTCACGCGCCCCTAACACCTCCTTGGAAGCGGGTGCCCAGGAGAGGTCGGCTGTCAGCCGGTTAGGAAAAGGGACACTCAATTTTACGAGTATCCCTTTTCCTAACCTGTGCACAAGTTGTTTTTTTTTTTACATTCTGTCCTTTTTGTTCCTCTGACTTAATATCGCCACGATTTTAATTTGGAGGAATTACAGAAAAGCAGTATTTTGCAGCTTTTCTGTACACTGTTTTGGGCTGCTCAGAAATTAACGCCTGCTCTGGGAAGGCGTTAATTTCTGAGGGTAAAAATGTGCACTTTGGGCACATGTTTTGTTGGATCGGGGAGAATAGCTAATAGCCTCATCAACATGCATTTGCATGTGATGAGTGCTATTAGTTTTGCAGGGAGTTGAATGCACGTTTTGGATGCGCTAATCCCCTTATAGAATAAAGGGTTGTGGTCGCGCATCCAACCACAGGTTAAACAGTGTGCTCGGCTGAGCGCACTGTAATGGATCGGCCTATTTGTGACTGACACACTTAACACCTTGGGCTCTGAAGAATAACCTCCTTCCCCCCCCCCCCCCCCCCCCCCCAATGATAAAGAATCACTGAACGAGGCGTGAAGAGAGTGGATCATGACTGTCTACGTATATGTCTTAGCCGCGCCTTTGTGATGGATCCTGTGAATCTTAAAATATCTCCCCAAGTTCAGGGTTATATGTATCTGGCCCTCTTAACTTTCTTCTAATGCAATGTGTCCTTGAACAGGTTCACCATAGCCTATGGCTGCATCAGGGACGTAATCTCTGCCTGAAGTGTCTGCAACTATTGCTACCAGAGTCATTAGCCCTAATGCTGAAGCTAAGAGTAGGCATCTTTTCATCCGGGGTGACATCCAGTCAGTATAAACTTTTCCTGTTCCTTCTTTTCATACAGTACTGAGATTTGGTATAGGCATTCATACAACAAGGTCGCCATGTGCCGGTACTGAGCAAGACTTGGCAAGAGAGATTTATTCTCGCCCCCTCAGAAATGCACAGCAATTTGCTGGCATCACTGCAGATCTCTCTTTCCTGTTTGTTGACTATTAGGTCTTCCACTCCAAACAGGTTATTTGGCCCTTGAATTTCTGCATCCCAAATGCATGATTTTGCATTTTTTAGATTAAAGCATTATTGCCAAAACTTTACAACCATTAATACAATTTTGTAAAGGCAGTTTTCATCTTTCTTTCCCCTTCTGGCATGTCTACTCTTGTAAATTTTCATATCATTTTAAAAACATGCACACTTTCTTTTCTAACCCTTCCCCACTGTCACTTTTAAAAATATTGAAGAGGATTGGGATAAATATTGATCTTTGGGGCACCCAAGGCTTGTGCAAGGATACTAAGTGCCCTAGGCGAACATTAGAGCCTGGTGCCAACCCACCACCACCCCCAACCTCTACACATACTATTAAAAATTATGCATTTATGGTAACAGAGTTTACATGAAAAAAAGAACATTCTGAGGTAAAAATATCATTTACAACATGTATATTATATTTACATGCTCTGCTCTGGTGCCAACCAGAAAACGCTGCAAAAAAGACACTTGGAACCCATATGACATTAAACCTATTGTAACACATGAGTGTGGGTTTGGCCCTGCCAGACCAAAACAGTAGTAACTGCCAGTGCTCAAACAGTAACAACTGTACCTATGAAAAGGCAACAATGCAAATATTACATTAGGCCCTAAAACACAAATACATCTATTATTAGGAAAACAGACCAAGCCAAGCTGCTATAATCCCTACAGAAAAACTACACAAAACAGAATACCTAACCACAGTCAAACATGCAGAACACTGTGACACCTTCACCAAATTCAGAATAAAGAGACTATAAAGTACAAACAAAAATGTACAGAAAAAATAAACTGCAACAAGTGAGCCTCTGTATACAGTACAACAATGGAAAAACAGTAACATCATCATCCCACATAAAACATCAAATAATAAAATCAAGAAATATAAATCACTAATCCTAATAATAAAATCATACTAATAAAAAGAATAAATATTTCATAACAGTTGACAAATAGAATAACATCCAATAATTAAAAACTAATGCAAATTTTTAAAAATTCCCCAAACACCAATTAGATATTTCAAAACAGCAGACACAATAAAAAAAACACCCAATAAAAATTATTTTAAAAAAATAACCTCTTTCCATTTATGGGAACTTTTGATTTCCAGTCACTTTTAGCTTGTCAGGGATTAGTGGGGTTGGGGTGGGAGCAATAAACAAACTTTCTCCTCTCTCTCACATACATGCGCTTTCCAACACTCACATACTTGTTTACTCACACATGCTTTTTCTCTCTCCTATATACTGTCTCTCTCACACACATACACACATGCTCTCTATCTCTCCACCTACACACACATGCTCTCTTTCTCTACACCCATGCTCTCTGTTTCACATACTCTCTCCCACATATTCTCTCACAAATATGCACTCATACATACATATGCACTCACATATGCTCTCACACATACTTAATCTCTCACACATATGCACTCACACAGGCACTCACACAGACACACTCAGATGTACTTACACATGCTCTCACATGCATACATATGCACGCTCAGTACATGTTCACACACATGCATTTACTCATACATCCACACATGCTCTCTATCTTATCACATGCACTCTCATACATGTTTTCACACACACAAACACTTTCACATATGCTCTCTGTCTTTCTCCTTGGAACATACAGGCAGCAGTAGCTTCCTCATTGGGTCCACGCGGCATCAGGAGGCCTCCTCTCCCATTTACGAGGTGGCCATTGCTCCTCTTTTTGGCCACATGAGCCCAGCCATGACTAATGCTCCTCTCTTCAGCTGGGAGGGCCTGTCATTGCTGTTCCAGCTTCTCACAACCAGGTGGGCCTGCTGACGCTACTCTTCCATGATCTCTGAGTCCTTTCTTCCGGACTTACAGGGCTCATATTTACTATTCCTTCCAATTGTGGTGACTGGGCCTCCTTATTCCTGCCCGTGCAAGCCCATGATACACTTCCTCTTCTGTCCCCCTGCGAGCAGAAAAAAGGGGGCCCAATCACTGCAGTCCTGTAGTAAATGATGATCTTCTTATGGTTCTCAATAGTAACATAGTAAATGATTGTAGATAAAGACCATAATGGCCCATCCAGTCTGACCTGCAAGGTGTTTAGGGCTGTAACTGCTACTGTGTGCAGTAAATTTACCAGTGCTTTATTTTCTGTGCGTGTTCCACTGTTGGTTTTCTAGGGCCTTGGGACTGGAGATGCACTCAGTACAGGGTACCAGCTAATTCTGAGGGCTGGGCAATCTGTGACATTCTGCAGTTGAAGTCAGTTTGCCATGGAAAATCCACTGGATGACTGTGGTCTGCCAGCTATTTGCAATTGGCACCTCTGTGTAACATCTGGAATAAATGAACTGAGACTACAAGCATGAAAAAGTGAAAGGCAGGCAGGATAATATTTTGAGGGAAGCACTCTTCAATGAAGCCTGTATACTGTGCAGATTTTCCAAATTCAGACATCTTTCCAAAGATCTGGTTAACAGTTACTTCTAATTAGCATTACACCACATTTTTATCTCAGGCACTTCCAGGATTTCTTGCATGGTTGAAAGCAGTCCTGTGCTCTCCTTCTTATTTCCCAGGGTAATGCGCATCGGCTCATAATATTGGCATTTCTTGATGTCAAATTGATGAACATCCTGGTTTCAGGGTTCTGCAGGGAGGAAGATGGAGATCAGAAAGTTGGAGGTAGAGCTGGAGTTGGAGCCTTCATGGTTCACGCATTTTGGAGGTTCTTTTCTGACACCATGGGGAGCTTACAGGCCCACTGGGACTTTCAAGGGGAAATGCTTTGCAGGGAGGCTCCCTTTGAAAACGTGGGCCAGTGGGGGAACACAGGTACATTTATTTTACCCTCGTTCTTGCACAGGCTTTAAAGCAGGTGCAAAGGGCACACATTAATGCAAGAGCAGGGATTTCAAAATGAAATCCCCACATGTAAATTTCCCTTCCCTAATCTAAACCCACCCAGTTTTCCCTCTGGGAAAAAGTGCATGTGCTGAAAACAGTGCAAGTAGTTTTATCCACGTGAGGTGGGGGAGGAGGAATTTTCAAACACGCTTTTAATGGGGGGTAAACACCAATTTGCCCATGTAAACAATTTTTTTGAAAATTGACCTCTTTATTCTCAATTCCAAATGTTCTGCTATTCTCCTAACTCTGTTTTCTGTCTTTCTCTCCCTCGGCCATCTCTGCCAGATCCCCTTTCCTGGATGGCAGCCCCAGGTGTGTCAGGACATTCTTGCCAGCTCAAGAGTTGGTAGGGCATCTCCTCCGAGGCACATCCTCTGCCCTTCGCTGTCAGGCAGGAGCCACCTGTTGCAAGCCCGGAGGTGCGGTCTTTTGCTCTAGAGGAATGTGAGCCCTTGGACCATGACACGGCTCAGGGAGGAGCCCCAAGATACACACCGTGGGAGGTGAGAGTGTCCAAGCCACGGGCAGGAGTTTGGACAAGGCTGGACCAAGATCGAGATGGAACATCGAGAAACTGGAACAAGGCAGTCTCAGTCCATTGGACCTGCACGCACAAGTGAGATCCAGCAATGCAATGCTGGTCTCAGAGTAGCCCTCCAGCCACTCGGTAGCCCTTCCTGACCCGTCGCTAGGGAACGACAGGTGCGTGAGGCCAGACAAAGGCTGAGGGCAGGAACATGACGAAACATGGAACTAAGGAACTTGGAAGATTCAGACGAGGACTCAAGGAACTTGGAAGACTCAGACGAAGACTCAAGGAACTTGGAAGACTCAGGCAAGGATTCAAGGATTCAGGCACTAGTACAGGGTGGGTAGTACACCACAGCATGCCCTATACAGCCGCCCATGGCTGGTCGCAGACCACGCCAGAAGTGAAGTAGACTCCAAGCGAGAAGATGAAGACTTGGAACTGGAGACATGATGAAGATTCAGGAAAGGCCTGCACCGAGGTGCACCCTACACAGCCGCCCGTGGCTGGTCGCGGACCACGCTGAAGCAGAGCAGGTTCTAGCTTGAGTCTAGGGCATGGACGGAAGCAAGAACAAGGAACTCAAAAGGTTGGGAACAGGATTCAAGACTCAGACTTCAAGACTCAGGATTCAAGGATTAAGAACTCGGATTCAGGAACAGACCTCAGCATACAAGCAAGGGCCTTCCAGAGACTTGCACAGCAAACATGAAGACAGGCCTTGTGCCACAAAGCGCCCTACACAGCCCCCCATGGGCTGGTCACGGACCATGTCGGTGGCACGCCAGGAAAGGTGGAAGAGCAGGAAACCTGGAAGCAGGACAAAGAGCCGGAGACAGGAACACCAGGACCAGGACTGGAACATCAGGAACATGGAACAGACAACGAAGGAGCTCTGATGAGGAATGAGACCAGGAACATCCAACAAAGAAGACCAGAAACATCAGGAACATCCAAAGAAGTGCCATCTAAACACAGGAGACCACAGAGGACCTTGACCGGAGAGAGACCTCAGACAACTATGAAGATCTGATACGAAGACTCCGAGGAATGGAAGCAGAGCCCTTTATAGGGCTGGACATGGCAAGGACTGATGAGGTCATCCGTTGCGGCCACAGGGCTTTTCCCGCTGCTGGCCCTTTAAATAAAGTGCTGAGGTACGCGCACGCCTAGAGGAGCCGGGAGGTAAAAGAAGTCGGCGTTGACGGCGTCCCTGCCACGAAGAATGAAGCAACGGCAATGGCACTCCTGCCACGGGGATGCAGCATTCTGGCAGCAGCTCCATACTGCGAAGAACGACAGCTGCGGTGGCTCTTCCTGCTGCAGACGGCAGCGGCAGTTCCACACCGTGGGAAAAAAAACACATTGGTGGCAGCCGTGAAGGAGGAGGAATGGCGGTCGGGCACTGGCCCAACAGGCGGGAGGGGAGAGGCTGCTAGAGGGATGGGCTCCACGGGCGGCATTGTAACACCACCACAGTAGTGATAGCTGTCTTCCCTCCCAGCTCAGGTCTGTACGCACCTTCCTCCATGATTTGCGTACACCAGACTGGCCCCCAACAGATGGGGGATCTGAAGCAGAGTTCCCCATGCTCAGCACCATGGCCTGAGCCATGGGACTGGTCCTCACCCAACTCTTTTAAAGAAAAGCTGCCATCTACTTCAACTGTAGTAAAGATTTTGCTTTAGGAAATAACATATTTGTGTTGTTTTCAAGATTTTATATTGAACTTCAAATTCCATTTCACCTGGCATGAAGCGAGGGGTAGGGTAGAGGAAGCATTTCTATGGCAGGTCTGTCGTATGATACACAAAGTAGAAGCAACAAGGGTTGACATATTTTTTTAGGAATGGGCGGCCTTCATATTTTCATTTCGGTTTGTTTTTTATTTACAATGGGGTTTTTAACTTTTTTTCAGTTAGTTTAATTAATCATTTTTTCAGTTTGGTTTGTTTGCCTAACAAAAAGAAATCATTAAACATGACCTTCCCCCCCCCCCCCCCCCCCAAAAGAATTAACTGAAAAAAAACCAGGCCTCCAGCAGCCCTGGATCAGTCTCCTTGGGCCCTTGCAACCCCAACTCCTGGGCCAAAAACTTGGGCAGAGCCTGCCTCTGTATCGCTCCATGGTGAGACCGCACCTTGAATACTGTGTACAATTCTGGTCGCCGCATCTCAAAACAAATATAATTGCACTGGAGAAAGTACAGAGAAGGGCGACCAAAATGATAAAGAGCATGGAACGGTTCTCCTATGAGGAAAGGCTAGAGCTGTTCAGCTTGGAGATGAGACAGCTGAGGGGGGATATGACAGAGGTCTACAAAATCATGAACGGACTTGAACGGGTAAATGTAAAGCAGTTATTTACTCTCTCCGACAATACAAGGACTAGGGGGCACTCCATGAAGTTAGCAAGTTGCTCATTTAAAACAAATCGGAGAAAATAGTCACTAAACACATAATTAAGCTCTGGAATTCATTACCAGAGGATGTGGTTATGGCAGTTAGTGTAACTGGGTTTAAAAAAGGTTTGGATAAGTTCCTAGAGCAGAAGTCCATAAACTGCTAATCATAAAGATTAGTAGCTTGAGATCTATTCATTTTATATTTGGGTACTTGTGACTTGGTTGGCCATTGTTGGATACAGGATGCTGGGCTTGATGGACTTTTGGTCTGACCCAGTATGGCATATCGTAAGTTCTTATATTCTGGTGCAGGGTTTGCCTGGAGCCGATACCGGGACCTGCTCAGAGTTGAGCCCGGCACTAGGGCCTACATATACAAACGAATGACCATACATCAAAATGGCACTAACCTCATCGGAAGAAGGCACCAAAGTGACATCAGTTTGGCGCCATCCTTCAGTCAGATGGCACCATTTTTCAAGCATGGGTGGGAGCAAGTGGGTATCACTCTTCCTTTTTTTCAACGAGGATTCGTCAGGCCCCGGCACTGGACTGGCTCCAGGCTGGTCCTAGTGCCGATCAGGCTCTGGACTGGCCACCTCATTTTTTTGGCCCAGGAGTATGGGTCACAGAGGCTTGGGGTGGCCCAACCAGGGCCACTGGAGGCCTGTTTCTTTTTTCAAAAATGCCAAACATACCCACAAATGTTTGGGCATTTTCATAGGAGGCTATTTTTTTGTTCATTCTATTTGGAACAAACTGAAAATAGCCTCATTCATTGCATCTTTGTAATGCATTTGTAACAAAATGAGTGCACATCCCTAATATTTTTTCACCAGTCTTCTGTGGAAATGTCTTCTAGGCCACTTCCTTTCCCTTAGGTTTTATGCTGGAATTCTGTAACCCAGAATTGCAGGGTCCATTGTGTCCATCTGTTGGCTTTGCAAGGACTTCTTACCCAATGTAGGGCTCCTCCCAAACTGTGATGCCTGGAATCAGTTGTTCCTTCAGTATATGGGGAAAGTCTCCAGACCACAGAACGCTAAAATCTTCACATGACACGTATGCAGGTTTGCTGCAAGTCTCAGCAGTGCATTGGAAAAGTGAGCTGCACCCTCTCCAGGCTTTGCAGCAGTTTAATCCTGCCCTCTGTGGACATGCAGGGTCCTCTGCGGTGGGGATGTGACATAAGAATCCCTGGGAGCAGTGACTTTTCAAGCCACCATGCAGCAGGGTCCTTGGAATCCATTCAGCTGCGGTTGATTCAATTCTATTTCCCCTTTCTTTCCTCCTCAAGTTCTCATTTGCACTTTCTGCTACAACTAAAAGGGAGGGCTGGAAAAGCCAGGCAAATGGCTCCTGCTGCTGAGCTTCTCTACCGTTCCCACAGCACACCGGCCTCTCTTCTCTTTTGCCACTTCCCTTTGCTGTTTGCAGTGCAAGCCTACTGCATGATGTCCTGCCTAACCTGCCATGGGGAAGGGTGGTGGGGGTGCAGAAGAAGGGAGAAGAGATGCTGGATGGGAGTTAGAGAGAGGGGATGTTGGTCATTGTGGACAGGTGCATAGGGAAGACTTGGCAGAGGGTGAGAGGAGAGTGAGAGGTGGATGCAGAGTGGGGCAAGAGAGGGGCAATGCTGTGCCAGAGCTGCCATTGATAAGCAAGTGTGTAAGGAGTAGGGATGTGAATCGTGTGATCGATCGTCTTAACGATCGATTTTGGCTGAGGGGGGGCGGAATCTGATCGTCTTCGTTTTTTAGGTTAAAAAATCGTTTTATCGGGGGAGGGGGGAGGGCGGGAAAACCAGCACCCCAAAACAACCCTAAAACCCACCCGACCCTTTAAAATAAATCCTCCACCCTCCCGAACCCCCCCAAAATGTTTTAAATTACCTGGGGTCCAGTGGGGGGGTCCCGGCGTGATCTCCCGCTCTCTGGTCATGACTGCGTTAAGAGAAATGGCGCCGGTGGCCCTTTGCCCTTATCATATGACAGGGCAAAGGTAGCGCCGGCGCCATTTTGGTTCCTGTGACCCGACGTCACGAGTGCAGGAGATCGCTCCCAGACCCCCGCTGGACCCCCAGGGACTTTTGGCCAGCTTGGGGGGGGCCTCCTGACCCCCCACAAGACTTGCCAAAAGTCCAGCGGGGGTCCGGGAGCGACCTTCTGCACTCGGGCTGTATTGCCAATATTCAAAATGGCGCCGGCGCTACCTTTGCCCTCACTATGTTGAATATTGGCAAATCGGCCCGAGTGCAGAAGGTCGCTCCCGGACCCCCGCTAGATCCACCATTGATAGTAGTACACTTAGGCTGCAGGGGAAGGTGACCAGCTGACTCCAGGTCATCGAGGACAAATGGTTCAGCCATTTCTGGCTATTAAACTCCGCTAGTAAAGATTTTCTAATAAGATAATGCATACAGGAGTAGGAAAACTGTGACTGTCATAACCTAGCACAAAAAGGTTATCGGGTGATTTCCTGTTACAAAGTACAGGCTGAGCCAGTCCTGATTTTTCTCTGTTTCTTCTACGGGTATAAAACCCAAGACTGGCTCAGCCGGTAGCTGGCCGATGACCCCGGGACATCCTTGATGCTTTCATGAGTTTCTGGTGATGAGGCTCAGCCCAGCAGGACCCTACTGCCACTACATTCTCACTGGTGGGAGAGACTATGTCGGGAGACCTTTTCAAATATTTTGAGTATTCATTTTCCCCCCCTCAGGTATCATATAAAATCCAGAGCAAACCAATACCCCACTAGTCCTGGCTGCTCAAATTTGCATATGTTCCAGCCTGGCCTGGTCTGACGGGAGGCATATTGTATTATACTGAGAAGAGTGCATTACCTTGTCTTTGAAAGTACTTAACATTTCAAAAGCAAGCTTGTAGCAATTAGTGCTGCTTGTGTGATGGAGACTGCTATGTTGACTGAGCCAATTAAGAGATCAATTAGTGAAGCAGAGTGCTTAGGGAGAAAGTCTTGGGTGACATTGGTCAGGCACTCAGTGCCATACATTAGGGAAGGCTGAAATGCATCCCAGTGAATTTGTACATTTCAAGGGATGCTGTATAAACAGCATTTTATCTTTTTAGTTGCCGCTGCACACTCTCTTGTGTTCTGTAAAATGCTTTTCCTAATCGCAATAATTTGGTTCAAATTCTAATGGGCACAATCTATGGTTCTGAAAACCTCTGACGGAAAGTGCTGGCTGCCTTGCATCATGGTTACTAGCTGGCTCCTGGCACCTTATCGTGCTGTAACTCCATTCAGGGCACATAAAGTAACAAGATGCTCTGACACCATTTGGCACTGAGTCAGTCTCTCTAACTTTTAGGGTTCAGCAAATGTGGGTCATGCAGGTGGTACGGTGGACCCGGGCTAGAGGCAATGAGGTGTGGGTTCCTCCTCTTCAGATGGATAGGGAGATCCCTTCCTTATATCTCTCCTCTGTGAGCCCTGGTTCCTCCATATGACTCTGGATCCTGGTTGCTGGCAACCCAATCATCAATTACCAGTCCACACCAAGGTATAATGCACATCATGAACTCTTTATTTTCTGGAATTACCAGACAATAACTATTTACAATAGCTTAGAGGCTGTTCAAATTTGCTAAATAACTGTGTTCACAGGATACTCAGTCAAGGTATGAAGTACATACGTTAATCAACCAGTATCACAAGACATATGACATTATCTACGTACAACTCTGTCTTCCATTTTCTTGCCCTTCTCTTCAAAATGTTTTTCCCTCCCATGACTTGGTTCCTATATGGAACATAAGCTCATGTCCTTAAAATCTCCGGGGTCACTTGGTTTCCCCTACCAACTCTGTCTCCATTTCCTACTCACAGCCTCCCAAGCCCACCAGGTGACTGACCTCCCTGCTCCAGTGTCTCTCTTTCCTGTAGTGTGCAGGTCTCCCTGGTCTTCTCCACACCCTGGTCGTCCTTGGGCCAACCCTCCACTTGGAAGACCCCATTTCAGACAACTCTGGGTTATTTCCTCAGGGGAAGGAAATACTTCTTCTGCTCTATGACCTCTCCCCTAGACTGGAGTGGTCCCTGGGTCCATCAGCCCACTGGCTGGGCTCTCTAGGCACCCTACATCATAGCAGTCCCTCTCCTTCTCCAAAACCAAACTCAATAGAAATAGTCTTTCTCACCAATGGGACTGATATTTTATACCTCCTAGTCTACTCCTAGGGGATTATCTTCTCTATATCTCTTAAGGAGAACCCTTCATCAGAACTCCTTGATAACTTCAAGCTGAAACATCTCAACTAAACACAATGCAACCCAAAGCTCAGCGCTGCACTGGAAAACCCACCAGCAGCCCAAGAGCACTATGTACTCAGTAAATATTTCCCCTTGAAAACTCCAGATCAAGGACATTCCAGATCTCCCCCACTCAGTTCTTTGAAATATTAAACACGTGTAGTTGGTCCCGTTTGGGTAGTTTAGCCACATTCAGGGGTGCTACAGGTCCGGATCCAGTCCAGATGTGGAGAAAGAATTATCTTTAGGGACCCCTGGCACTGTCAATCACAGTCTCAACCACAAACTTACACTCCAATTCTAGAATTTACAGAATGTGCCAACATTTCCAAAAAAGGAGCAAGGAAGCCAGAACCAAAAAAGGGGTAGGAACCATGATTCACACCAGTGTCCATCTATTCAGTTCCTGCACTTGGGTGGTAGGAGGAAAAAGTCAAGAATCCAAAAATGGTGTTCAAAGTAAAATCTTTACTGCAACTTAAAGAAAAGGATCTAAGCAAAAATTACAAAAATCAAAATCAGCATGCAACAGATTACCAGAATAAAACAGATGGTTTCCTTGTACATTTTAGATCTTCTTACCTCTCTCCTCTTTCTTGTACCTTTCTTACCTCTCTCCTATTTCTTGTACCTTCATCCATAGAAAATATATCCTCACCAATGAGGGTGGGATAACTAGAATATAACTCCAGGATAAAAAATGATCCGATGGAAAAAATATCTCCAAGCATAGAAAATATCAAACTGGGTTCCAAAAAGTCAAAATGGTATTATAATCCCAAACTTGGTGTTGCATGGGAGGTGGACCCTTGGGCCGAGGTGGGGTTGACGCAACCCGTAGGAAGGGTCCTACAGGTCCCCACCGTTGGCAGGCGAAGTGGGCTGATGGACGGAAGCCGACTGGCTCTTCACCAATACCAGCCCTCATCCCCGCGGGTTGAACCTTTGGGTACCGGGGCCGGCTGGACCTAGGTGGGCCTCCGTATGTCGTCATCCATGGGAGAATCGAGGTTAGCCCAGAGACAGCAACAGAGGAATGGTACAGTCTGTACTGGACGAGGTAGAGTCCTGGAGACCAGGGCGCCAAAGGAACAAAGTCAGACAGGGGGCGCCCAAGCAAGAGCAGGCTAAAGCCTGAATAGGCCAAGTCCAGGACGTAGACTGAAGAGGCATCGTAAGGCAAACTGGAGTCAGGGCTGGCGGTGATCTGGAAGCAGTGGCAAGTAAGGCTGAGGTCTGAGTGAGGAGATAGTCAAATGTAGTCAGGCAATGCAGAGGTCTGGGTCTGGAGAGAGGCAACAGAGTAGTCAGGCAATGCAGAGATCCGAGGGTAGGTTAGAGGTTAGAGAGCAGGAACACAAGAACGAGGAAACCAGGAACAGAAGTCAGCGAGGATCAGGAACACAGGAACGAGAAGAATCCCACAGGAGGCAACGAGTACTCGACCAGCGAGGAGACCTGTTGCAAAGGCAAAGCTAGGAAGCGAAGCCCGGGCTTATATACCGGAGCTCCGCTGACATCATCATCCGGGGCCGCGGCTCAGTTCCCGCTGCGGGCCCTACTTAAGTCACAGTAATGTGGGCACGGTGCTGATTAGCAGCATCTCTCCGCGGGCCACACAGAGAGGCCCGACGTGGACATCCAGGAGCTGTAGCTGAACCGGAGGTACCAGGGTCTGTAGCTGAGCTGGAAGCACCAGGGGTGGCCCAAGGACAGAGTCGGCGGCCTACCGCCACCAGAGACGAGGGACCAGGCGCTGGATTCATTTGAGAGAGGTGAGGGGGCCGAGCCCCGGGTCTGCCACGGCTGGCACGCGTAACACTTGGGTCAAAACTAGTAAACTGTAATCCAATTGCAAACATATTCAAGGCTCCTGAGTACTTGGCCCAAAAGTCTTAGTCCTTCACTTCACCCATGCTGCTACCTGGTCGCCAGGGCAAAAAGGTCTTTGATCAGTCCCTCGGGACATCAGGGGTATGTCCTTCTCTCTGGCACTGGTCAATCAAATCCAAATTCTTCTCAGAAATCCTTTCCTCAAAACTCTGGTTTGAATTGCCTTTATGAGATTCTGGGGGAATTCCCAGCTCTTCAACCACTCTTGCCTTGAGATCCTGGGGAAATCTCTAGCTCTCCAATCCAATTGCTTAAAAGATCCTGGGATGATCTCTAGCCTCCTTCCGTCTCCTCAGCTCCTAACCCACTCCTTACCCACTATGACAGTATAATGCTCTTCCCCAAGGTACTAAGACACTAGCTCCCTTGGAAGGGTCAGTGTAAACCCTGCATAAGGGGAAAACAAATTTACTTTTTTACTATTTTACTATTTTTGGGGCACAAACTTCACTAACTAGTAATTTAGGAGGTGCAATTTTCCCATATTTATATTCATAGCGGTCAGTTGTTGGACACTACCAATGGGTTCATGATTGAGGTTCTCTGCAAGGAGGGGTGGGGGGAGGAGGGGAGGGGATATGGATAGTTGTAAGTTTTATATGTAAAATTTGAAATTTGGTGGTATGTATGTACTGAAGTTTAAATGTTGGATGACTGTGTTTTGTTGTCATACCCCAATAAAGAAATTATTTAAAAAAAATAAACAAAAAAAAAACCAAACAGTGAGCATGATCCAAGGGATTACATACCCCAAGAAGCCTTTCCCCCAAAAAGGTGGGGTTACACCAATGAGAGGAATCCCAAATATAAAAACTCCTCCTACCACCCCTAATTAGAAAAATACATAGGGGAAGATTGGTGACTGGCATAGCCCCGTCAAACACATGAATGGGTGTCAATGGGGATCCCCTCACAATGCAAATGCAGTTATGGTTCTACTTTTCTTATGGAAATGAAAATCAGAAGTGCACACCTTAGATGCAATGGTATAAAACCAGGCCCGGCTCAGCCTGTCATTGATGACAGGAGCTATCTGGTAACCCTGATGTGTTTCAATTAAAAGACCACACGTGATTGTTCATTCATTAATAGAGATGGGCTAAACAAAATCCTGTGACCTTGAATCACATTCTACATATCATCCTAAATGTGAGTATTTGTACACAGGTGTGGTTTAGCCAATCAGGGACATGCTGGGAGGATGGGACTTTTCTCAGCCATTTCATTGGTTTGGTGTCGGGTGATTTTGATATGCGTTTGGCTAAACCCAAACTTCAAGCAAATTCTAGGAGACTGGATCATGATTCAAAATCACAGATGCATCATCCATCTCTGCTCTGCCCTATTATCATGCTGACATTAAAGCAGATGCAGGCAGAGTAACTTAGTAATATACGGTACATACCTCACACTCACAGCATACTGCTCTATCTCTCTTGCTGTCTTGGTGCGGGAAGGGACATAAATATCTACCATTCCCTGAATTTAAGGTTGCCACTTCATCAAGGAGAATCAGAAGAGGTTATCCTATGTATGGAAATGTAGGAAAATTAGAGCTACAACTACATGTTTTTAACCTCCTTGGAAACCATTGATTATGTACAGTTACATCACTACCCCAACTCATAGGGCTGGTCATATATTAGATCTCATGTTAACCAGCCAGGAATGTGCACAACATATAAAGGAAATAGGGGTCCAAGATTTATTATGGACCGACCTCTATTTTTTAAATTTTCACTTGGTAAACCAGCTTAGACTTAAGAATGGCAAAGTCTGGTTCAAAAAAACAGTTCGCCTTAATGTATTATCCACTGATGTCTTAGAAGGATGGCAAGCTGAAACAGTGGAACTTGATTGGAAAAGTAATCAAGTTGATATTTCACTTGATAGTTGGCAATCTACCCTGTCAAGCATTTATGAGAAGTTAGCTCCTCAGCTTGAGAGGTGGGTTCAGGTTAAGCGAAGACCTCACCATGGTTTACCACTGACTTAAGGGAAAAGAGTAAAGACCTGAGGCAGTCAGAAAGAAAATGGCGAGAGAGTACTGAAGTTGTATCACATGATGCTTATTTGAATGAACTTCATAGAGAAAAAGTTGCCGTTCTGCCAGAATGAGTTATTATTGTAACACTCTGACCATGCCACAAAATCGTCCTTCTCAGTTATTTTATTTGGTGAAAAGTTAATCTCTATTCATTCGGCAAGACAGCAACTCTCTTTTAGTAGTCAGAGTTTTCCTGACTTTTTTGAGGATAAGGTTGCCACATTACGTAAGCAGTTACCGATAAACTACCAGCAAAATATATATTTCCTCTGCATGGTCTAATTTAAATTTAGGTTGGTCCACTTTTAGGCCTCTTTCTACTAAAGAGATTGTCTCTATTATAGTAGGCCTGAAATCGACATTTTCATTATTGGACCCCTGTCCTTTCTCTGTTGTGAAAAGTCTAAAACAAGTCTCTTATGAGGTAATCAGAGATTGCCTCATAAGAAACCTGTGGAGGGGAATGTCCCAGAGGTCCTTAAATGGGCAACTGATGACCTGTCTCTAAAACCAGTAAAGGTAAGAGACTTTTGAACTTGCTAACTATCGTCCAATTTCGAACTTGCCCACTCTGGCCAAGATTTTGAAGCAAGCGGTTTTAATACAATTGGATGTATTCTCAGTTACGGTCTGTATGAATTCTGAAAGCATTCCAAAACTGAACGCTTATTGTTTGCTCTTGCAAATACCCTGTTGTGTAGCTTGGATCAGGGAACGTCAGTCATCTTAGCCCAGCTGGATGTTGCCCAGTGGCTTTGACACAGTGAAACACGATGTGTTAGTTGCCAGGCTAGAAAAGGCTGGCTTGATTGGAGTCATTTTAAAGTGGTTTGTTTCTTTTTTAAGTGATAGGAAACAGCGAGTATAAGTAGGAGACCAGTGTTCCTCTTGGAAAAAATTAGTTTCAGGGGTACCTTGGGGTCCTGCCCTCTCATCAGCCCTTTTTCATTTATATTTAGCACCTTTAGGATAATTATTAAAAAGTTTGGGTTTTATTTATGCAGATGATGTGCTCTGATTCTGGGCATTTTTCTGTTCAATGTTTTCATCAAAGAGGTCTTTTGCATATTAAGGAATGGCTTGCCAATAATGGACTTAACTTGAATATTCTGAAAACTCGATCACTTTGGATAGGGAGGGACAATTCACGGTTACTTGAAACCCCTTTCAACAGATGTAGAAGGACAATCTCTGCAGGTACAACTAGCTGCTTGCAATTTGGGCGCGTTTTTTGATTCAGAACTTAATATGACTTCTCATATAAGGCATACAGCTCAAGTTGCATTTTTCAGATTGAAATTGCTGAAGCCATTGTGGCATATTTTGCCTCCATGTAGGTTCAGGGTGATACTGCAGTCACTGGTATTATCACATTTTCATTATTGTAGCGGTTATATGTAGGCCTGCCAGATAAGTTGCTGAGAATACTCCAACTAGTTCAACATGCGGCTGCACGTGTACTAACAGGCCTATGTAAAACTGATCACATTACACCAGACTGCGTAAACTTCATTGGTTACCGCTTAAATACCGGGTCAGGTTTTATGTACTAGTTTTATCCCAAAAATTAGAACGATGTGATTCAACCTGATCTTTTAGAAATTTGCTTCAAAGGTATGAGCCTTCCCGTATGTTACGATCAATGGGTCAGTGCCAACTGCAAGTGCCCCCACTCCAAAACTACAGACTATCTAGGGCATTTTCCTATGCTATTCCAGTTCTCTGGAATTCTTTACCAGTAGGGCTCAGGATTGAAGAGGATGTGCTAGTTTTTCCGAAGCAGTTAAAAGCCATGTTATTCAAGGAGGCGTTTGAGCTAAGAGAAACAGATAAGTATGAGAAAAAAATGTGAAGCTTGCTGGGCAGACTGGATGGGCCGTTTGGTCTTCTTCTGCCGTCATTTCTATGTTTCTATGTTTCTATATATGTTTCAGTGTCAAGTCAGTTTTATTATGTTAGTATTATAAATGAATGCTGATTTCTGAATGTATTCACGATTTTTTTTTTTGCTTTGTTTACACTACGTTTTTCAATTTTAAATGTATGTTGTACTCCCCCCCCCCCCCCCCCCCCCCCCCCCCCCCTGCCCTGAACTCAGTGTGGTTCGAAGAAGCGGAATATAAATCTTCTAAAAATAAAATAAATAAAATGTATGCAAAATGGGAAAACCCCAGGACTGGCTCGGCCTCTTTAGGCTGACCTGGGTGAAGTGGGAATCCTAATTTTACACCAGTGTTGATCTCTCTCCACTGGTTACCCATCAGTTACAGAATAAAATATAAAGCTGCCTGCCTCATACACAACCTATTATATGGAGAACAAACTGAATGGCTAAATTTATCTTTAAAACTGCATGTACCGCAAAAAAATTTAAGATCGGCAAACAAGGCTTTGCTATCTATACCAACAATTCGTTCGGCAAGATTAAGCCAGGTGAGAGAGCGCGCACTGTCCATTGCAGGATCCAAACTGTGGAACAAGTTACCAACAGATCTGAGACTAACGACTGATTAAAAAAAATTTAAGGTTGATTTAAAAACCGGGCTTTTTAAATGTGCATATTTGGAAAATGATCAAACTCCACATGGCTAGTTACAGGTATTAAAACAAACACTCCAAAACTTCAATTTTAAAGGCAGAGCTAACATTTATGTTTTATGAGTGCGATATTTTATGTATGTTGATTGTATTATTTTGTTTTAATTTGTTTTAACTTTACCCTTGAATACCACACTGAGGAATAGCAATCTATAACTTTATTTCTACTTGTACAGTTAAAATACTTTTACGTGCTTTTAATTAATTTTAGCTGTTATCTTTTATTGAACTGATTTATTGTATCATTTCTAATATGTATATTGTAAACCGCTGTGAAGGCTAACGCCAATACGGCGGTATAAAAAACCTAATAAACTATAACTAAACTAACTATAATTTCCCCTCCTCACTCCCAAGCAGGACCGTTAGATCCCTTTCTCCTAATGTGTAATGTGTTTAAAATGATTCCATCGTGTTATGTCTCATGTAAGATTTCTGTAGGTCAACGTAGGGCACGGAAAGTTCCTACTGGTGAATGGGCATCCCCTCGTTTTATTTTGTCCCCTTTATTCTACAGCATTAAAGTAAGCAAAGGAACTCATCTGATGCTGAGATGCTTTTACTGAGAGGATACTTCAGGCCTAGAATAAGAACCTAGCAGCAGAGATGGCAGTAACCAAAGACCCAATGTAATAAAATATAAATTTAAAAAAACAAATGTGAGCTAAATTTTAGTTCACATTTTCTTTACCCACATGGTAAAAACTGAGTTACTCCCGATGCAGTGAGCTAATGCAGTGGGAGTAAAAAAAAAAAAAAGCTCAGCACACATGCATAAAATATGACTTATGTACAGAAAACATTTTGGGGCGGATTTTAAGAGCCCTGCTCGCCTAAATCCGCCCAAATCCGGGCGGATTTAGGCGAGCAGGGCCCTGCGCGCCAGTGAGCCTATTTTACATAGGCCTACCGGCGCGCGCAGAGCCCCGGGACTCACGTAAGTCCCGGGGTTTTCGGAGGGGGGCGGGCCCGAACCGCGCAGCGTTTTCGGGGCGTGTCGGGAGCGTTCTGGGGGCGGGCCCCGGGGGCGTGGCTACGGCCCGGGGCGGTCCGGGGGCATGGCCGTGCCCTCCGGACCCGCCCCCAGGTTGCGTCCCGGCGCGCTATCGACCCGCTGGCGCGCGGGGATTTACGTCTCCCTCCGGGAGGCGTAAATCCCCCGACAAAGGTAAGGGGGGGGTTTAGACAGGGCCGGGTGGGTGGGTTAGGTAGGGGAAGGGAGGGGAAGGTGAGGGGAGGGCAAAGGAAAGTTCCCTCCGCGGCCGCTCCGATTTCGGAGCGGCCTCGGAGGGAACGGGGGTAGGCTGCGCGGCTCGGCGCGCGCCGGCTATACAAAATCCATAGCCTTGCGCGCGCCGATCCAGGTTTTTAGCAGATACGCGTGGCTCCGCGCGTATCTACTAAAATCCAGCGTACTTTTGTTTGCACCTGGAGCGCAAACAAAAGTAGGCTATTCGCGCGCCTTTTAAAATCCGCCCCTTAATGTCTTGTGCGCATAAACAACAAGCTTTGTGCACACAACAACATTTCGTGTGCATAAAAAATGTACGTGCAAAGTTTATTCTCTGCGCATAAATATGCTTTCTGCGCAGAAAACCTGATTTGTGAAAAAAAAAAGTGTTTTATATGGGTAAATACCAAGCACAGGCCACCCGCACCAAAAACTCCAGGTTCAGCCCCATAGACTGGCATTAGCCCAAGTAACTTTACTCCAGCTCTGTCCAAATTCCCAATGTTAAGAAACCATGAGTTGAGCCCACATGCCTCTCAGCCTAGGGGAGTAATAGCTAATCCTTTATTTTTAAATGGAGGAGTGCTAATTTGTGCACACAGTTTTATGCAGGTTTATGCGCAAATTGTTGTGTGCAAAACTCCTTGTTGCTTGGAGAGTAAACATTGCATGCAATGTGCTCTCATGTACAATTAAAACTGTGTGCACAGCCCGGCACATCTTATTATATTGGTGCCTAAGACAGTGATAGAGTTCAAGCATACTTTGGCCAGATACAGAAGATGATGGTAAGGACAAGGGAGGGAAATGACCAGAGATCAAGTAAGGTCTGTAGTGCTGGAGGAAGCCTGGGTGTGCCAAGAAGTCCTTATTTGTTGATATCTACTGTATTGTCTTATTGATAGTATTAAGCGGGGAACTGAGGCCTTTCAAGGCCTTCATAACCTACTAGGCCTAGTCATTTTGGGCCAGTTGTCCAGTAATAAAGAAAACCTCTTCTGTCTGAGTTATAAAGAAATTGACAGGAGAGAGATGGGATGATAGCTCTTTGGCTTGGTGTTTGGCTTTCTATCTTGAGCAGGCTTTCCATCAGGCTGGCTATAAGTTTTGTGGGTTTGCTGATTTTTGTATATTTGTGTCTTAACCATGTGTTTCTGTGAAGCATGATTATGAATGTTTCTTTGTAAATTGCTTAGTGCCCAGTGTACCAGGCAGTTCATAAATTTTAATAAAGTTAAAGTAAAGTTAAAATTATGTGATTTCAGAAAGGTAATGAATATTAGCTGCCTTCTTTGAGTATTGGAATTTTACTGTGGCCAAAGAGTAGGACATAAAAGTCCTCAATCAGTTTTGGAGTAGAGGACCACCAGCATGTGTGAGATGCTCAGAGTACATATTGTGAGGGCCTGGTGTCTTACCAATCATTATTGTATCCCAGCACAGGCGGGCAGGCTGAAGACCAGGGACTCAAGCCTCCACCAAACCTGACGCATCAGTAGAGACCCAACAACACAATGCTGGTCTCTGGGGTAGCCCTCTGGCCACTCAATAGCCCTTTCGGACCTGCCATACGGGAACGGCAAATGCGCCAGGACAGAGATAGGTCAAGGACAGGCAATGATACTGGAACAAGATGAAGACTCAAGACTAAATTCAAATGAAGAGAATTTTTTTGGGCAAGCCAGAGTCAACTGATGATGAATGGACTTTGCCTCTTTTAGTTTGGCATTAACCAGAGGTGCAGTATTTTGACTGGCATGTAGTTTCTCTGAAGGGATTTGTAGCAGTCCAGGTTGTTCTGTTTGCCCAGTAGGTGATGTATTGGTGCTCTAGGACCTGGTGTAATGTTGCATTGCTGTCTTTTCATAGATAAGTTTGTTGTTGCTTGATTCCTGAGAGTTACTGCTGTGATAATATGGAATGGCAAAGTTCTAGGTGCTTTTCTTGTCCAGGCGTTTGTGTTACTTCACACTGGGCCTGATTTTCCAAAGCACTTACATGCTTAAAATTGGGTTTTACACATGTAAATGTACTTTACCCGTGTATGTGGCTTTTGAAAATTGCTACAATATATGCCATCGAATTGTCAATAGGTTTTACCCACAATAAGTGCACTTAACAGGGGTAAAAGGCCTTTGAAAATTGCCATTTGATAGTATGTTACATTTACATGCATAACTCCTTTGAAAATTCACCTGAAAGTGTTTAATAGTGGAGGGATTTTGTTTTGCTATGGTGACACCAGTATTTGTATATAGATAGATAGGTAGATAGATATATTATTTATTTTGCCTGTTGGGTTGTAATGTGATCTGTCCTAGTTCTGCTCTGCACCCATTCTTATAATTATTATTATGATTATTGCTATTCTATTATGATGATCTCTGCCTTTCTGGAAAGAGGATGCATGAAAGAATACACTATTTTTTTTATTGCATGACTGATTAGATCTGATGTTTGTGTTCTTTGTGTTTTACATGACATTCTTCTTGTGTATTTATAAACGGTAATAAATATAAAATTAATGCAGATTAATAGAAAATGTTTAATATTGGTGCTTCAAATAATTAAGTTAAAATATTTTTAAAGTTTCACTCATGATGTATAATGGCTTTTGCAGACTATTTAAAAATCCATTGTTGATACACACTAAGGATTATTTATTGATAACAGTACAATTCTTAGGGCTCGGATCTGTGTGCCTACTGCCTACCCATGTTAACCTTTGGCCCACCCAAAAAATCAGTTTTGGCTATGACACTGGTGCGGACGCCGAGCTTCTGGGAGTTTCTGCAGTTAGCTGTGTGCAATGCACTGAGCTCCTGAGAGTTCCAAGTGTTCTTCCAAGCACTGAGCATACGTAAGCACCTGCAGTAAAGGGTTCAAGTACTGAGTTGAGTTTCTACTGTTTCTAGCATGTTATTTTGATATAAGCAGAATATACACAATTTTAACAAATAAATAATAAGATATATGTATATTCTGAGCTCCTCTGAAGTCCTACTGTAAGATGTGTGCAAAGACTGAGCTACTAGGAGCGCCTGCTGGAATAAAAAACCCACTCAGGCTCTGAGCTCTTGTGAGCTCCTGCTGTAAGTTTATGTGCAGACACTGAGCTCATACAAGTTCCTGCCACCTTTTATGCAGAATACTAATCCAAGTGGGACACAGCAACACAGCAATCTGGACAGAAACCGGATTAATATTCAGGACTCTGACAAATAGGTGGCAGAACAATCTTTGCCAGATGCGATGCAGCCAGGAGTTCAGTACACGTGCTCTAGTCTAGAGGACAAACAGCTGAAGGCTAAAAGTGAGCCTGCACTGGAATTCTCATGACCGTCCCATAACTCTAACAGAGCAACAAGCATGCTGGAAGTGCCTGCAAGAAAACCTGCGCTCATCCACAGATTCCACCACCACATATTCCACCGTCTTCAACTGAGTGGTACAAACATTTCGTAGCAAGAGTTATGTAGACAAGATACTTAGTGCCAAACCAGAAGGGATGGAGTGCTTTACCCCATTGCATCCATATTACTACTATTGAACATTTCTATCGCGTTGCTAGGCGTATGTGTGCAGTACAGACACACAAAATAGAGACAGTCCCTGCCCCACAGAGCTTAAAATCTAGTTAGGATACACATGCACACACACAAGACAAATAATCTTTAGTAATGGGTATTACAATGAAAACATGTTTAATGTGAGAGGGTGAGATTAAGTAGAGTCAGGGGATTTGACTTGTAGTTCCTGTTCTCTTAAACAAATTGGCACAAGAAATCAGTGCATGCAGTTGTGTAAACCAGGATGAGCTCAGCTGGTCCCCCTCTGGAATGGAGCTATCTAGTCACAAGGAAACTGGAATTTTTGCTCCTTACAAAACTATTTGTGAAGTTAAAATGTTATTTTTCATACACCAATGGAAGCAGATTACCAGCAAGACTGATTTTTACCATTAATTGCATGAGAATTTGTCATTTTTCTGTCTGTTTGCACTAACTTCTGAGCAAAACATTGATTTCTTGTGCAGCTTTTTCAGTAGGAAAAACATGCTTCCCCCACATCCATATCTGAATTTACGGGCTGTCGGTGCCCAGTCTGGGGAAGGGAAGGGCTCAAGGAGCCCAGAAAGGGTATTAAGGCATGGCACCACCCTTGTCCAGATGGGATTATGGCTTTTTCTCTCCAAATGCCTGCAAATATTTTCAGTTAAAGCAAAACTTCAGGTTTTTTACTTTTGCATAAAAATAGATGAAAAATATACAGTTCTGCAAAACTGTTCACTCTGGAATTTAATGTTCAGTTTGTTTTGCTTGTCAGTTTCCAGCCCCCTCTGGGGCTACGGCGCCAGGAGCTACCTGGGGATTTTCACCATCCTTACTCCTTCTTCCAACCCGCCTGCTTGTTGCAGTGACAGCCTTTGGTCAATGACATGTCCTGAGCTAGCTCACAGCTCTCATCGTTGCCTGAAGATGAGGGTCTCCTGGGTCTCCTGGAGCTGGCTCGGTGTTTCAGTGGCAGCGCCATACAGAAGGTCCCTGATTCAATCCCTAATTTGGGGATTCATACCCGCCAGGTTGGTTGGGGCAGGGGATGATGTGGAGGGAGAATTGTGGCCATTGCTTAAGGGCGAAACCTAGTGGCCGGATTCAGACCTCATGATTTATTTATTTATTTATTTAACATTTTTTTATATACCGCAGTTCTAGTAACAATGTTACTAATCACTTCGGTTTACAAGTAACTTTGGGATGACATAACATATGAGTGTCTTACAGATAACAGGAAGTAAGAACTGGGATTTAGTTAGGATAAATATAAATAACATTGAACAGGATAAGATATAACATTTTGAACAATGAATCTAACATAATTAGCGCTTTGATAATCGAGAAGCAGACCTGTGATTAGTCAGCATTATTAGGGGGGGATGTGGTGGATATGAGTTCTTGATTACTTAGGCAGTTGGACATATGATGAGAAGATCATGTCGTGATGGTGATATTACAGTGTTCACGTCTGCGATCACTTCCAGGCAGTAAGGAGTCTTCTGAGCATTCAGGGACGTAGGCCCTCGAGGAGCGAGTACCGGATCCCGTCGTAGCAGTCTGAAATCAAGAAGAGAGAGAGGGGCCCCCGAGGAGCGGGTACACCTTGGTAAGTTTTTGGAGGCAGAGCAGCAGAGAAGATTCCTCCTTGCTAACTCGATTTGTAGTTGCAAGCAAAGACCTTTTAAGTTGGAAGCGTATGACGTCACTACGGGGGGACGCCCCCGAGGTTTGCGCCCATGCTGGTAAAAACTCTGGAGCGTGCGTCAGGCCAACCCGGGGATTCCGGGGAGATGGTGATATTACAGTGTTCACGTCTGCGTGATTTGTAAGAAGGATGGGCGCATGGTCGTGATAAGACCAAGGGGGGGGGGGGGGGGGAGGGGGGTATAAAATAGGGGATAAATCCCTGCCTACTTGTGAATGATGTTGATGGTGGCAGATCCCAGTCCTGTTTCCAATTGAGCTTGAAGCAGAAAGAAGGAAGAGGAAGCTTCCAGGTCGGAAAACAAAAAAACCCAAACTCTCGAGTCTCCTGCACAGGGTCATGCAGCAGTCACTGAGGCTCACAGCCAGCTCCAATGGGAACATTCTTGACTGAAACTCACCCAATTTCAAACATTTGCAATGGGCCCCTCCCCCCCCCCCCAAAAAAAAAAGCTTTTTAAAATATCCTTTATTTAAATGGCAAAACGCTGTGGAACTGTCACTTTCACTCTTTGGAACGTACAGCAAATATTTTTTTTTGCAAAGTTTTGGACGTGACCTGGTGACCCCCAATACGATTCTCTTCTGATGGGACCGAGGCTTACCCTACTGCGAATATTGAGGGAAGTTTTGAAATCACTGCAGGTCTAATTCTTCCTCCTCTTGCTATCAACGCAATAAATCAACTTTAGCCCCACAACATCTGTGTCCTGAACCTTCCTGCTGAACCTCCACAGTTCGTTATTCTTACTGATGCAGGGGTGGTTCTATAACGAGGCAGGGTGAGACGGCCGCATCAGGAGGCAAAGTGTAAAAATTGGCCCTTCAAAACTCTCCATCCACGGCACCTCACCCTCTCTTTAGGCTCATCAATATGCAGCTTTGCCGACAAGCCCGCAGGGTCCTCAGTCTCTGCGGCAAGAAAGAAAGAGCGGCCACACGGTAAGCCATGCGGGAGGATCATGGGGTCTGTGTTGGTCGTTGTGGCCCCGTGCCCATGGAGCCGCTACCACCAACACCAGGCCACGCACAATCTTTTAGCACAGAGCGGAAGTCTCCCCGGAGGATCTGCACTGACACTCACTCTGCCGTCTTTTTCTTTTTTTTTTTTTTACCGGCACGACAGTGTTGGAGTGTTGCATTCGTGCCTGTTCTCGCCCTCGCACCACCCTCTCTACCTTGGTGGCGACTCCCTTCAGGTCTGACGGACAGATGTTGCCGTGGCTTCTCCTCACCGCTTCTCCCCGGAATCCCCGGGTTGGCCTGACGCACGCTCCAGAGTTTTTACCAGCATGGGCGCAAATCTCGGGGGACGTCCCCCCATAGGGACGTCATATGCTTCCAACTTAAAAGGTCTTTGCTTGCAACTACGAATCGAGTTAGCAAGGAGGAATCTTCTCTGCTGCTCTGCCTCCACAAACTTACCAAGGGGTACCCACTCCTCGGGGGCCCCGCTCTCTCTTCTTGATTTCAGACTGCTACGATGGGATCCGGTACTCGCTCCTCGAGGGCCTACGTTCCTGAATGCTCAGAAGACTCCTTACTGCCTGGAAGCGATCGCAGACTGAATACTGTGAGTTCTATTACAGATAGGATCCAGTACTCGCTCCACGAGGGCCTATGTTCCTAATCTCTGAAGACTCCCTTCTGTCTTAGACGTTATCGCAGGTACGGAGATCATGAGTTACCATTGCAGATTGCAGATAGGAACCGGTACTCGCTCCACGAGGGCCCATGTTCCTAAAACCCTTCACAGACTCTCTTCTATCTCAGAAGCTATCGCATACCTATATCTTGTGAAGTACTATTACAGATTGCAGATAGGAACCGGCACTCGCTCCACGAGGGCCTATGTTCCTAAAACTCTCCAAAGACTTTCTTCTATTCCAGAAGCCATCTCATACACAGATATTATTCTTATTCCTATATTTGTTTATATGCATTATCTCCACTAATTAATTGTTGTCCTTGATTGGTTCCCTGTCCTTTCCTTGCTAAGTTTTACTGTTCCTATTAATCCCATTTAGCCCCATCCTGTTCTATGTAATTTCCACCTGCTGTTATACTGTAAACCGATATGATGTTGCTACGAAATCGGTATAGAAAAGTTTATAAATAAATAAATAAATAAATAAATATATATTGTGAGTTCTTATTCCAGACTGCATATAGGAACCAGTTCTCGCCTACGGCTCCTGTTCCTGAATAAATTGAAGACTTTCTGTTGCATTGAAGCCATAACAGATATCTACAATTGTGAGTGCATCATCTACTACTGGTTATGTATCCAGCATACCCTGTCTACTCACTACCTATAGTCTCTCTCTACAGCTCAGCAACCCAGAGATCGCAGCTCCAGTATCTGAGGGACTTCAGCCCTGCCGGGCCCATCAGCTCACTACTGCCACCTCTGGTGGTTCTACTTCCTGTCTAATAAAGAACTGTGTTTGTCTCCATACTCCAGCCTAGCCGGTGGTCCCTCTCAGGATATCCTCCTGGGGGCATTGTCATCTGCCATCGGCCCAAGGATTCACCATTTTCCACTAAGTGTTTATTCCTTACACTACTAGAGTGGTATCATACAGACTGCCACACTGTGGGAGCCAACCCACAACAGATCATTGACCCCGCCTACGGGGTATTACAAATTGCTAGCTCCTCCTCTTGAGGGAGCAGCATTTATCAGATTACTCACTCCTCCCTTCTGGAGGAGGTGATCCATAAGAGTTTGCTAATTCCTTAGCAGATTCACAACAGATTGCTAACTCCGCCCCCTGGCAGCTTGATCAATAACATGGAGGCAGTAACAGCAGCGGCAGCTTCATGCATCTGTTGCCGTTGCTCTGCTCAGGCACTTCTTTTCCACCATTGACGCATTCCTGGCTCCGTCCCTCACGTGGAAAAGAAGTACCTGAGCAGAGCAACGGCACAGATTCATGAAGCCGCCGCTGCTGTTACTGCCTCCAACACTGCCATGCTAGTAAAAAAAAAAAAAAGACGGCAGAGTGAGTGCCAGTGCAGAGCCTCCGGGGATTCTCCTGCTTTGTGCTAAAAGACTATGCGGGTCCTGGTGTTGGTCACAGCCAGTCTCAGCCACTGGGCCATGGCATAAAAGTAATTGAAAAACAAAAACCAAACATTTTCATCTGGGACTTCCAACCCGCCCCTTCCCAAACCAAGGCAGGAAACGAAGATGCAAAAAGCAGCCCATCCAAATCCTAATCTCGGGGCCCTGCCTGGGTCCCCCTGACCACCAATGTAAGTAAAACTAATTTTTTAAAATGTATTCAGAGAGAGAGAGAGAGAGAAAGCAGCTGAGTCAATGAATGTTGTGTTTTTGACTGAGAGTGACCGTGTGTGTGTCAGTGAGTGCTGTCAACGAGCATGTGCAACAGTGAGCATGTATGTGAGCATGACAGCACGTGAGTGTCAGTGAACAAGTGAGTGTGTGTGCGAGGATGAGAGAAAGCTGAGTCAGTACATAAGGATGAAAGAGAGAGCATATGTGAAAGTCGGTGAACATGTATGTGTGTGGGTGTGAGTGTATGTGTGCGAGCAGTGAGTGTATGTGTGAACAGTGCATACTCATATGCACTGTTCACACATACACTCACTGCTCGCACACATACTCTGCGAGCAGTGAGTGTATGTCAGTGAGTCAGCACATGTGAGTGAGCATATGAGAGAGTATGTATAAGAATGAACACGTATGTCACAGAGTGTCTATATGAAAGCAGAAGGTTTGTGCAGATCACCACCTCTGACTAAATCACAACAATCTCAGGGTGACTGGAATCAACAGTTCCAAGCTATGGAGAGCAGGATAATTTTTCAAAATCCTTTATTCTTTTTAATTATTGGATAGTATTTCATGTGTCTGCTGTTTTAAAACTTTTTATAGGTATTAGGAAATGTTTAAAACTTTTTCAATTTTTGATTGTTGGATGCTCTATTCATTAGCTGTTTTGAAATATTCTTATTAATGTGGTTTTAGTATTATAATTTATATTTTGTGTTTTTATTGTTCTGTGTTTTATAAGTGTTACGCCCGTCGGTCCCAACCGCTGCTGCTCACCTCTTTCTTCACTTCCCTGACTCCGTGGGGTAGGCTGGCAGCCTTCGCCAGCTGCCGACGGCCTGTCTACCGCTCCCAAGCCTCCTGGGGTGGCACGGAGGCCGCTGATCGCCATCTTGCCGTCAGAATCCCTTAGGCGCGCGCGTGCACGGGCCATTCTTAAGCACGACAAGGTGGGAACCTCTGGGGCGTCCCCTCCAGATGATGTCATCCCTTCAGGATATTTAAACCCACTGGCCCTGCCTACTGATGACTTGGCAAAGAGATCCATCCTTGCTAAATCCGCCTCGCTCTCAGAGGACCCTGCTTTCCAATTCCTGCTTCCTGGCATAAGACGTCTCGGGTATCCGCTCCTTGGGGGCCCTCTCCTCGTCTTGGCTATCCGCTCCTCGGAGGGCCTATCGTTTGGAACATCTGCCTGCCCCGTTCCTTGGGGCTTCCCTGGAACCATCGCTACTCTTCTCGTGAGTACCCCGCTCTGCAGACCACTTTCAGTTCTACTGAGGACCTCTCTGGTGTACCCCGATCTGCGGACCATTACCATCTCTACTGAGGACTCCCTCGGGCCTATCCCATTCTGCGGGCCTTTACCAACTCTACTGAGGACTCTATTGGTGTTCCCTGTTCTGCGGACCACTATCATCTCTACAGAGGACCTCACTGGTGTACCCCGCTCTGCGGGCCAATACCATCTCTACTAAGCATCTCATCAGTGTACCCCGCTCTGCAGACCGCTATCATCTCTACTGAGGACCTCCTGTGGTGTACTCCGCCCCGCGGGCCACTACCAAAGACCTCTTCGGTGTACTCCGCTCCACGGACCACTACCACCTCTATTGAAGATCTCATCGGGGTATCCCGCTCTGCAGACCATGACCAACTCTACGGAGGTATCCCCTCTGGGTATTCCCCTTTCCACCGACCCTGTGTTTCTGGGTCTGTGAGACCTCCTCTCTGGCACCCCCCCGCTCCGTGGGTAGTGTCACTCTATCTCTTTAATAAAGACTCTAGACTGATACTGTGTCTGATGTCAGCTGAGACTCCGCCTCCCAACAGTGAGGCTCACGGGGCTCCTCCCTGTGGGCGGTACCTCCTCTCATCTCGGCCCAGGGCCCACACTAACTAATCCTAACAATAAGGAACGGTGATGTTTTTCTTTTTCCATTGTTGTACTGCTTGTCTGACTTGGTTGTGGTTTCCAGTTCAGTTTTGTCTGCATGTTTCTATTTATAGTTTATGACCTCCCTATTCTGTATTTGGTGAGGATCTGTTTATGTTCTGCTTGTGTGACTGAGGTGAAGAATTCTGCTAGCGTGTCCTTTCTGCATAGGGATCTATATTTTTATAAATGATCTAGAAAGAGGAACGATGACTGAAGTGATCAGATTTGCAGATGATACAAAATTATTCAGGATAGTTAAATCACAAGTGGATTGTGATAAATTGCAGGAGGACCTTGCGAGACTGGGTGACTGGATGTCCAAATGGCAGATGAAATTTAATGTGGACAAGTGCAAGATAATGCATATAGAGAAAAATAACTCAAGTTGTAATTACAAGTTTTTGGGTTTCATGTTAGGAGTTTATCACTCAGGAAACATGTAGGTGTTAAAGTGGACAATACTTTGAAATTGTTGGCTCAATGTGCTGTGGTGGTCAAAAAAGCAAACAGAATGTTAGGAATTATTAGGAAGGGAATGGTGAATAAAACAGAGAATGTCATAATGCCTCTGTATCGCTCCATGGTGACATCATACCTTGAATACTGTGTTCAGTTCCAGTTGCTACATCTCAAAACAGATATAATTACACTGGAGAAAGTACAGAGAAAGGCAACCAAAATGATAAAGGGGATGGGACGGCTCCCCTATCAGAAAAGGCTAAAGAGGTTAGGGCTGTTCAGCTTGGAGAAGAGACGGCTGAGGGGGGATATGATAGAGGTCTTTAGAATCATGAGAGGACTAGAACCAGTGTGAATTGGTTGTTTACTCTTTCAGATAATATAAGAACTAGAGGGCATTCTGTGAAATTAGCAAGTAGTATAATTAAAACAAATCAGAGAAAATTCTTTTTTATTCAACGCACAATTAAGCTCTGGAATTTGTTGCCAGAGAAAATGATTAAGGCAGTTAGCATAGCTGGGTTTAAAAAAAAGTTTGGACAAGCTCCTGGAGAAGAAGTCCAATAACTGCTATTAGTCAAGTTGACTTAGGGAATGGCCACTGCTTATTACCAGTATTAGTAGCATGGGATCTGTTTAATGTTTGGGTACTTGACAGGTGCTTGCATCCTGGACTGACCAATGCAGGACTTGATGGACCCTCGGTCTGACCCAGTATGGCAACTTCTTATGTTCTTGGCATGTTCTGCTTTCTTAATTGAGGTGTACTGGTGTTTTAGGGCCTGATGTAATATTTGCAATGTTGCTTTTCATGGGTAGGGTTGATACTGTTTGAGCTCTGCAGTTAGTGCTGTTTTGGTATGGGAGGTTTACTGTATTGTAATTTGTAATTCAGTTTATTCATAATTTTCAGAGGGCCAAGCTCACACCTAATGCATTTTACAATAGGTAGGCCTAATACCAAATGGGTTGCAAGAATCTTGCTTTTTTGTGGGATTTTTCCTGGAATATCTCTAGCAGTCTATCTGCCACTCCTCTGGGAACCCTGACCCTTGCATCCCCCTTCCCCAGTATTTCAAATCATCAAGAGGGCTAGATTCCAAGTGGGATAACCCCCTTCCCCCGCGCTCACTGTGATTTGACCTGCACCACACCTTGGGAGGTGGGGGGCATTTTTTTTTCCTTGCCTCAGGCAGCAGATTGCCTTGAGCCGCCCCTGTACTGATTGATAGGTTATCCTTCTCGTTAGTGACAAAGGAATCTGTTTCTTTTTGTGGGAGCTCTGGCCATGGTAGAATGAAGAGGCATTTTCAGTAACTACTTGGGAATGTACCCGAATATTTTATGCATAGTAAACTGAGTGCTCTGTGGTTTGCTTGCTTTTTTAATTTCTGCTAATGGCAAAGTCTGACACATTCTTCTGGAGCAGGTCAGGGTTAGGAATAGTAGAGGATCCAGGCAGCACTTGCTACAATAGGGTATGATAAGAGAGGACAGGGAGGATCACACTCGTATACACGCACCATCACGTGCCTGCGGGTCCTGGGAAAAGGAGAAGGCATGCGAAGCAGATGGCCTGCCAGCCAATAAACACTCAACCTACAAGATAGCCCAGTCGCAGCATGGCAAGCACGAAGAAATCCAGGAGGCCCTGCAGGTAGGATGTTCCCAGTACCGCCCTGGTCCATTCTGCGGCCTTTCTCTAGAGCCTAGCCATGGATGCCGAGCCAGAAGTTGGGCCAAGACCAGCCTGAGGAGGAGAAAGAGGAATTCATCTGTGAGGAACTAGAAGGCAAGAAACAGGTCCTGGATGAAGACATGCCCCAGAAGACATCAGATACACTCATTCTGGAAATGACTAAGCTGGTACCTCAGAAGTCAGTGGAGAGCAGAGTAAACCTTGTCCTTGCCTTCTCTCCCAGGCAGACTGCAGCCTTCCAGGATGCCTTCGAGAATTTCAGGAGAAGCCAAAAGGAGGATTGACAAGGACGACCTGCAGTACAGTTTAAACACCATGAACATCTGCCTGAATCACCGGGACACCTTCGAAGTCTTGAAGAGTGCCGATGTTGACAGAGATGGGAAGTTGAGCTTCACTGACTTTATAACCACTCTCACCAATGACTATCGGTTCATTCTGTTTAAGGAGAGTAAACGCCAGCACTCCCGAGTCCTCTCAAACTCGGAGACCTTGGACATCATCCTTTTCGATGCCATGTAGCATATGGTGATGAAGACATTTCTCCCCGGCAGATCCATGGCAGAGATAGTCTGTTGCTACCAGAAGAAGTGCAAGGAATCCCTTATGCTAAAGCCGAGAAGGAAGGAACCAAAATATGGCAACTTCTTTCAAACATGTCTCATCCAGGAAGACAAGGCACCGCTTATCATGGGAGTGTCTAAGAATTGGATCCTGAAGCTCCAGAAAAAACTGGAGGATGAAGAAGCTGGCGAGGAGAATTCTGAACTAGAAATAGTAGATGCAAGAGAGGACAGGGAGGATCACACACGTATACATGCAGCCTGCAGCCAGAAAAATTGGCCTTTGGATTTAAAATGTCTTCCAAACCAAACAGAATCAAGCCTTTGTGAGAGATTCTCCATGGCACTTAAACACTACAGAATGAAGCCCAGGTTACCCATTATGGAGCAGTCTTCTGAACCAGTGTTGAACAAATACGCCAGCATGAGCCAGCAATGAGCCAATGTTGTCTCGGCATAGGGTGAAGGGTGGAGAATAACACGCAGATGAAATGGGGGGGGGGGGGGGGGGGAACGGGACTGAGTATTTGCTCAGCTGTATGGAACTGTACAGGGCCAAATAGAGATAATACAAATCTATGTCAGAGAGTGCTGGTGCAGTTGCACTGGGCTAAGAAATAGGTGGAGTAACATGCATGGCTGAAATCCTAATTTCAATTAGCATGGGATGGTCAGATGTTTTAGACTACAGCCTTTCTAGGTTTGGTAGCTATCTGGATTATTACAAAATTAACCAGTCAAATCTGAGACAGGGTCTGGGTGTTGAGTTAAGTATGGAACTTGTGAGAGCCGAAAAGGAAGACGACAAGGCCTGAAACAGTGTACCAGCAGAGGTAGTGGAGATCAGCACCTTAACTGAAATTAAATATATTTGGGACAGAAATAGAGGGCAGTTAGGAACAGGGCTGAAAGATATTGGATAAAAGATATTGTGTGGGGAGAGGGAGGGGAGTGCAGGGGAGCTGGTGTTGGTTTAGAAATGCGATTTATATGCTCATCTACCCCCCAAAATGGTAGAGAATTAGACTGCAAAACAATTGGACAGACTGGATGGGCTAATTGGTCCTTATCTGAAGTCATCTACGATGTTACTTTGAGAGTGGCAGATGCCTGGAATAAGTTTAACCTACCAGTAAAGATGCTGGAAACCAGTGCTGTGGAAGAATGTAAGCTTGCTTGAGACAGTGGGCACTGATAAGAACATGGGTGAGAGGATGGGGGACCTGAGTGTTAATTTAGCTATGGAAACTCGTAGGCTCATTTATCCAAAATGTAGGGGAGGAGCAACTCAACTGAGTTAGATAAAGAGCCATATCCTATAGCCAGCCAAACTTATGCAGCCTAGGGCTAGAGCAACATAGGTAATCAAGCTTGTAGGGCTGACACCTGGGATATATCCTTTGCTTGAGAAGTCTAGGCATGGACAGTCAAGCCAATTAGTCCTTGTCTGCCAACATCTACAATGTTACTGTAATGCAGTATTGTAGGACTATGCCCAGATGTGTATCTCACATTACAATGTCTGAAAGCACTGATTAATATGTTGTGCAAATTACAAGAGTGCAACACTTGGACCAAAGCATGTTTTAATTTCAAAACTGGAGAATTTAAATTGATAAAATATCTTTTGAATTTGGTATTCAATGCAGTTTTTTAAATGATCGTCTGCCCAGGGAAGCTTAACATAGTAACATATTATGTCAAGCTTCCTTGGGCAGAAGATCAGTTAAGCCTAGTTTTCAAAATATGATAATTAACTTTTGGTTTTTTGCAAAATATTGGATTGTTGTTTTTTTTTTTACTAATAGAGATTGCAAGATCCAATTAGAATGACATTCAAATAATTTGTAGATTAGCATTTTTGAAATGCCCATCTTTAGAATGGAGGCTAGGCTAGAGAGTGCTCCAATTAAATGGAGCAATTAAAGAAGATCCTCAGACATTTCTGAGGTCTCATTAGTAAAAGTGTTGGTTGTTACAGGCATCTTCACAGATCATGGTAGTGTCTAGGCCAAACACCGCCCACTCACTTTTGGGAGCTTTAGACAGTGACTCACTTCTAGTTAAACAATGGTAACTATTTTCCCAGTCTGTTTCATTTAGATATATATATATATAAAAGCCCATTGATGATTGCTCTGGGACACAAGTTCAGCAGTCAACATCACTGCATCTTTGAACTAGGTCTTAAGGAGAGCTAAATTCCAGCAATGAAACAAGACACTTAGGTGTGAATTTGGAAAATGCCTGTCAGAATCTGTAGAAGTTTGCATGCCATTTCTATGCCCCATAGGGAGCATTGCACATGGAACTGCATACCAGGCTTATGCGTTGTCAAGCATACGATGGAGCAGCAACTATTTTTTTTTTCTGCAAGCAGTAAAACTTGTGTTAAACAATGTGTTTACTGGTAATGTGTTTTACTTGGGAAGAAATTAAAAAGTATTCGAGCAGCAACGAGAATAGCATCGGACTCAAAAGTCTGACTCCTGAACGTCGAAGTACTGACCAGCAATCTAAGTACTGGAAGCTTTGGACCTGGACTGAAAAGGGTGCCTAGGCTTTAAATGGTTGGCTATCGTACCGCTCAAGCTATTCATGGGTCTTCGTGGCCTACAGTCAACCTGCTTCTTCCAGTCAAGGCCTGGGATGTTAAGGTCAGTTCCCTTAGGGCCAGATTTTAATACCTCCGTGTGGGCGAAGGCGGTCCGGGGGTGTGGCCAGAGGCCCCCGTAGGCCCAGTAGTCTGGGGGATCGCGCGCCGGCACTTGGCCGGCGTGCGCAACCTACGCCTGCCCAGAGGCAGGCGCAACTTCCATAATAAAGGTTAGGGGGGGGGGGTTAGGTAGGGCTGGGGGGCGGGTTAGGTAGGGGAAGAGAGGGGAAGGTGGGGGGGGCAGAAGGAAAGTTCCCTCGGAGAGAACAGGGAAAGCCATCGAGGCTCCCCTAGGGCTCGGCGCGCGCAAGGTGCACAAGTGTGCACCCCCTTGCGCGCGCCGACCCTGGATTTTATAACATGCGCGCGGCTGCGCACGCATTTTATAAAATTGGGTATAGATTTGTGCGCACCGGGTTGTGCACCCAAATCTACGCCCACGCGTAGGAATTAAAATCTGGCCCAATGAGTGGTGGTGATGAGAATCAGGCAGTGGGTCCAGTGGACGGGGATGGATGGGGGTGGGGCTGGACTCCAGAGAATGTAGTTCTGTGTTCTCATCCCTTTTCTCACTTGCCAGCCATGGTCTTATCCAGCTGGGATGCACACAGGATACAAGCATCTCGTCCAGACAGAGTAACACTGAGCCCAATATTGAAATGCTACTTAGCTGGATAAGTAGGATTTATCCGGCTAAGTGGCAGCCACTGAATATGGGCTATGTTCAGCACGTGCCACTTGCTGGATAAGTCAGTTATCTGGCTAAATAGGTAACCGGTAGTCAATGAGCGGGAAATGGGCGGATCGGGGCGACGCTACTTATCAGGTTATCTTGACTGGAGAAATGCCTATATTCAGCCTTATCCAGTTAAGTTAAACTGAATAAGTTAGACCTGCACAATAGCAAGTCTAAAGTTATCCAGACATAACTTATCCAGATAACTAGAACTTATCCTGTTATATTCAGCAGCCTCACCATGCCTCACCGGATTAGTAATGCCTCACCGGATTAGTAATATTGAATATCTTTGAATATTGGGCCCACTGTAATCAGGAATGACAGACCTAGGAAGTAATAGGGTATTGCAAAGCCAACGGAACTTTTCATAAGGTTCAGAGAGATTTTTGCTCTGGATGTGAGAAACCTTTGAAAACATTGTTTATTAAGGAGCAGGGGAACATTTTCTTCTAAACAGGTGTCTTGCAAATTTAAAGTGAGGAATCTTACAATTATGAGCCCTCAATCCTGCCTCTAGGTGTCACCGTTGCACAATGACTACAACTCCTTCTCTCCCCAAGTTCCGTAGCATCCCTAGTCCCAGCTGAGCCAGAGAGCAAAGGCCTGAGCTGATAATAAACCCAGGTCTTTACACATGGCTGGCCCAGCACAGTGACTGGGCAGCCAGGCCAGCTGAAAGCGAGGAGTTCTGTTTGTGACCGGTCCCTTTCCTAAAATGTTATAGCTTCAGAAAAGAGAGACAGAGGACAGAAGAAAATCGCTTTCTGCTAGCTGTATTCTCTGGTAATCTGACAATCATAGGCAGAGTTTGTTTGAAAAATGCGTCTTTGACACTACAGCAGCTAAAGTTTCATGTGGGAAAACCACAGACCAATACAGTACAATAAGCAGCGGTGAAAACCTGCATACGGAACATAATTACAGGGCCAGTAGGTCATCACTAACAGATAATATACAGATGAGCTGGGGTGGCAGTGCGTAGCTGCACTGGAAAAGGGAAATGTGCTCTTTGAAAATCAACATCTTTGCTGCATATATAAATTTAAAACGTCTGCTGAGCAATCAACATATGGTATTACTAGCAATCAACCAAGCAGCCATCTCAGTTGCCTGTCAAAGACACTATCTTGCCTTTCTTCCACCAAAACAGCAAAGTATAAAATCAAAAGCTTATGTAACACATTTTGGGTTTGAGTTGGCTGGGAATAGTCAGCCATAGTGCCCAGGGCAGAGAACTCCAAGTTATAACCACTTTGAGAAGCTTATTTGGACTGTGCCAAAATCCTGTCCCGTTCTACAGCTGCAGCCAACAGACGAGCTCTACCAGCAGGCTCTCTCCCTTTCCACGGACTCCAGCCAGTGCCCACTGCTCCAGAGAGGGGAACAAGATGCTGACCATCAGAGTAGATGACCTGAGATGAAGAATGTTAAGAGAGGCAGGGCAATGGTTATTTTGTTTCTGTCCTACTCTTTTATCCTGTTTAGTCTGGCAGCTTTTACTCTTTCAGTAAAAAGCCTTGAAAGAAAATAGTTTTGTAAGCTTTTCAGAGCTTGAATTCTGCAAAAAAAAAAAAAAAAGCCCCAACCCTGAATGTTTTTGAGGTTTAACTTTATACTGCATCACCAGTTAAAGTAGAATCAAAGCGGTTTGCAACATTCACATATGCAATAAAGAAATAATCAGAAACATACAACAAAACATGTTACTAATTAGTTGACAAACTGCTTGCTGACTGCCACCCTGCACAGCATACAATAAATGAGACCTAGAATGTATTTATTGTGTTTTCTATGTAAAGGAATTCCACAAAGGGCCAATCCATGAATATCTGAAGGGTCCGATGTCCGCATTGATAAGGTCCAAAGCAAGTCTCATGAAAGATATTATACATTTTCATCCGATCTGCACCCTTCGGTGCACTGGTGGAGAACGTGAACAAGCTTAATTTTATTCCAGAGTGACATCTGACAAAGGCTTAAGTGGTGTAAGATCAATTCTAAGCTTAAGCAAACCTTGCATTCAGTGTCTCCCGCAAGCCTGTTTAAAAGGTTTCTGTTTCCCCCCCCCCTCCCCCCAATATTTCAAGGAAAAGGCCAGAAAGGGGTCACATCTGCAAGATACCTTTGAAGCTGACTAAGCTCAACCACAAAATAAACCACTGCTAGAAAATGAATTATGGCCTATAAAATACCTTCTTACACAGTCTGTGGCTATTCCTAGCCGGAGATACAACAGCCACTTAAGCCAAACCACAAGAGTTTAACAACAGCCCGAGGGAAACAATGACATCATTACGTGTAGTGCTCCTAGAGGACTATTAAAATGCATATTTTCTCCATAACGTCTTTTCGAAGGGGGGATCCAAGGACCTTCTCCCCCTTTTTTTTTTTTTTTTGCAACTTCCCATTGTCCCATGCTATGTGGCTTTCTATTAACTGGGATGCCATTTGACTTTTCCACCAGTCTTCTCCTGGTTTTTTTTTGGGACAGAGGTAGAGATGCAGTCAGATGATCTATTCTAAAACGAAAGGAAGAATTTTGTTTATGTTTTTTTTGTTTTTTTTTTAATAAACCATATAATTATAGGCTCCTATTCTTGGGAGCCAGCCTAGCCAATGCTGGTTTTGGCGATATCTTGAAAGAATGTGCGTGACACACGGTATTTGTTTATTTATTTATTTGAACTATTTATATTCGGCTTTCCCAACATTCTTGTCCAAAGCAGACCACAGGTCAAAAACCACATGCATCCAATGCAAATAATAAAACAGAACAGGGTAACGTTCAGCCCTGCGCAGGTATCCATGCGCTGGCAATCTCATGCAGTCATAATCCATGGGGTGGGCAAGTGCGGATCCAGGGTTTGAAAGATCCGCCGGCCCACTCACCTGAGGCACGCGGGATTTGTTTTTTCCAGGGGCAAGGAGGTAGAGTCTTTGACATTTAACCAGGACTTGGGAGGACAGAGAGGGATGCAGCGGGGAAGGTGGGGGGGAAGAAGGGGATGAGGTTGGGGTGAGAAAAGGAAAGTAATACGGGAGGAGAAAAGGAGCGGGAGGGGAGAGAAAGGTGAGTGAAAGGTGAGAAACTGAAGCAAGAGAGGACTGCATAGAGGTATAATGGGGGCTGTTTACTTGCCGGGAAAGAAATGGACTCGCCATGAACTCCTGCCTCCTGCCCCCTCAAAAACATTATTGGGGGGAGGAGGAAGAAACAGTGGGAGTACATGGCAAGTGCATTTAATACCTGATGAGCAAGTCCTGGAGGAATCTTTAAAACCGTGAAGATACCTCATGCATAATCATTTCATGAAAACCAGACCAGCTGGGGTGCTCCTGAGGAATTTACTGGCAAGAGCTTGCTAAGGGTTGCAGGCTCTTCCTCTGCATTAAACATGGAAAACGTTATGATTAGTGCTTTTGTATGTGCTGGGCACTCTGGTTTAACAAACTTAAGTCATCATTGCTTCCTATGATCCCAGTCTCTAGTTGTTCCAGCTGAAGGGCAAGTAGTCTTTCTAGTGCTCCGCTGCATTGCAAGAAGCAATGTTTTGATCCTGATGAAGGAAGGCCCAAATTTAGGCAACGTAAGAAATTGCCTAGGGTGCCGAACTTGGAAGGGGCCAAATACCAGGGTCAAAGAGAAGAGCAAGGAGGAGCCTGCTCCCACCAAAGGAGGGGTGCAATGGAAGTCTGGGACTCTGCGATGGAGTGAGGTGTGTGGAGGGTTCATCTACTTTCTAGGGATGTGCTTTACTTTTTAACGACACTGCCTATTTCGTTTCATATTGAAACATAAAAATTCATGAAATTTGTATTATATTTTTCATTTAATGTGCAGTATTTTGATTTAGTGCGCATTATGGGGTAGATTTTTTTAAAAAGCGCGATCGCGTACTTTTGTTTGCACAGCAGGCGCAAACAAAAGTACGCTGGATTTTATAAGATACGCGCACAGCCGCGCGTATCCTCTAAAATCCTGGATCGGCGCGAGCAAGGCTGCCGATTTTGGGCAGCCTGCGCGCGCCGAGCCGCGCAGCCTGCCTCCGTTCCCTCCGAGGCCGCTCCGAAATCGGAGCGGCCTCGGAGGGAACTTCCTTTCACCCTCCCCTCACCTTCCCCTCCCTTCCTCTACCTAACCCACCCCCCCCCCCCGGCCCTATCTAAACCCCCCCCTTACCTTTGTCCCTAGATTTACGCCTGCGAGAAGCAGACGTAAATCTACGCCTGCTTCTCGCCGGCGTAAATCTAGGGACAGCGTAAATCGGGGGCGGGACCGGCTTCTTGCCGGTCCCGCCCCCGAATGTCGCGCCCCGCCCCCGAAACGCTGCATCATCTGGTCCCGCCCCCAACACGCCCCCTTCGAAAAACCCCGGGACCTACGCGCGTCCCAGGGCTCTGCGCGTGCCGGCGGCCTATGGAAAATAGGCGCGCCGGCGAGCAGGGCTTTTAAAATCCGCCCGTATTTGTGTTAGTATATGCTATTACAATTCAAATAGTGCACACTAAACAAAAAATAGCAAAATAAGCAACAAAAACAACAATATAAAAAAAATAAATAAAAAAGAAGAGGAGGAAAACGAAATAAAGCAAACCAAAGGGCCAGATTTACTAACATGCGAGCGGGTATAGATTTGTGCGCGCAACCCGGCGCACACAAATCTACACCCAATTTTACAACATGTGCACGCAGCCAAGCCCTAGGGAAGCCTGGCGCGCGCCGAGCCCTGGGGAAGCCCCGATGGCTTTCCCCGTTCCCTCCGAGGCCGTTCCGAAATAGGAGCGGCCTCGGAGGGAACTTTCCTTCCACTCCCCCCCCACCTTTCCCTCTCTTCCGCTATCTAACTCGCCCCCAGCCCTACCTAAATCCCCCCACCTTTGTTGTCTTAGTTACGCCTGCCTCTGGCAGGCGTAACTTGCGCGCTACAGCCAGCTGCCGGCGCACGATCCTCTGACACAGCCGCCATGCCGGAGACCTCGGTCCTGCCCCCAGACCGGCCCCAGACTGGTGCCCTGCCCCCTTCTCGCCCCTTATTCAAAGTACTGGGACATACGTACGTCCTGGAGCTTGCAGGCATCACCGAGCCTATGCAAAATAGGCTCGGCGCACACAGGGGCACTTTCTCGGGGTTATGCGTGTAAGTTACGCGCATAACCCTTTGAAAATCTGCCCCAAAGGTTTTATCAATGCATACCCCTACTACTTTGCTATCTCCAGGATATCCCAATCCCTACTCTCCAAACCTGCCTATGGATGCCAACATCTTAGATCTGGCCCTGGATGAAAGCTGCTGTCCAAGATAAAAATGTGGCTTGTTGCTGTGTTTTTAAAGAGTATTTTGCCTTTGTCTGGAGTACTTTCACTCAGAGAAGAGAGAGCTGATTAGTGGAGTGCCTCAGGGATTGGTTCTGGGGCTGGTACTGCTCAATATCTTTGTCAGTGATATTGCAGAGGGGTTAGAAGACAAATTTTGTCTTTTTGCGGATGAACTGCAACAGAGTGGAAATTCCTGAAGGAGTGGACAGAATGAAAAGTGATCTATGAAAGCCTGAGGAGTGACCAAAAGCTTGGTGCTAATGCCCCTGTACAGATCACTGGGGAGGCCTCATCTGGAGTGCTGGGTTCAGTTCTGAAGTCTGTACTGCAGAAAAGATAGAGATATGACAGAAAATGGAGACATATGAGATGAGACTTCAGGACCTAAATATTTTGTATACCCTAGAGTAGAGGAGAGACAGGAGGGAGATATGATACAGACATTTAAATACCTAATAATTATTTAAAACTGCAGTGGTATAAGCCTGGGCAAATGCTTTAGTCTAGTCAAGTGGCTTTGCTGGAGGTTCCCTCGTTTAGAGAGGTTGGGAAGGCTGGAACAAGAGCAAGAGCATTTTCTATAGTTGCACCTACTTGGTGAAATCCTCTCCCCCACAGATTTGAGATTGATTCTGGTTCATTTCAGATGAAACTAAAAATACAGATTTTTCCTGTTTAGGATTTGTTTGTGGCAAGATGTTGTTTGAGGTCGAAGGGGATGGGATGTTTTTGGAGAATGGTTATGGGGTTGGATAGGGTTGGCGTGCGGAAGAGAATCTGGAGTATGATCAAGTGGGGGAGATAAGAATTAAGGGGGGGGGATATGGTTGGAGTAGTTGAAATTTTTATGGGCTGACGATTATTGTGTCTCCTCCTCACAGATGTTCTGTATTTTGTTGTTTTATGATCTTTATTTTTACAGTTTGTTTATGTATTGCATTGCTATTGATTTTGTACAGTACTTTGGCAATTACTATCTGATCAGAGAGGTGGTTTATAAGACTGCACTAGAAATAAACCTTTTCCAGTGGAAAGGAGGATGTAGAACAAGGAGTCATGATATGAAGCTCCAAGGGGTAGACTCAGGAAGAACATCAGGAAATATTTTTTTCACAGAAAGGGCAGTGGATGCCTGGAATTCCCTCCCAGAGGAGGTGGTAAAGACGAGAATAGTGATGGAATTCAAAAGAGCATGGGATAAGCACAGAAGATCCCTGCTGACAAGAGGATGGAAATAAAGCCAACCCTGAAGTAACCTGTGGTAACCTGCAATGAGCTGCAGCTACAACTTTTAAAAGAAGGTGAAGGGGTAACTTCTATGGAGCAGCAGTTACAATCCTAAAGACCTTGCTGGGTAGATTAGATGGGACATTTTGGTCCTTTTCTGCTGTCATTTACTATGTTACTCTGGTTGGAAAAGTCTTCTACACACTTTCTGATGCTTAATGTTATCTAACAATATTCACAGAATCAATTGTTAAGAGAAAAATCTCTTAAGTGTACAACTGTTTTTTGTGTGTGGTGTGTATGTGAGACAGGGAGGGTGCTTGTGTGTGTGTGGTGTGTATGTGTATGTATGGTGTGTATATGAGACAGGGAGGGTGCTTCTGTGTGTGTGTGTGTGTGGTGTATGTGAGACAGGGAGAGAGCTTTGTGTGTGTGTGCGAGAGAGAGATGGAGCATGTTTCTGGCTGGCTGTGGCTGTGAGAGAGAGAGGGGGCATGTGTGTGATTGAGCCTGTTTGTGAGATAGAGAAGGCATGTGTGTGATTGAGAGCTTGTGTATAAGTGAGATAGCGAGAGCATGTGTGTGATTAAAAGCCTGTGTGTAAGTGAAATAGAGAGAGCATGTGTGTGATTTAAACCTGTGTGTAAGAGAGAGAGAGTGTTGTGTGATTGAGAGAGACTGGTCAGAGAGGTGACGTGTATGTGTGAGAAAGACTGAACAAGGAAATGACTGGTATGTGTGTGTTTGTGTGTGTGTGTGTGTGTATGAGAGAGAGAGAGTGTGAGAGAAAATTGTTAGGGAGATGACTGGTGTGTGAGAGATAGAAACTGGTCCTGAGGGTGTGACTGGTGTGTGAGAGAGAGAAGAGACCGGTTATGGTCCCTAAGGAAGAGGACCATGAGGACAGCTTCAGCAGCTACTACTGCTTCTGGTGTGGCCTGCAAGGAAAAGGAGTAGGAGAACTGCTGGACAGGGTAAGTAAAGGTGGCTTTTAAGTTCATTTTTCTTGATTGACTGCCATTTTAATTATTGGGTATTATGTGATGTCTGCCATTTTGAAATATTTTATTGATATTTGTACAATTTTTAGATAATTTTTATGAGTTTTTAATTGATGGATATTATTTTGTTCATCAGTTGTTTTGTAACATTGTTAGTATAGTTTTACAATTATTTCTGTGTTGGGATCTATAGCAGCCTGGCTTATTCTGTTTTCCTAATAGGAAGTGTATTAGTGTTTAGGACCTGGTTTAATATTTGTAGTGTTACCTTTTCATAGATAGGGTTGTTACTGTTTGAGTGTGTTCCATAATACAGGTGTAACTTTGTATGGATTAGTTTGTGTGCATTATTGCAGATCCTGGGACTATGTTAGATGCTATATTTCTGTTTCCATTTCTCCAGGTTTGCTTTGCATGCAGAATGGCTTTTTTGGGGTTCCACTCCAGTTTCTGTCTCCATATTTGTGCTCTGTGGTCTTTCTGTACTTGGTGAAGGTCAATCTTGTGTGTATGACGAGGTGAGATATTTAACTAACATGTAGGCACATAAAATACCTCACCTTATTTGTTGTGTTTTCTCAATAGGACATGCATTGGTGGTGAACTGCTGTAGTAGAGGGAGTTTGTGTTGCTATTATTGAGATAACACAAGAGTATCTTTTTTGTATGGTGAGTTGTATGGGGAATGTTCTAGCTCTGCTTTATACCCAATGCTGAGGGGTGGGGGTGGGGTTAGCCCTGTGACTGTCATGTATTCAGTGTGTCTCGCATGTGAGGACCATCTAACAGGTGTGTCCCGACAGAAAAAAGGTTGAGAACTACTGGTCCAACCCTCGTAGGCTTTTTAAAAAAATATTTATTATGAGTTTTTTCCTCTGTAGCAAACATTTCAAATTCTCTCTTAGCCTGTTTTATCAATGTTTTGCCAATGCTTATGCTTTTTTCTATTTTTTTTTCACATGGATGCTTCTTCCAATTTTTGAAGGAAGCTCTTTCGGCTAAAATCGCCTCTTCCATTTCTGCATGTTACCCCTGCCACTGCACCCCAGCGTTTATGAGCACGCACAAACATATCAGGTAAAACGGTAATCATTGTTCAGCTTCAAGTAAAGCAGGGGCACTAGCAGAATAACTTTAGATAAGCAAAACAGACGTTAAAAGGTTTTCACATCACCTCTTGCTTTTGTTCATGGTGCAGTAACCAGGCAGTATTTGTTCTGATCTTTATCAGGAACACCCCCCATTCCTTCCCTACCAGCCCCATGCAGGTGTCCCACGGATGCATATAAAAGCATCCGTGGGACACCTGCATGGGGCTGATAGAGCAGATTTTTACTCTGCCTGAATTCTAAAAAATGCTGTACGTTGTCTTGAATATAAGAACATAAGAACATAAGAAATTGCCATGTTGGGTCAGACAAAGGGTCCATCAAGCCCAGCATCCTGTTTCCAACAAAGGCCAAACCAGGCCACAAGAACCTGGCAATTACCTAAACACTAAGAAGATCCCATGCCACTAATGCAATTAATAGCAGTAGCTATTCCTTAAGTAAATTTGATTAATAGCCGTTAATGGACTTCTCCTCCAAGAACTTATCCAAACCTTTTTTGAACCCAGCTACACTAACTGCACTAACCACATCCTCTGGCAACAAATTCCAGAGCTTTATTGTGCTTTGAGTGAAAAAGAATTTTCTCCGATTAGTCTTAAATGTGCTACTTGATAACTTCATGAAATGCCCCCTAATCCTTCTATTATTCGAAAGTGTAAATAACCGATTCACATCTACTCATTCAAGACCTCTCATGATCTTAAAGACCTCTATCATATCCCCTCTCAGCCATCTCTTCTCCAAGCTGAACAGCCATAAACTCTTCAGCCTTTCTTCGTAGGGGAGCTGTTCCATCCCCTTTATCATTTTGGTTGACCTTCTCTGTACCTTCTCCATCACAACTATATATTTTTTGAGATGCGGCGACCAGAATTGTACACAGTATTCCAGGTGCGGTCTCACCATGGAGCGATAGAGAGGCATTATGACATTTTCCATTTTATTAACCATTCCCTTCCTAATAATTCCTAACATTCTGTTTGCTTTTTTGACTGCTGCAGCACACTGAGCCAACGATTTTAAAGTATTATCCACTATGATGCCTAGATCTTTTTCCTGGGTGGTAGCTCCTAATATGGAACCTAACATCATGTAACTACAGCAAGGGTTATTTTTCCCTATAATGCAACACCTTGCACTTGTCCACATTAAATTTCATCTGCCATTTGGATGCCCAATCTTCCAGTCTTGCAAGGTCTTCCTGTATTGTATCACAATCCGCTTGTAATTTAACTACTCTGAATAATTTTGTATCATCCGCAAATTTATTTATTTATTTTTTATTTATTTAATGAGTTTTATATACCGTCATTCGGAAACGTCAAAATAACACCATCATAATGGTTTACAAAATAGGTTATAGGGAAATGGGGGGTTAACAAGGGTTGTAAAGTACAAACTGTTATTAGGCTTAGGAGGTAACATAAGTAATGATTAAGTTCAGTTTATGAGTTCTTTCTTATTTACGAAAAGCATAGATGTGATGAATTTCAATTAGTCATGAGGTTGTATTGGAGGGCGGTGATGTTTAGATGATCCTTTTTTAAAGGTTTTTAGGTTTTCTTGAATTCTTAGCTTAGTCAGGAGGGAGTTCCAAAGTTTTGGGCTACCAAAGGAGATTGCTCTATTTTGGGTAGAGGTGAGTTGATTTGAGTGCATTGGTGGTGTTTTTAGGAGTCCTTTATTTGCTGACCTCAGGTTTCTACTTGGGGTATGTAGGTGTATGTAGGGGCTTAGCCAATTTTTTTGTTCTTCATATATATTTGATAACCTCATCATCATATTCCTTTCCAGATCATTTATATATATATTGAAAAGCACTGGCCCAAGTACAGATCCCTGAGGCACTCCACTGTTTATCCTTTTCCACTGAGAAAACTGACCATTTAATCCTACTCTCTGTTTTCTGTCTTTTAGCCAGCTTGAATCCATGAAATTGCCTTCTATTCCATGACTTTTTAGTTTTCTTAGAAGCCTCTCATGAGGGACTTTGTCAACCGCCTTCTGAAAATCCAAATACACTACAATATTATTTGGGAAGGTGAGCTACAAATTAAAAAATATATATTCATCAGAGCCACATCAAAATATATATTCATCAGAACCACATATTCATCAGAACCACATGAAAACAGCAAGGGCAGCTGAGGAGCATATCTTCATTGGGACCACATAGAGGTGTCACGCCGACACATGGAAAACACGAGTACAGCACGGACAGCCAGAGAGTGGATTTGCAGCAGAGCACCCATGCAAATGTAGGAAACAAATTGGAAGGAAATGTTCTGTCCCCAGCAGTGGGTACATGTTTGTATCTGTATATACATTGCAGTTTAACTGTGTCTAGTTCAGTCCTTCTTTCCGAGGACTCTTAATATTGAAACACTTTTTGTAACCATGATAAAAGTCTGTGAGCCTTGCCCTTAAGAGAAGCTCCCTCCCTCCTTTACTTTCTCTCACTATCGGAAGAACTTGAATGCCCCTCCCCCTCAATCTAACTTGAGTCTTCCTAAGTGCCCTATTGGCTCAAGGGACTGCCCTTCATGCTCCCCCTGTGTCACATGGGTCCTAGGCTCACTGCCATTGGACCTTGGGCCCCTGTCCCCAGCTTGTGGAGGCGTTTTCTGTAACAGCTCTCTAGGAGAGTTTCAGTCTTGCCCATGTAGGCTTCAAAGCCAGCAGCACTTTGTAAAGCTCTGTGAAACGATTGGCTTTTTTACATTCTTCTTATCGCTTTATTCTAAAGATTAAATCAGCCTCAGAATCCTCTCACCCTGCAACCCAGAAACTCCGTTCTCCCCTCTCCTACTTATCTCCAGCTACAAAGACCTTCTGCTTGGGGCTATATGTTTGAGATGCAACAATTGTAAGTAGAATTTTACCTGTACAATAAATAATTTCAAACTTAAAGGATCTTTGTCTTGAGGACTGATTGGGAAGAAAAGTTAGCTGTCTGGATGAGAAAACACATATGTTTTTATTGAGCCAGAACAGGGAAAGATCTAGGATTAAGACCCACAGGGAATCCGGACAAGCTGATGCTTTTAGGAATCTGGCTAGAAATGCTGATTTAAAGTGATTTGTAAAACCTGGTAAGCACTAAAGGCTGATTCATAAAGGTTTTCTGCCTGCTCTATGGGAAACCACCTTGATAAATCAGTCCCTATTTTTATTTATTTTATTTAAAAGTTTTTATATACCACACAATAAGGCATGAGTCTGTCTGACTAGGCGGTTTACAAGAATACATTCATAATACCATAACAAGATGACATTAAAATACAGTTAAAGTACATCACATGTGCAAAAACAATTTTAATCTTACTGTTGATGAGGGTACGGTAATATATAGCTGGGATTATTGTATATTATAAGCGCTGTTAAATAGGTAAGTTTTCAGTTTTTTCTTAAAATCTTTGGAATTTGCTGTTAATCGGATATGTTCAGGAAGAGAGTTCCACAGAGTCAGTCCTGCGACAGAAAAGGCCCGTTTTCGAGTTAGTGCTAGGCTTACTGTTCTGACTGAAGGGATTTCTAGTATACATTTGTCCATAGATCAGAGTTGTCTGGGTGGTTTATATATGCGTAGTAAAGAACAAAGCCAAACGGAGTTTGAGTTGTAAAGCAAATTATGGATGATAGACAGAATTTTATAAGTGATGCGGTGAGTAATTGGGAGCGAGTGAAACTGTTGTAGTATGGGCATTATATGTTCTTTGCGTGGTAAGTTGAAAAGGGCTCTTGCTGTAGCATTTTGACAAGCTGCAGGGGATGTATTGTTGCTAAAGGTAGACCTAGTCTAGATTGGTTAGAATTAAGGATTGTGTGACTGAGCGGAAATTGGATGTTAGTAGTAAGGGTTTCAGTTTTTTAAGCATGTATAATTTGAAGAAGGATTTTTTGACTATTTCAGATATGTTGTTAGTCATTGATAGCTTAGAGTCTATGATCATGCCTAGATTCTTTGCGTGGTATTTTATGGGTATGTGTTGATTTTCAAATGTGAATGCTTGTGGGGGTTGATGAACTGAGTCTGGAACTGTTGAAAGATATATTAGTTCTGTTTTTGCAGCATTTAGTTTCAATCTATTGTGAGATAGCCAAGTTTTTATTGTCGTTAGGTAAATATGAAATAGAGAAAATGTTTTGGACCAGGAATCAGAGAATGGTATTGTAAACTGTATGTCATCTGCGTAGATTTTAAAGTTTAGGTTGAGTCCAGCTAGAAGACGGTACAGAAGTGATGGGGGGGGGGGGGGGGGGGGGCGAACAACTGTCAGGGTTTGTATGTGTTTGAGATGGCTAGGGTTGGAGAGGGCAGGCTGGAAGGTAGAGAGGACGTCAGATGTCTCAATAGCTGACGACTCCACTGGTAGACTGAACTTGTCATGTTAAGGTTACTCATTTCCCCCACCTACCAACCCCAAACTTTACACATAAAATCAGAACTACTAAATGTATTTCTTTTTTAATTTTAAACTGTGGCAACAAAGGCTTATTTTGCCATAAAAGACATGCAGAGACAAAGAAATGCTGGCTTTGCTGTGTTATGTTTTTGTATAGATGTGAAGGGTCGAGATGAGAGATGTCTCCGCCCATAGGGAGGAGCCCTGTGGGCCTCTCCGTCAATAGGCGAGGTCTCAGCAGCGTAGGACACAGCCATATTATAGAGACTTTATTAGGCTTCCCAGACTTTATAGGCTTCCTATCCCATCCCACGTATCCATTTTCCTAGTTCCAGACTGCACGTCCCACTTGTACGCAATCCCCCACCCCTTCGCAAATCCTTAATCCCCATTCTTACCTCTCCTCTGACCCAATTCCTTGGCCTCACTACACTCTCCCTAATCTTGTTCAACTCTCAATCTTTATCAAAGAAATTACCCATCCTCAACGACCTACTAGTTGACTGCAAACCAGATATCTGTGCTATCACAGAGACATGGCTTAAAGACACCGACATTGTTGAAATAAATCAACTTCCCTCACTCTGTTATGATATTTTCTCAATCCCTAGAAAAAAGAAAAGAGGTGGTGGCCTCCTGCTTGCTGTAAATAAAAATATTAATCTTAAACAGATCCATATTACCCCACCCACCAAACTTGAAATCGGGCTCTTTAAATCACGTGCCCTCCAAATATGCCTTGTATATGCCCCTCCTTCCCTGCTTGAATCCAATCCCTCTCCCATTATCGAATTCATTGCTGACTCCATCAACATTGATACTCCTGCTATCATCCTTGGAGACTTCAATCTCCATATTGACTCCACTGTCCTATCCTCTTCTTGCGACAGCCTTCCTTCATGCCCTCCAGGCGATTGGCTTCCAGCAATTAATCACCTCCCCCACCCACAAAGCTGGCCATTCCCTGGATTTGATCTTCATCAATTCCTGTATCCAATCCACGCTTTCCCCTACCTGCACCCCAGTCCCCTGGTCTGATCATTATCTTATTGAGAGCCATCTTTCTATCAATACTGCCCCTATCAGAAAGAATCCTCGTCACACTACTATAATAGCCAGGAAAGCCTGTCCCAGTGAGGACCTCGCCTCTGCTCTCACTACCACCCTGCCCAATCTAGACTGCTCGGATCCTAATACTGCTCTTATCTCTTGGTGCAGCCTCACAGAAGACGTAGCAAATAAACTTTGCCTCCGTCTCCAAACGTGTCATAAACACAAACCTCGAAACCTTCCAATCCATGGTACACTATTGAATTAAAAACTTTAAAAAACAAGACTGCGACACAAGAGAGAACCTGGCGCAAGGACCCTACCCCCCAACATGCTGATAGCTTCAAAACTGCCTTGCATCACTACAGGCTCTCCACATTAAAGCATAAACGAGATTTCTATGCTGCCAAAATCCATGACTACAGCTATAATCCCAAAGCCCTATTTGCCTACGTGTCCAACCTCATTAAACCCACCACCCCCTGCATCCCTGATTCCGAAGCTGATGTCAAGAGCAATGAACTTGCACACTTCTTTCATAATAAAATCTCGAAACTCAGCTCCAGATTCCCTGACTCAACCCACCTTACCTCTCTGAGTCCTACTCCCTCCACCACTGTCCTATCGCTTTTGACCTCACTTCTGCCAAGAAATAGAAATCTATTCTCAAAAAACTCAAAACCTGCCTCACACCCAAGTGACACCATTCCCCCCAAAGCGCTCCTTGCAATCCCTAACACCATTTCCAGAGCAATAGCTGGCATCGTCAACTGCTCACTATCTTATGGCTCTGTCCCAGACTCACTTAAACAAGCAGTGGTCAAACCCCTCTAAAGAAGCCCTCTCTTGACCCCAAAGACCTGCGAACTTCCGTCCGATATCCAACCTTCCTTTCATTGCTAAGATAATGGAAAAAGTAGTTAACTCACAACTCACGGACTACTTAGAAACCATAATATTCTCCATGCCGCACAATTTGGCTTCGTAAACATCTTAATACTGAAACCCTCCTGCTTACACTTACCGACCACCTTCTTATAGGAAATGGACAAGGGCGCTAGCTACCTCTTTGCCCTCCTGGATATATCTGCCCGCCTTTGATACTATATGCCACAATCATCTACTCGCCCGCCTAGAAAGCATCGGTATCTCGGGCCTGGCCTTAGCATGGCTCAATCTTTCCTATCAAACAGAACTTTCTCAGTCAAATAGGCAATGCTATCTCTACCTCCCTCCCCTTACAACGGGGTGTCCCACAAGGCTCTTCCCTCTCCTCCACCCTTTTTAATATTTTACCTTACCCCTCTATGCCTCCTCTTAACTGAACTCAAACTTAACTTCTATCTATATGCTGACGATATCCAAATCATTATCCCTATCCACAACTCCTTATCCGATGCATTGAAGCACTGGGAAACCTGCCTCACTCCAATTAACTCTCTTCTAACGAACCTCCACCTCGCTCTCAATACCAACAAAACGGAGCTATTACTCATCTCGCCCCACTCTAAACCTCATTCACTTCATAACCCTACTTGTAAACCCTTTATAAACCAACCCTTTGTAAGAGATCTCGGAGTCCTCCTGGATGAGCAACTAAACATGAAAAAATATGTAAGCTCCATCCTCAAGGACGGTTTCTATAAACTAAACGTTCTAAAAAAACTTAAGCCACTGCTACACTCTCAAGACTTTCGCATTGTCATCCAAACTTCCCTCCTCTCTAAACTTGATTACTGTAATTCTCTACTCCTTGGCCTCCCACACGCTACAATCAAACCACTCCAAATGTTGCAAAACGCAACCGCCAGAATCATCACTAACACCCGTAAAACAGATCACATCACCCCGATCCTGAAAAGCCTTCATTGGCTACCTATCCCATTCCGAATACTCCACAAAACACTCACCATCATACACAAATCCATTTTCTCTCACAATTCCCTTTGGCTGGACATACCATTTAGCCCTGTCACTCAGACCCGCCCCACCAGGACAGTTCACAAAGGAACTCTGCAAGTTCCCTCGCTAAAAATTGCACACCTCTCCTCCACTAGGGAAAGAGCCCTTTCTATAGCAGGCCCCACACTCTGGAACTCCATGCCCATGACACTCCGATTAGAACCCTGCCCAATCAAGTTTAGATCTAAATTGAAGACCTGGCTATTCCATCAAGCCTACCCTGACTAATCCTTCCTCCCCTGTGAACCCAATTCCGCCATTGTATCCCGATCTACTCATCGCACTTTATAAAGATTATGCCTCTTCGGTTAGAGTTAAGTTTTTACCAGTTGCCGTTGTTGCATTTATTGCACTTGTTGTTGATTTTTGACTTATTTAACTAGTTCACAACTCTGTATTTCTTGCCTTTCTCAGTTTGTTATATCCCCTCCCACTCCCTGTTATAATGTAGTTTCCTCGCTTTTGTTAATATGTAAACCGGCATGATGTGCCTATCTAATGCCGGTATATAAAAGTTATTAAATAAATAAATAAATACATGTAAGAAGGAAAAGGCAGAGCCCGCAGAGCGGGAGCTGTAATTCAGTACAGTTCTGAGCAGAGAGGTATATCAGGGTGATGCCACAGCTGAGATGATCCAGTAGTGGCCCGCAGAGCGGGGTACGCTGAGGAGTCTGTACTGTAGATGAAACGACTGAGGAGCAGGAACCCGGAAGTGGATCTTATAACTGTAGCGGCAATACCCTGCAGCTCAGGGTGTACTGGAATGGCTTCACTGAAGGAGGAGCGGTAGTGGCCCGAGGCAAGTGGTACTCCGTGGGAAAGCTTCAGCCAAGCTTGAATCGTTGAAGTCAGTAGTAAGGTACTCACAAGTGGAAGTTCCAAGATAATGTCCCAAGGTGTGGGTCAGGTAGATTCCTAAGGCAGGAAGAACTTCCGAGGAGCGGATAGCCCCCGAGGAGCGGGTACCCAGAGCGTCCAAACCCAGAGGGAAGTCCGGAACTGAAAGTCCAAAAGTAGAGTGAATTCAGCAACGAGGAAACTCCTTGCTAACTCGTAGTAGCAGAGGGCCAGTCGGTTTAAGTACAGCATCGAGTTGACATCATCCGGAGGGGACGTCCCTGAGGTTCCAGCCAGGACATGTACAAAGGAGGCCCTTGTGCATGCACGCCTTAGGTGATTCCGGATCCAAGATGGCGGTTGGCAGCACCCATGCCATCCTGAGGATGCCGGGGAGGTCAGCGCTGGCTGACGGAGACTGCAAGCCATCTGCGACCGACGGACAAAACATGCTAGTCCTTCTTTAAAGAAAGGGGTTTTTGGTAGCAGGGACCCCATGGTGCCAAAGAAGAACCAGTGGGTGGGGTGTAAGGGGAAAGAAGAGAAGGAGTGAGAGAGAGAATAAGAATGTGTGTGTGGAGAGAGGATGGGATTGGAGGGGCTCAGTGAGTGAGAGAGAGAGAATGTGAACGTGCATGTGTGTGGAGAGAGGATGGATTGGAAGTGAGTGGGAGAGAGAAGGGAGGGGATGGGGAGAGGGGAGAGGATACGGTGAGCGAGTAGTGAGATGGGATGGAGGCGAGAGGGTGAGTGAGAGAAGGGAAGAGAAGTGGTGCGTAAAACTGTAGGGGATGGCGGCGAAGGGGTTGAATGGACGGTGGCTGGGGTGAAAGAAGGAGAGAGAGAAAGGCGAGGAAGGAGAGTGAGCTTGGACAGGTGAGCTGGTGCGTCCGACGGGCTGCCCGGGCAGCGGGATGTGCGTGCCCTGTGCGCGGGGCGTCAGCGGGACCGCGTGCGACTAGCGCGGCAAGCAACTTGTTTTGGGGCTGTGGGATGACGTTGGGCGAGAGTGTCGGCTCAATTGAAGGACTCAGGCAGTCCCACCTACCTAGGACCACCCCAGTTTTTGGGGATGGCACATGAGTGGTTCCGATTGCACACAATGGTGACCCAGTGTTCTTCCCAGCCGATGAGAAACCCAGAAGAGGAAGTTGTGTCACGGGGGAGGGCCTGTGCAAAGTTCAGTCACCATGGCCAGAAGGAGGAGAAGCAGAGTCAACCCATGCACCAGGAGGAAAGGAGGAGGAGTCCAGCTCAGCTCCGGAGGGCTGAAGGTGCTGGGTCGCTTGTGCTGTCCAGAGGGAGAGAAGGTGAATGTGTGTGCGTGAGAATTAACCCGTGTGTGAATATGAGAGCAATGGACAAAGTTTGTGTGCTGCCCCTCCTCCTACTAATCCATGACAATCTCCGGGTAGATGGAAATCATAAATTCCCAGGGATAGAGAGCGAGGAATTTTTTATCCTTATTAATTTTAATTATTGTTGGGTGTTTTGAAATTTTTTACTGATTTTTGGGAATTCTTTAACAATTTTTATATGAATTTAATTATAGAATGCTATTCTATTCATCAGCTGTTTTCAAATAATTGTATATGGTTTTACTATTATGATTGATGTTTTATATTTCTTGATTATTCTGGTTGATGTTTTATGAGGAATGGTGATGTTTTTCCATTATTGCACTGCAGAATCCAGCTTGTTGTGGTTTCCATTTCAGATTTTGTCTGCATGTTTCTATTTAATCTTTATGGTCTCTTTATTCTGTATTCTGCATGTGTGATGAGGTGTAGCAATCTATAGCAGCCTGACTTGTTCTGTCTTCCTAATAGGAAGTGTATTTGTGTTTTAGGGCCTGGAGTAATATTTGAAGTGTTACGTTTTCATGGGTAACGTTCTTAGTGTTGTTTTGGTATGACAGATAGGGATGTGAATCGTTTTAGGACGATTAAAATTATCGTCCGATAATTTTAATATCGTCTTAAACCGTTATGGAACACAATACAATAGAGATTCTAACGATTTATCGTTATAAATCGTTAGAATCGTGACCCGGCACACTAAAACCCCCTAAAACCCACCCCCGACCCTTTAAATTAAATCCCCCACCCTCCCGAACCCCCCCCAAATGACTTAAATAACCTGCGGGTCCAGCGGCGGTCCGGAACGGCAGCGGTCCGGAACGGGCTCCTGCTCCTGAATCTTGTTGTCTTCAGCCGGCGCCATTTTCCAAAATGGCGCCGAAAAATGGCGGCGGCCATAGACGAACACGATTGGACGGCAGGAGGTCCTTCCGGACCCCCGCTGGACTTTTGGCAAGTCTCGTGGGGGTTAGGAGGCCCCCCACAAGCTGGCCAAAAGTTCCTGGAGGTCCAGCGGGGGTCAGGGAGCGATTTCCCGCCGCGAATCGTTTTCGTACGGAAAATGGCGCCGGCAGGAGATCGACTGCAGGAGGGTCGTTCAGCGAGGGTTCCGGCGCCTCGCTGAACAACCTCCTGCAGTCGATCTCCTGCCGGCGCCATTTTCCGTACGAAAACGATTCGCGGCGGGAAATCGCTCCCTGACCCCCGTTGGACCTCCAGGAACTTTGGCCAGCTTGTGGGGGGCCTCCTGACCCCCACGAGACTTGCCAAAAGTCCAGCGGGGGTCCGGAAGGACCTCCTGCCGTCCAATCGTGTTCGTCTATGGCCGCCGCCATTTTTCGGCGCCATTTTGGAAAATGGCGCCGGCTGAAGACAACAAGATTCAGGAGCAGGAGCCCGTTCCGGACCGCTGCCGTTCCGGACCGCCGCTGGACCCGCAGGTTATTTAAGTCATTTGGGGGGGGTTCGGGAGGGTGGGGGATTTAATTTAAAGGATCGGGGGTGGGTTTTAGGGGGTTTTAATGTGCCGGTTTTGCGATTTTTAGATTTTTAGATTTTTCACGATTTTTCACGATATTTTACCCCCCCAAACGGCAACAATACGATTCCCTCCCCCTCCCAGCCGAAATCGATCGTTAAGACGATCGAGGACACGATTCACATCCCTAATGACAGATTTACTATATTGTAATTGTAGTTCACTTTATTTTTGGCTTTCTGAGGGCCAAGCCCAAACCCAATACCCATGATACCATATGGGTTCCAAGCGTCTTTTTGACGCCACAGCAGTGCATGTAAAATAAATATACATGTTTTTGTAAATGATAATTTTACCTCAGAAACTGTACTTTCAATGTCTTTTTTCACGTAAAATCTGTCATTACATAATTATTATTTGTGTGTGTTGAGGGCTGAGAGGTCACACAGCTGTAAGAGTCTCTTAGGGACATCTACCCGGAGATTGTCATGGATTAGTAGGAGGAGGGGCAGCACACAAACTTTGTCCCTTGCACTGACCCTGAGAGAGTTCACCAAACACAAGCCCTCATCATTTACCTATTTCCTACTTCCCCAGGGAGCAAATGTTGGAGCGACATATCAAGGTGAGCTTGGATGTTCTTTTTAATCAGGCAAGTGGTGTCCAAATAATTACAACTGTTTCTGTATTTTTAGTCCATATTTTCTTGGTCTCTAATTCTATCTCTTGGTACTCGATGATCTTCTGTCTATTCATACACAGTACAGAATAGTTGCTTACTGCTGACACTTCTATTAGTGTCAGCTGTTTTTCTCAGGGGCAGGCCATCCCTGTACGCAAGCAGAAGGAAGACCCCAGCAGTTTTCTATCCTCAAGCATTTTATTGGTTGGTCCGGGAATGACTCATTATACTCTGATTTATGCAAAGAATGTATGTAAGAAAGAATGACTTTAACTGTAAATGTAAAGTAAGAATGGGGGTGGAGTTGAGGTGAAGGTAGGGGGCGGGGCATGATTGCCCCCAGCCCCCAACCAGGCAGATAGATTCCTCCTCTGTCTCATCTCCTCTGGTGGTGGTGCTGGAGCAAGTGGCTTCCCTCGCTGGTGGTGGTACTTGGGCCTATGGCTTCGCTCTCTGGCTTGGTGCTGCTTGGATAGGTGACTTCTCTCTTTGAGGCTATCAGGTCTGGGCAACCTTCGGGGGCTGATACTCATTAGGGTCAGTGGCAATGTAAAGGAAGACAATCATTAAGCAGTTTGATTGGCCAAATGCTGCACGATATTATGATATTAATAAATTTCACCGTCTGTGATATGCTGGACGATCAATCAAAAGTATATAGATGGGTATAGGTAGAAGGGACAGAAGACTGACTTTTCTCTGCCATTACAAATCAGAAAAAATACCTGGGGAGTTCCCCTGTGCTCCCGACACTCAGAATTGTTTTTAGAAGTCATTCTGATGATACATCGGCCTCTTAAAACATCTTGCTGTTTGAGTTAGAAAAGAAATGACTATCCGGAGAACTCTGTGCACAAGTCAACAGAGCTCAGTAAATTAAGTCTATGGAAGCAGTGGACCAAATCACTATCTCTGCATAGCTTGGTAATAATATCATCGTCTAGACACCGGAGCAGTTACCATCCAGACAGCACTTGCTTGAAAAAGTCTTGAACAATAAAAGTTATCTAGCCCACGATCCATTTTGTTTAACCTCTAGTCTAGGCAGATGTATTTCCAAGTGCTGTTTCATATTACTCTTACATGGGCTTCCTGTAGCAGATGGACCTTGTTTGCATGTCTCAGGCTGATGAGGACTTCCCTGACAACCACCTGTTCCAATACTTTCTGTGTGCACCAGGTGACAGGGTACATCCTCCTCCACTCACTGCTCCCCTCCAGCCTTCCTCCTTTAGTTCTTCTTGAGTAAAAAATCACCAGGATAATGAAGGAAAGTTCAGCAAAACAGTGGTGGTGTTTAAAAAAAAAAAAAAAGTATGCAGCATGCATGCTTGAACTTCTGTAGAGCAACTGAAGGGAGTCCTGCCTTATCATTTGTGCCCGCCTTTTGGCTAATACCCAATTGTAGGAGCTGGGGTTTCCGTCCCTTCTTAGCCTTCTGCCTGAGACTGAAAACCTGCATAACATGGAAGGGAGGGTAGGTGCTAACGATAGGCCCATCGGGAACACAATGTTACACCATTGCAAAGCAGAAAGATTACAAAGATTAGACCTTCTGCTAAAAAAAAAAAATGATCACGGTACTGTGTGCATTGCATTTTATTATGTGCTTTTACAGCCAAAAGTGGATAAGGAAAAGCAACTGGCAGCAAAGTGAGAATCTTAGAAAGATGAGAGCTGGAAGGGACCTCAAGAGGCAAACTAATCCATCTCCCTACCCCTAGGCTGGATCCAGCATACCTAATCTATCCTAGATAGTTTAATGTCTAACCTGGTCTTAAACATCTCCGAGGGCAGAGATTCCTCAGGTCTTTCAGTGTTTCTCCATTCTTAACATTTATAAAGTTCTTCCAAATGTCTATTAAATCATCTCTGATGAAATAATAAGCCCAGTACTTCTTGCCTTATCCCCAGTGGATGATGGAGACATGATTGCATCTTCTTTATTGATCGATTAACATCAGGCAGGTTTTAGAATAAAGAAAGAAGAAGAGGAAGTACGTCACCCGAGGCGCATGGACGGGTAGTCGTCTCGCTCCGTGTAGCTGAGGGAAATTTATGCGGTAAATATTAGCGAAACGGCCCGCAAACCAGCCCCGAAGCGTTTCCCCACGTAGGCGAGCAGAATGACCACGCGCCGCAAGACGGTCGACCTCTCTGAATTTTCCTATGGTGGCACTGCCGCGAAACCACCTGGGCCGCTGATAGAGGAGGAAAGTAATATGGCGGACGGCACGGCGCGCAACCCGGGGCAAAGCGTGGAAGTCAGCGGCGGTAATAGCGCTGAAGGGAACGATATTAAAATATGGCTCCAGGAGGCGAAGAGGGAAATTATACAGACCCTAAAAGCCGAAATTAAAGAGAGCATCGGGGCGCTGCGGACGGAGGTTGAAGATCTGGGAGAGAGACTCCACGTGGTGGAGCAGGGCGCTGACGAACAGGCCACAGCCATTTTACAGCACTCTAAGGAAATTCAGCTCCTCCAGCAATCAAGAGACGAATTGCTAACTAAAATGGAAGACCTAGAAAATAGGCAGCGGCGCTGCAACATACGGATACGAGGGATCCCGGAACAAGAAGGGACTATGGATTACGCTGCACTGGTGCAAGATATATGCAAGGCAGTGCTCAGTATGGAGGCCCAGGAACCTTATGACCGGCCTATAGCTATTGACCGAGCGCACCGAACTCTAGGTAAGCCTGTCGCTAATAAACCTAGAGATATCATCGCCTGTCTGCATAATTTTGCAGTAAAGGAGCTAATAATGGCTAAGGCACGCACGCTTCGCCAAATAAAATGGCGGGGGGAGATGATTCAGATATTTCATGACCTCTCGTCCGTCACCCTGCAGAAGCGCAGAGAGATGAAAAGCGTTACAGACACCCTGCGGGCTGAAAATGTGCGCTATAGATGGCTGTATCCGTTTGGAATACTATTCACAATAAGTGGGGACACGTGTGTGGCTAGAAGGCCAGGGGAGGCAGAAAAGTTCTTGCGTCAGCGTGGAATAGAGATCACCGGATCGGAAACTGGGATACAAGCAGGCAGGGCTGGGATGGGCCCCCGATGGCAACGAGCGGGGAAAGGAGGAAAACGCCTACGCAGACAGGAAGGCACTAAAGAGGGGCATGGGATCCCCGCAGACTGATTGCGCCAGCGGATTGGAGATGCAAGGTCTCGGGCAGGAGTGCGTTAAATAATGGGGAACTCCTGCTGCGGATGTCCTAAGGGGCACTGAGAGGGCATAGCTAATGCCCAGATATCCATCCCGCAGCATTGGGGGAGAAAAGGATAAAATGAGGAGTATGTCAGACATGTTGGGGTAGGGTGGAGGGGAGGGGGAAGGGAAGTTTCTAAACCAGCAGTTGTGCTTAATGTTGTTATTCAGTTGTTTGGTATAAGCTACACGGGATGATGTTCTTCCTCTTTTATGTTGTGGGTGAGGATGAATACCTCACTACGAATGGCTAGGGTTGGGGGGAGGGGGGTGGGGAGGGAGGGATACTGGGGGGGCTCTGAGATACGATTTTACAAAAAGCTACAGAGGATAGCCTGGGGGGTGGCTGACACAGCGGGGGGCATGATCACTTGCAGCCTGTTCTTATTCTATCCTGATTATGGCTGAACTACGTTTGGTATCCCTAAATGTTAAGGGCCTGAATCACCCGAGGAAACGACAGTTGTTGTTTAAAGATGCAAAGGCGCAGAAGGCCTCCATTTACTTTGTTCAAGAAACACACTTGCTGAGAAAGGATGAGAAATTACTCCGGGATAAGGAGTTCCCCACTATACTATTGGCATCAAACGGGGAAGGGAAAAAGACGGGAGGGGTGGGTATCTTGTTTGCTAAACACCTTAAGGTAGAAATCCTTGATAGCAAAAAAGACCGGCAAGGTAGATATATTGCTGTGGTGGCTAAACTTGATAATATCCTGGTTACTTTGATTAATATATATGCCCCCAACCAAAATCAAGGGGCTTTCTTCACTCAGATAGAACAGGCCCTTGGGGGGTTCATTCAAGGATCCTTGTTGATGGGGGGTGATTTTAATACTATTCTGAATACCCACTTAGATCATAGCCAGTGGCCCGGGGGAGGGAGTAAAGAGCATAGGGAGAGGCTCAAACTGGTGATGGACCACTGGGGACTCGTAGACATATGGCGACAACAGCATCCACGGGAAAGGGACTACACCTTCTATTCCAGAGCGCACGGGACATACTCGCGTATTGACATGTGGCTGGGGAGCAAACTTTGGACCAGGGGCTGTAGTGAGGTTAAGATTGGACATATTATATGGTCTGACCATGCAAACCTACAGGGTACCTTTCGCTTGGTGTCGGAGGAAATTGGGTCTCAATTTTGGAGACTGAATAATGGTTTATTAGCGGACCCACACTTTTGTGAATCCTTATCACAAGACATCCAGGAGTATTTCGACTTAAATAACAATGGTGAGGTTCCTTTGGGGACGGTCTGGGATTGTTTTAAGGCTGTCATTCGTGGGAAGCTTATAGCCCGAGCAGCAGCTAAACAGAAAGAGCATAAAAAGGCGAGGGAGGAGCTACTCTCAGTTATTGGGACACTGGAAAGGAAACATAAACAATTTGGAGGGGGGCGTACATTAAGGGAGTTAGATAAAAAGAGAAATGAACTACGTATTTTACTGGACGGTGAAATATTGGATAAGTTGGACAAAAATAGGGGGTTTCACTCTCTAGAAGGGAATAAGCCGGGAAGATGGTTGGCGCGGCAGTTGAAACAACAGATTGCCCAGAGCACGATCTTTAAAATTAAAGACCCCCAGGGCAATTACATACTGGATAACAAGGGCATTCGGAATAGGTTTGCCCAATTCTATACTGAGTTATATTCGCCAGGGCCGCACTCCCCTCCTGAGCGCATTGAGGCCTACTTGCAGGAGACCCGGATGCCAACTTTAACGGCTGACCAATCCCGAATTTTAGATATGCATATTACTAAGGGGGAGATTTCTGATGCCATAGTAAGCCTTAAACCCTTTAAAGCGCCAGGCTTAGATGGATTTACAGGACTGTTTTATAAGAAATTTAAGGATCTTTTAGTCCCCCGATTGCAGGCGGTCTATAATGATCTGCTCACTACCCATACCTTGCCTACTACTATGGAGCTCGCTGGTATAACGGTGATCCCTAAGCCGGGGAAGGATAAGTCTGTGTGTGGCTCTTATAGACCCATATCTCTCCTGAATGTGGACTTGAAGATATTGGCCAAGATTTTAGCCCATAGGTTGAATATGGTGATGTACAAGCTGATACACCCGGACCAAGCAGGATTCATTCCGGGTAGACAGGCCGGGGACAATATTAGAAAAGTGGTTAACTTAATATGGTCCGCGCGACGGCACAATATTCCATCAGTGCTAATCGGAGTGGATGCCGAAAAGGCATTTGACCGGGTGGACTGGGATTTCCTGTTTGGCGTGTTACGAAAGGTGGGATTGGGGGACAATTTTCGGGCCTGGATTGCAGCAATGTACTTGTCACCCAAGGCCTGCATAAAAATAAATGGCTCTTATTCGCCCAGCTTTGCTCTGGGACGTGGTACTCGACAGGGTTGTCCCCTCTCCCCGCTGCTATTCGCGCTGTTCATGGAACCCTTCGCGACCAAGGTGCGACAAAACCAAGATATTAGAGGTATAGCATGTGGAGACGCCCAGTACAAGATCTCGTTATTTGCAGACGACATCTTGTTCTCTATTGCGAATCCACAGCTGACTTTGCCCATTTTGATACAGGAAATGGAGAGCTTTAGTGCCATATCGGGCTTTAAGGTTAATATGACCAAAACGGAAATTCTGAACCTTACGCTTACAGAGGCTCAGAGACTCAGCATTCAAGACCATTTTCCATTTAAATGGGCTACCAAGGGCCTAAATTATCTCGGTATCAGGCTTACTGCGGATTTGCAACAGCTGTTTTCCTTAAACTATGTACCTCTGATGTCCAAAACCGCAAGGGATCTGGAGATATGGGGCCCATATAGGCTCTCCTGGTTGGGGAGGGTGGCCACAATTAAAATGACTGTGTTGCCACGCTGGCTTTATTTCTTTCAGACACTGCCTATAGAGGTCCCCACTGCCTTCCTGAAAAGGCTGCATACTAGGATATTTCACTTTATTTGGCGGAGGAGGCCACCCCGCATTGCTAGACAAGTTCTCCATAAAACTCGGGAGGCCGGGGGATTGGCGGTGCCGGATTTTGGCAGGTATTATATCGCAGCCCAGTTGAGAGTCATTCCGGAATGGGTAGGGGGAAAGGATCTGAAACAATGGGCTCAGATTGAACAAGATGCTGGAGGTGGGGTATCTCTATCGCACCAAGTGTGGGGGATGCCTAGGAAACCCAGAACTCGGGAGGTGGTTAATCCATTTACGCAGGTCACCCTGCGGTTATGGCAGAAATATAGATTGCGTTTAACTGGATCCTGTCTGGTCTCACCCTTGTTACCAATTGGTTTATATAAGACTAATCAATGGGTCTCTGGTGGGGGGGGATTGCCGGATCGATGGGGGAGGTGGGGACTATGGCACTTTGGCCACTTGATAAAGGATAAGCAAATACTGTCTTTTCGGGACTTACAAAGCCAATATGGTCTCCCGGACACAGAGTATTATTATTATTTACAATTACGGCATTGCCTGTTGGACTTACCTCGCATGGACGAAGTGTTTCGGACAAAAACGAACTTTGAGGACATGTGCTGTACCCAGGAGGGATCGAAGGGGACTATCTCCAATATTTACATTTGGCTGGCGACCTCAGAGGGCTTGGAGGCTCGTTATCAGCGGGACTGGGCAAGGGAGTTGCAAATACACTGGACTGCTGGGCAATGGAAGCAATGTTTTAACTATATGCTTCGACACTCCATATCGGCGAATATACTGGAAACTAACTATAAAATATTGTCCAGATGGTATCTAACACCTGCTAAATTACACAAAATATATGCCGCACAAGGGGCGAACTGCTGGAGGAACTGTGGACAGGAGGGCACTTTCCTCCATGTGTGGTGGAGCTGCCCCAAGCTCGTACCGTTTTGGCGACAGGTACAAACTATGATTCATCAAATGCTGAATATCTCTATGACTTTGCAGCCAGAAGTATACCTGCTTTCAGCATACCCGAACTCATGGACTGCGTTGAAACGGACTTTAATTCATCATGTACTCTGTGCGGCACGCCAGGAGGTGGCAGCATGCTGGAGATCGGCCTGGGTACCGACAAAGTTTACCATCTCCCATAGACTTTGGCAGTTTCATTTCTGGCATTATCTTCGGGCCCAACAACTCGACAAGATAGAGAAACATGTCTTGATCTGGGAACCTTATCTCCGATGGTATAAGGACTTGTGAGATAAACGTGTTATTGACCAGGGGGTGATGTCCCTTAAAGAATGTGTATGGATACCTCAGTTAGGGAAGGGCTAAGGGTAGTATCGAGTAGAACTAAGTGGAATATGATATGGAAGACAGGCTGAGTGGCGAAGGGGGAATGGTAGTGTCGACCTACACTGTAACTCTAGAGTTATTCTGCAACAGGGGAGGGGGGGGGGAAGGGAATAGTAGGGGAATGGGGAGGGGGGGGGGAAAAGTGGGGGGTGGGGGAAAATTTAAAAAATGAGGTACTTCGGTATTATGTTTAAAGTTTCTTGTAATGTGCTTTACAGTTATCACACTGATTATTGTCATTGAATTGTTTTTACAGACAGTGCCAATAAAACATATTTAAAAAAAAAAAAAAAAAAAAAGAATAAGAAAGAAGAAAAACTGATCCTTCAGAGCGGATGCCATTTTTTCTCTACTGCTTGCAACCGTGATGTCACCTTTACTACAGTTTAAAGTGTGTACAGTATTTTTTTTTTTTTGCTAAGGTATGGGACCCTTAGAAGAACACACCAAAATTAGAGATGGGCAAGTCATTTAGTTCTAAAATGAAGTTACACACATTTTGGCAAATCTTTCCATGAACAAATTATTTTATGTTAGATTCGTTGCTTTGGAAAGCCTATCAAGGGAGAGATGTTGACTTCTGCAGGCTCCTAGGGAAGAAGAGATTAGTAGTAAAGGTATTATAAGCACTTTTCCTATAGATATGAGCTGGGGAAAGTCCTATTACTAGATCTGATCTACAATAGCAAACACTGAATATTCATGGAAATCCATGAATACTGATGTACTTCAGGTCAGAAAGTTTGTTCCTGAACTTTCATCATCTTTGGGCTTGTACATGCAGATAACTCCCAGTTTTCATTTCCTTTTCTGACTCTCCCACTTCTTCTTTTCTGATGAACTTTATTCAGGCAAAACATGTATACCCTTCCAGACACATTTTGCCTGTTTCTTCTTATGGCTGAATTTGCACAAACCGTACAATCAACTTCCTGATGCCCGAACTCAGGGTGCTGAACGCATTCTTTAGAAACGTCGTCCATGCGAAGAACATCCTGAATAATTCCGAGGGAAGGATCAAACAGTTGCCATAGTTCAGAAATTTTAACTCTGCCCCTGATTTCATTGGTAGATAAAACAGAAATGTTTGTGCATACAGCTACTGGACATGTGGCAGCATACACACAAGAGGCTGAAGTAGTACAAGTTTGAAATCTGTGAGCAGTAGTGCTAACCATCAAGACTTCAACCCTAGCTATAGCCCATTTGTGCTTTTCTCATTCAGATTTACTTTTACTTTTCACAGATTATTTTTTGTATTTTTTAAAGTAAATGAATTATAAATGCTTATGAGGGAAGTGTTAGGATCCTGCCTGTAATGCAGCCTCCCTACCATCAGAGGTCCCCTTGGAGCTACACCTGCTCTCTCTCTAGTCAGAGTCTCCATGGTCCCATGACTCAGCATGTCCCTACGTACTTAACCCTGCCTCTTGCAAAGTTCAGGGCCTTGTCATCGAGTCTGCTCGACTCCCTGCTTGGCACCTTTCTTCCGTGTATTGCCTTGTGGCCTCTTCAGGCCTTCCACTCTAGTTTTGCCTTGTGGACTTCCCAGGCTTTCTGCTCTAGCCTGGCCTTGTGGCCTCTCAGACCTTCTGCTTAGTTTGGCCTTGTGGCTTTTTTGGCCTTCAGGCATATGTGTTCCTTGTTTCCTGTTTTGTCTAGTCCTGTCCTCATCTGTCTTGTCTGGTCATATTCCTGTCTGGACTAGTCCTGTCCTTGGATCCAGTCCTTGCCTCAGACCCCAGTCTTGCCTCTGCATCCAAGTCCTGCACAGCCTCAGCCTCCAGTCCTGCTCAGCCTCAGTCTCCAGTCCTGCACAGCATGCACCTCAACTCCAGCCACAGCCTAAGTCCTGCCGGCCACCAGAACCCAAGGGCTCAACCTGTGGGGGAGGTGGCTGATACAGGCAGAAGATCTGCTCTGTCTTGCCCTGAAGTCTGCTCCCGTGGGGGTTCACCAGCCATAGCTGGGCCCTCAGCCCATAATAGGAAGCCTGGACTGAAACAAAATTGCAGCATGGACAGTTGATGGTACTTGTCACAAGTTGGAATGAGCTAATTCAACCCTTTCGTGTGTCCAATATGCATCCATGTATTTTTTTTCTATGTCCATTGTATATGTAACAAAGATACCGTCTGTACAGATTGAAAGAAATGTGTCCCTTGCACGGATGCCCATGGGGAGGGGAGAAAGAGGAAGGAGGTCATTTCTTCATCTCAGATTTTTAATGACTGTTTCTGTAACTCTTTCTATGGATTTTATTCCTTATACATCCCAAGCTTTTTTGTTTCATGCACCTCCCCCCCTCCACTGAAAACACTTCTACATGTGGCTCTGGTCCCTTGATGGTGATATCGCCTGCCTCAAAATGTTCTTTTAACTAAATTATATAGCTCTAAACAGATTTAGTCAACTTTAGACATTTTAATATTTATTTATTTCAATTTGTTATCCTGCTTTTAACATTTCTGCTCAAAGTGGGTTACAATTTACTAATCAATCAATTCAGTACAAACAAACATCCCTCCCACTTTCCAGTTGAGGCTGTTTTATCCCTACACATACCATCTAGATTTCTATGTGTCTGCTCTCCCTAATCATAATACATGCATTCAAACCCCACAAAGGCCTATCACACATGCTTCATACTCCACCTTCTTAGTCTACCAACGCTTAGTTACCCACATCAGCAAACTGCAGAAGTTACCAAACCAAGCAGACATAGGGAAAAATAATTCCAACTCCAGGTAGACAATGTTGGGTTGTATATTGGGAGTCGCCACCCAGGTGCAAAACTGGCATTGTGAGATTCAGTGATGAAGGGAAGGAACACGTAGAGGCTGATATGGAAAAAGAGAAATTGCTCAACAAATATTTCTATTCAGTGTTCACTGTGAAAGTGGCAGGAGCGAGACCATAAGAACATAAGATGTGCCAACCTGGTTTCAATCTTATCTCTCTAACATATCTCAAAGAGTCTCTTTTAAATCCGTACTTTCGTCATGGCAGCTGGTAGATATAGTTGTCCCCTAGGACTAGGCATTATCTGCTGCACTATTTAAAATCTATTTAGCTCCTTTATGCAAGCTTCTTGCTAGGCTCTATTCAGGATACCATATCTATGCGGACGATGTCCACTTTTTCATTCCTATTGCATACACTTGGATTGCGACCTTTGAAATGCTTGCCATACACGTATGTCTTGAGGCAGGGCAATGCTGGCTGACATATAACATGCTAGCATTAAACTTAACAAAAACTGAAATTATAGTCCTATAGCAGTCTAACCGATTACAGGTATCTAACTCGTTCTCCTTTAAAAATTATGAGATCATGATTTTATCGGAAATTAAGAGTCTAGGGGGTACTTCTTGACTCTAATCTTAATATGCGTAGTTGAATAAGGTCAATAATAAAATCTGTTTTTTTCAAGCTCTGTCTGCTGCGACCTTTGCTATTTCCCACGGATTTCCTTCAGTTCTTGGTTTTACCAATTTTGATCTATTGTAACGTCCTCCTGATTTGTCTTCCAAAATAAACGCTGCATGCTTTACAAGTTCTATTAAACTCTGCTGCCAGACTAATATCTGGTTTCATTAAATAGCGCATTTCAACTGTTGTGATAAAACTCCATTGGCTTCCAATCAAGCAGAGAATCCAATAAAAGACTGTATTATTAACATGCTTGGAATGGATTCACTCCCATGGATTAATCAGATGCTCCACATATATAATCCTGGTCATGTGTTACAATCCTCCCAATGCAGGTTAGTGGATGTGCCTTCAGTGCAGCAGGTTCGTCTGGCTGAATCTCATGAGAGACTCTTTTTTGTTGCTGGCCCAAGTACTCTGGAACTCATTGCCTAAGTCTTTAAAGACCACTGAATGTACAAAGACCTTCAAGAAGCTGCTAAAGTCAAATCTTTTCCACCAGGCTGAGAACATGAAGTCAGGTTAGAACTGCTAATATTTGCTGTTGAAGGCTGTTTATTATTGTTTTGTTTTTAAATTTGTATATATGTTCACACCGTAAGCCACCTAGAACTCTGTAGAAGTGGCATATAAATCTCTGTAAATAAATAAAATAAATACTGGGTCTGACCAACGATCCATCAAGCCCAGTATCCTGTTTCCAGCAGTGGTCAATCTAGGTCACAACCACTTGCAGGATCCCAAAAGGTCAATAGATTCCATGAAGCTTATCCCTAGGATAAGCAATGGATTTCCCAAGTCCACCTTAATAATGGTTTATGGACTTTTCTTCTAGGAATTTGTCCAAACCTTTTTATAACCCAGCTAAACTAATAGGTTTTACCACATCCTCCAGCAACGAATTCCAGGGTTTATGTATTAAGCAGAAAACATTTTCTCCTATGTGTCTTAAATGTATTATCTAATAATTTCATTATGTGCCCCTAGTCTTTGTACTTTCTGAAAGAGTAAACAGCGGATTCGCATTTACCTGTTCCACTCCACTCAATATTTTATGACCTCTATCATATCTCCCTTCAGTCATCTCTTCTCCAAGCGAAGAGCCTTAATCTCTTTAGCCTTTCCTCATAGGGGAATCGTTCCATTCCCTTTATCATTTTGGTTGCCCTTCTCTCCATTTCTAATTTTGCTATATCTTTTTTGAAATACAATACAGCGACCAAAACTGCATATAGTACTCAAGGTGCGGTCACCTCATGGAGCAATACAGAGGCATTATGATATTCTCTATTCCATTCTCTATTATTAATAATTCCTAGTAAATCTATTTGCTTTCTGGCCGCAGCTACACACTAAGCAGAGGATTTCAATATATTATGCATGATGATGCCAGATCATTTTCCTGGGTTTTCACTCCCAATTTGGAATCTTGAATTGTGTAGCTATAATTTGGGTTGCTCTTCCCTGTTGGCATCACTTTACATTTGTCCACATTAAAGGTCATCTTACATTTGGATGCCCAGCCTCCTAATCTTGCAAGGTCCTCCTGCAATTTCTCACAATTCTTTTGTGATTTAACAACTTTAGCATTTATTGCAACCTCTCTGTCGGGATATCCCACCTTTCCTATTTTGTTAGTATCCTTTAAAGATTCATTGTTAGTGGCGCCGGCCGCAGCAGACCGCAACCGGGACCGAGTGTCATGGCCGTCGGCCGCGGTCGGCCGTGACGAAGGCAGGATCAGGGGCAACAACTTTAACTTACCCGGTTCGCCGGGGTTTGGCTGCGGGGTCTGCGGGGACGGACTGCCCTTCCTGTCTCTTCTTGTCCGCCGCTACCGCTGAGCCGGCAGCGAGGCTCCGCGGCAATCTGACTCCTCCCCCTGTGCCTCTTAGGGCCACGCGCGCGGCTGCAGGGGATTCTTAAAGGGGCCTCGGACCCTTCTCCTGCTTCAACCCTGGACTGGATTCGGACCCCGCTGGCATATTGAACTTTGGACTGGCTTTGGACTCTTCTTCGATTCCATCCTCAGACTGTCACGACCTGCTGGAGGCGCCAGCTGTCTGGAACCCACGACCTGCAGGAGGTGCCTGCATCCAGACCCCTTACAGTCTTCAGAGAAGTCGCCTAAGTCCCAGCGGCCGGACTCCTACGGGCTTCTCCTGGGGGGGGTCGCGTGCTTCCAGGGTGAAGCCTTCTAGCAAGAGTCTTCGGTTCGAAAGGCCTCACCCTTCGAAGGTAACTATTACCTCGAAACAAGGGTCCACTTTCACAACATTCATCAGACCAAACCATGCATTTCTGAGAGACTGTGGGCTTTCCCCATCATCTAATTTAAAAGCTACTCTATCTCTTTAGTTTCAGCAGCTGGGTTCCACTCTGGTTAAGGCTGAACCCATCCCATTAGAATAGGATCCCCCTTCAACAGAATGTTCCCTACTTCCTAACAAATCTAAAATCCTCTTCCCTGCACCATCATCTCATCCATTGAGATTCTGGAATTCAGCCTGCCTCTGGGGTCCTGCGCATGGAATGATGAGTTTTTTTGAGAATGCAACCCAGAAGCTTCTCGATTTCAGTTTCCTGCCTAAATTTAGCCCCTAGAAACTCCCTCCTGCACTTTTCTATGACATTGGTACCCACATGTACTATGACAGCACTTTCTAAAATCTTATCTAGACAGTGCTTGAGATCCACTACCTTTGTACCCGGCAGACAAGTTACCAAGTAATCCTCACGCCCACCAGCCACCCAGTTATTTATATTTCTAATGATCAAATCACCCACTATAATGGCCATCCTAACCATTCCCTCCTGAGCACACAGCCCTGGAGACACATCCTTGGTGTGAGAGGATAAGGCATCACCTAGAAGGCAGGTCCTAGCTACAGGACCATTTCCTGCCACACCAAGGTGATATTCTCCTGTCAGGTGACCTTGCTTATCCAAAGTAGCACAAGGGCTGCTTGACTGGAGTTGGGACTGCTCTACCCTATCCCTGAAGGTCTCCTCTATATACCTTTCTGTCTGTCTCGGCATCTTTAGGTTTGCCACTCTAGCCTCCAGGGATCGGACTCGTTCTTTTGGGAGCCAAGAGTTCTTTGCACCAGGTATACACATACAACACCTCAACAACAGATAATCATATATACACGTGGCATTCAGTACTAAAGACTGGATAGCCCCCAACGCTCTGCTGGACTTCTATCTGCATCTTCATTTTATTAAGTTGCTAAAGTTAATAGTGAAGAGTTGCCCAGGAACCAGCTTTCTCATCTTTACAGCTCAAGCAAGTGACCTTTGCAAACTTACAATTCTAATACTTACAAACAAATACTAACTTATACAAGCTCACAAATTTAATCTAAAGTCTATGGGGGCGGATTTTTAAACGGTTACACGCGTAACCCTTTTAAACCCCTCCTGCGCGCGCCGAGGGGACACACATGTGTCCCGGGGCTCGAAAAAAGGGGCGGGGTGGGGCGGGAGCGTGGCCAGAGGCCTCTGAAGGCCCATTCGGCCGGCGCGCACATCCTACGCCTGCCCAGAGGCAGGCGCAACTTAAATAATAAAGGTAGGGGGGGATTTAGGTAGGGCTGGAGGGCGGGTTAGATAGGGGAAGGGAGGAGAAGGTGGGGGGGGCAAAAAGAAAGTTCCTTCTGAGGCCGATTTCGGAGCAGTCTCGGAGGGAACGGGGAAAGCCATCGGGGCTCCCCTAGGGCTCGGCGCACGCAAGTTGCACAAGTGTGCACCCCCTTGCACGCGCCGACCCCGGATTTTATAACATGTATGTGGCTGCGCATGCATGTTATAAAATCGGGAGTAGATTTGTGCGCGCCAGGTTGCGCGCACAAATCTACGCCCACATGTAGGTTCGAAAATCTGGCCCATTATCTCTAAACACACACAATTCTTAATACTGGCGAACAAATACTAACTTATACTAGATCACAAAATTAGCTCAAAGTCTATTTTATTTATTTATTTTAAAAATACTTCTTAATAGCCTTTCTGATTGCATCACTCAAAGCGATTTACAACATAATCATTACATTAAAAAAAAGTCTATTATCTTTTTAACAATGGCAAACAACTAACTTATACAAGCTCACAAAATTAGCTCAAAATCTATTATCTTTAAACTCTCACAATTCTTAACAGTGGCAAATAACTACTAATTTATACAAGCTCACAAATTTAATCCAAAATGTTATCTCTAAACTCACACAATTTTTAATACTGGCAAACAAATAGTAGCTTATACAAGCTCACATATTAGCTCAAAGCTTATCATCTTTAAGCTCACACAAATTTTAACATTGGCAAACAAATATTAACTTATACTAGCTCACAAAATTAATCCAATGTTTTATTTCTAAACACATACAATTCTTAACAGTTGCAAACAAATTCCAGTCTTAAAAACTAACACACAAAATAAATACAGCCAGTAATAAAAAGGTCCATCCAGTTAACTAAAACATCATCGGGCGGATTTTAAATGCCCTGCCCGCGTAAATCCGGCCGGATTTACGTGAGCAGGGCCCTTGCGCGCCGGCGCGCCTATTTTGCATAGGCCGCCGGCGCGCACAGAGCCCTGGGACACGCGTAAGTCCCGGGGCTTTTTAAAAGGGGCGTGTCGGGGGCGTGTCGGGAGCGTCACCAAATGACGCGGCGTTTCGGGGTCGTGATGCGGCATTTGGGGGGCAGCCCGGGGGCGTGGCACTGGTCCGGGGGCATTCCGGGGCATGGCTGTGCCCTCCGGAACAGCCCCTGGGTCGGGTCTTGACGCGCCAGCATCCTGCTGGCGCGCATGGATTTACATCTACCTCCGGTAGGCATAAATCCATGGATAAAGGTCGGGGGGTTTAGAAAGGGCCGGGGGGGGGGGGTGGGTTAGGTAGGGGAAGGGAGGGGAAGGTGAGAGGAGGGCGAAAGAAAGTTCCCTCCGAGGCCGCTCCGATTTCGGAGCGGCCTCGGAGGGAATGGAGGCAGGCTGCGCGGCTCAGCACGCGCAGGCTGCCCAAAATCGGCAGCCTTGCGTGCGCTGATCCCGGATTTTATAAGATACACGCGGCTACCCGCGTATCTTATAAAATCCAGCGTACTTTTGTTTGCGCCTGGTGTGCGCACAAAAGTACGCGATCGCGCTATTTTTAAAAATCTACCCCCATATGCAAAGATGATATGGACCAATCAGTCCAGTAACAAAATTTATTGTTGCGATCCTGCTTGTGGCCCTCGAGGCCAGCAGGAGGCCGCTATCGTGCCGGCGTGGCAGGAGCCGCATTGGAGCTTTCTCCTGCGGCCGGAGCCGCACTGCGTTACCCTGCACGGTCCAGAGGCCACTGATGCAGTCCCTCGCCACTGGAGCCGCATTGCTGCATTCCTTGCGGCCCGGAGGCTGCCAGTTCTCTCCCTGCGCTACTCGGCGGTAAGAGCCATCTGAGTGTAGCTCAAGCAGCCGGGAGGCTGTCAACAACGCCCTCATGCGACCCGGAGGTCGCTAACCTTACCGCGGGCCCCCCGTGGATGAGGGCCATCATCCCCGGCCTTGCCTGCGTTCTGAAGCCGTCTCTGGTTCTTCTTCAGCAGCAGGAAGCCGCCTGGGACATCGGGGCCTGCCCTGAGGCCTATCTTCAGCTCCTGCTTTAGCTCAGTGTCTTCCTGTGCAGCAGGGCCACTGTCCAGGGTCCTGCACTGCTTCCTGCTTCCTCCTAAGAGGCAAAGCCGCGCCTCTTCTCCCTTCTTAAAGGGACAGCGAGGGAGTGTCCACATCTGATATCACCGCCTCATCCTGCAGTATAAAAAGCTTCAATCTTCATTCTTTCCTTGCCTTTGCAAGGAGTAAGTCCTCCTTAGGACTCCACGTCTGCTTCTCCTCCTAGGCACTCTGTTCCGTGTGGGATCCTGTGTCTTCAGCGTTGTTCCATGTTCCGGTCTCTGCATTTCCTTGATGTTCCTGATGTCCAGTTGTCCGCCTGTTCCTGATGTCCAGTTGTCCGCCTGTTCCTGATGCCCGTCTGCTTCTTGATGTGTTCAGCTCCGCTGACCCATCCCTCATGGTCCGCGACCAGACCGGCTGGGTTGAGTAGGGCGCGTAGTGGCCCAGTGGTCCACGACCAGTCCGGCTGGACTGTGTAGGGCGCTGGTGGGTCATTCCATCCGACGGTACCATGGAATCTTCTCACCTCTTGTCTGCCTGCCTTGTTCCTGAGTCTGTCTTGATGTCCATAAGCCTGATGCCCGCCTTGCCTTGATGTTCTTGCCTGATGTCTTCCTTCCCTGGATAGGTCCTATCCTTCAGAGTGGTCCGCGACCAGTCCAGCTGGACTGTGTAGGGTGCCCGAGGGATCTGGCCACCTGCCCATTCCTGTTCTTGGATTTCTGTGGCTCTGATGCCTTCTCGTGTGGTCCGTGACTTTGCCCAGCTGGGCTGAGTAGGACGCCGAATGGACATTGTTTGCCTGGAGGTTCTGGACTTTTAACCTTTGGTTTTAGTCTTGCTTTGCCCTGTCTTGCCTATCCTTGCCTTGCCTGATGTCTTCGTCTGCCTTGCCACGCCTGATGTCTTCATCTGCCTTATCACGTCTTGTTCCACATTCCATCCGGCCTTGTCCTCTGGCCTTGTCCTCCGGCCATTGATACAGTATAGGCGGTAACTGTACCATTGTGTTGGTGGTCGCAAGGAAGCGTGTAGGTCCGGTCGAGGCTCAGGGTAAGGACGTTTCACTGCATAGGCACACAGCTTGTCCTGCACTGGAGAGCGCCCCCTGGCGCTCCCTTCCATCCGTAGCGCAACATTTATAAGGATATGGACAAATTACAAAATTGTAGGTCCAGATATAGCGTTTAACATGGGAAAACCTAGCATGCAGGTCTGATGTTGGGAGTCTTACCTGCAAAATTTAGAAAAGGGTCAAATAGAAGGAAGACTTTAGTGATGTCATATATGCAGAATATGACCTTCCAGTAAATCTTTATCCAAGAACAAGTCTATCACATGTGAATAAAGGAGCCTGCCTTGCCACAGCTCCTCCAGCACTCATTGTATAGGCTTCTGTATTATCTTCTGTACTATGTACCTTTGTCATTTTGACTTTCCAGCACTCCCTTTAGACTGCATAAAACGAACACAAATAGGATTGAAAATGAGTTAAACTTCAATTAATTTTCAAAATTAATTCATGAGGAGCTAACCAAACAAAGTCAATAAAGCGATGGGGCCAGATGGGATACATCCCAGGGTACCTAGGAAACTTAGAGAAGTTCTGGCAGCTCCGCTGGCTGACCTTATCAATGGTTAAGAGTTGAGAGTACTTCCAGAGGACTGGAGACGGTGGATGTGGCTTCTATTCACAAAAGTGGAAATAAGGAGGAGGCTGAAAACTACAGGCTGCTTAGTCTGACCTCTATGAACAAATTAATGGAATTGCTGCTAAAATAGAGGATAGTGCAGTTTCTGGAATCTAAAATTACAAGATCCAAGATGGCATGTCTTTACCAGAAGTAGGTCCTGTCAGATGCATCAGATCATTTTCTTTGGGTCACCATACAGTTGAGCTGGGACAGCACAAGATGTGGTGTACTTTGATTTCAGTAAGGCTTTTAACATGATTCCACATAGGTGCCTTAAAAATAAATTGAATGTCCTTAGAATAGATCCTAAAATGACTGGGTTAGAAACTGGTTGAGTGGGAGGAGACAAAAGATGGTGACAAATGGAGTTCATGCCACGAAGAGCCATGTTACTAGTGGTGGGCTACAGGAATTGGTTCTTGGACTGTTCATTTCAACATTTTGTGAGCGACATTGTGGATGGGTTATCAGGAAAAACTTGTCTTTTTGCAGATGATACCAAAATCTGCAACAAGTGTGCAGAAAGCATCTAGTGAAGCTAGGTCTAAGGTCTGACAGCTATGATTGATACAGTATAGGCGGTGATTGTATCTAATGACCTTAAGGTGGCCAAACAGGTGGATAAGGTGATGGGAAAAAGCCAGAAAGATGCTTGGGTACATAGGGAGAGGAATGGTCAGCAGCACAAAGGAGGTGATATTGCCCCTGTATAAGTCCCTAAGACTTCATTTGGAATAATGTGCACAATTCTGGAGACTGCACCTTCAAAAGGATACGACTTGATTAGAATCAGTCCAGAAGATGGCTACTAAAATGGTCAGTGGTCTTTGTTCTGAAACATATGGGGACAGACTTAAAAAAACTAAGCATGTATAACCTTGAGAAAAGATGGGATAGGGGAGGTATGATAGAGATTTAAATTCCTCCAAGGTTTCCATGCAGAGGAGATTAGCCTTTTTCAAAGGAAAGAAGGGTCTAGAATGAGGGTTAATGGAATAAGGATGAAAGGGGGAAGACTCAGGAGTAATCTAAGGAAATATTTCTTTGCAGAGAGAATAATGGATGCATGGAACAGCCTCCCAGTGGAGGTAGTGAAGAGTATCTGAACATAAGGCTTTCCATTCTGGGTCAGACCAAGGAACTATTAAGCCCAGTATCCTGTTTCCAACAGTGGCCAAGCCAGGACACAAGTATCTGGCAGGATCCCAAGGGTTAGAAGGATTCCAAGCTGCTTATCCGAAGAATAAGCAATGGATTTCTGCACCTCTACCTTAATAATTGTTAATGGACTTTTCCTCCAGGAACTTATCCAAACCTTTTTTAAACACAACTATACTAAGAGCTTTCACTACATCATCTGGAAACAAATTCCAGAGCTTAATTATGTCTTCAGTTAAAAAATATTTTCTCTTATTAGTTTTAATGTATTACCCAGTAACAATGGAAACATTACTATTCTTCACAAAATGTTAAAGAATAAAATCAAGAAAAATAAATCATAATGGTAAAACCATACTAATAAAAATTATAAATATAAAAAGCTCTGACAAATAAAACATCCAATAATTGAAAACTCATAGAATACTTTTCCAAATGCCAATCAAATATTTCAAAACAGCTGATTATCAAATAACTCCCAACAATTAAAACTAATAAGGATAAAAAAAAATCCCCTGCTTTGGATTCATGCATGCGACCTGGTGCAACCTTCTGTGCAAATGGGTATAATCCACATATAAAGATTCTGCATACTAAAAATACATAGAACTCTTGCAAGTGATAAACAGATACATAGAAAAAACTGAAGCCAGCCCGTGAGAATACCTCCAAAATCCTAAGGGTTGACACAGCTTTGTCCTGCTTGTTTTTCACACCAAAAGTTTTGAAAAACAGTCCCTTCTGCCTTTCCCCCCTCCCTAGAGGCATAGCTAGCCTATAGCCAATATGGGCTTGGCCATAGGCGCTATCCCTCAGGAGTGCCATCGTGCAGGAAGCATCCGTCTTCTTCTCTCTCCCCCCACCCTGGCAGAGAAGAGCAGCACGGCCCATGAGGCTGCAAGAAACATTGGCCCTCTCCTCTGCCCCAGCATTGAGAAGCAGCGCAGGCCGCAGGATCGCTGGCCTCCCTCCCCTCACAGCCAGAAACAGGACCGGTGCACCTGCAGGCTGGAAGAAAGAGGAAGAATCTGGTTGGTCTTGGGAGCTGAAGGACGAAGCTGCTGCTGCTGCTGTCCCTTGTGCTTCTAGAGGAGAAAGCAAAGAGCATGTAAGTGAGTCTTTGTGTAGGATTGAGCATGTGAAAGAGAGAGAGTGAATGATTATGTGTGTGTTATGGAAATGGATGAGCATGAAAGAGAAAAAGCGCATGAGTGTGTATATGGGCATAGTTGAGCACGAGTGAGGAAGTGAACGATTATGTGTGTGTGTGCATATGAGAGAGAAAGCATGTTTGTGTTTGTATATGATTGAGCATATGAGAGAGACAGTGAGCAAGTGTGTGTGTGTGTGTGTTTGTGTGTGATTGAGCATGCATGACAGTGACCATGGAGAAAGTTTGTGAACAACAACCCCAATCCATTCTCCTTGCTAATTCATGACAACCTCAGAGCATCTGGAAATCAGAAGTGGATATAGAAACATAGAAAGGTGATAGCAGGATACAAAGATATGGCCTGCCTAGCCTGCCCATCCACACAGCTGCTCAACTCTATACTCCCTACCACTCGCTCTGAGATCCCCTGTATTTAACCCATGCATTCCTGACTTCAGATACTGTGCTTGTCTCTACCACCTCCCACTGGGAGGCCGTTCCATGCACTCACCTCCCTTTCTGGAAAGAAATACTTTCATAAATTGCTCTTCAGTCTGCCCCCCTTTCACCCTCATCCTACGGAGACATGCCAAGCCCAAGAGCAGGTGTTCTCAACATTTCCCCTCAAGTAGTGGTCTGTTCCACAATAAAGGGACAGTCAGTGACCTTTCCATGACTTTACCCATTGGAAAAAGCTCTACAAAACAATTTTTGCAGATAATAAGGTTTAGAGCTAAAACAATTATCCTTAACATCCCTCTTCTTTATTCTGATTTGTGTTTAATTTCCAAAGGGATAGTAATGTTTAAAGCATTTGAAAGCACTTGGTATTTAGCCTCTCCTGCAGTTATTAATCTAAATAAATCAAATATAAAGTGCATAAACATCCTTTAAAAAAAAAGTGAAAAAATATAAGAAATAAAGGGATATGTGCAATATAGATATTTTCTACGCGGACAGAATTAGTTGAAGTCAGTTTTTAATAAGGTACAAACTGCATTGGAAACCAGAAAGGAAGGAGACCCCAGAAGCAATATCATGAAAGGAAACATTAGTGTAAACATAAGCTGATATTTTGAAGGCTCTAGATCAGTGATTTTAAATCCATTTCTCAAGTACTCCCAATGAGGTTGGGTTTTTAGGATATCCACAATGAGTATTCATGATACATATTTGGTTCCTGAAACTGGTTAATTTGTACCCTTTGATAACCCTGCAAACATGACCTGCTGGGATGTATTGAGGAATGGATATAAAAACCACTAGCCCAGATAGTGCCAGGGTACCTTCCCTGATGATGATGGAGATAAATTCTTTCCATATTATCTCTTCTAGGGTTATGATTTACCTATCTGCGCTCAAAAGAATTGCTACATAATAGAACTGGGCCAGCCAAGGAAGACTTGATTCTCGTGAGCTCACAATCTGGCACTGGTTCCAGCTCGAAACCCTTGGGATAAACAAATCATAAATTAAGGCAGAACAAATCCTCAACCAATCTCAACAGCGATGTTGCAAAGGTCAGGGCACTTCTACTTTCTGTTTTATAGCTACAACAAAGAAAAAAAAAAGCTTTCGGGAAGAGAAAATAGCAGACAAGCAGAGTAATCAATGGGCCTTCAAGCCAGAGGAAAGAGAGAGAAAGAGTAATCTGTGGTCACAGGACAGAGAAGAGAGCATGGGCGGGCAAGGTCTGAGGTATATGAAACAGGGAAGGAAAGGCAAAGAAAGGAGGGAGACAGAGAGTGGGAATAGCCAGAGTCGGGGTAGATGACGGGACCTGGATAGAGAGATGGAAAGTCATAGAACAGTCTTCTTGGGGCTGGCCTGGTGGCTCGGTAACTGCTGTGCACAGCTATGTGGAAAGTTCCCCCGTCCAGTCGCTGAGTTGGGTCTTCCGCTCCCTGAGCTGACTGGGGCTGGAGATGCGAAGCAGGCAATCCCTGATTGGGAGGGAGTCATTGTCAGTGCCAAAGGATGACATCTAGTGGTTGGATCCGGGGACTATGATTGCAGGGATCTGGAAGGAGCCCTGGCACAGGGCATCTAGAACAGTACAATCGCTGCAGTGGGAGGGGACCTAAAATAGGATGGGGGGGGGAGGGGGAAATCCCTAGGTAGTTGTGCATAAAGGCTCAGAGCCCCAGGATTCCAGAACTGGTTTCAATTGAACTGGAAGTCCAAAGAGAGGGATGAAATTGCCAGGCAAAGATAAATAAATAAATAAATAAACAGACAAGAGTCTTCTCACATTTTATGGCTCACCCAGCACTAGCGGCAGAAAAAGATCATTACAGCCTATCTAGTCTGCCCATCCACACCAACTATGTGGCTTTGCAATCTCTACCACTCCCTCAGAGATCCTCTGAGTTCATCCCAGGCTTTTTTGAAAGATAAAACAAAATTAGAAAAAGGTACAGAGAAGGGCGACCAACATGATAAAGGGGATGGAACGATTCCCCTATGAAGAAAGGCTAAAGAGGTTAGGACGCTTCAGCTTGCAGAAACGACGGCTGAGGGGGAGATATGACAGAAGTCTATAAAATAATGAGTGGACTGGAACGAGTAAATGTTAATCAGTTGTTTATTCTTTCAAAAAGTACAAAGTCCAGTATGGTTTTACTATTATGATTTATATTTCTTGATTTTATTATTTAATGTTTTATGAAGAATAGTGATGGTTCTGTTTTTCCATTGTTACTGGGATAATACATTTAAAATTAATAAGAGAAAATATGTTTTTTTACTGAACACATCATTTTACTGCATACAGAGTCCAGCTTCTTCTGGTTTCCAATTCATTTTTTGTCTGCATGTTTCTATTTACACTTTATGGTCTCATTATTCATTATTTGGTGAGAGTCTGTCTGTGTTCTGCATGTGTGAACAAGGTGAGATGATCTGCTAGCATGTAGCCTTCTGTTTAGGGATCTATAACAGCCTGGCTTGCTCTGTTTTCCTAATAGCAGGTGTATTGATGTTTTGGGGCCTTGTGTAATATTTGCAGTGTTACCTTTTCGTAGGTAGGTTGTTTTGTTTGAGTGCTGGCAGTGAGTGCTATTTTGGTATGGGAAGTTTATTATATTTTAAATGTAATTCTGTTTACTTGTGGCTTTCTGAAGGCCAAGCCTAAACCTAACATACTTTACCCTAGGCCTAATACCATATGGGTTCCAAGTATCCTTTTTTTTTTTTTTTTTACTCTTTTTGCAGGGTTTTCTGGATGGCACCACAGCACTGCATGCAAATATAATATACATGTTGTTGTGATATTTTTCTATCTCAGAATGTCCTTTTCATGTAAAATCTGGTATTATAAATGTATAATTTTTAGTTGTTTGTGTGTGTGTGTGGGAGGGGGGGTGACATCTAGAGGTTGAATTGGGGGCCCAGGATTGTAGGATTATGAAGGGAGCCCTGGTGCATAGGCCTTCAGCCCAGGATTGATGCTGCAATAAGTGGAGTAAATAAAACGGAGAGGGGAAAAAAGATCCCTGGTAGTTGTGAATGAAGGCTCCTGGTGCCAGGATCTATTTACTGGTTCCAATTGAGCTGGAAGCCCAAAGAAGCAGGAAGAAACTGTTAAGCCCCTTGCATGTAACAGAGCCTCCCAGCTCGTGGTGTCATTTGTTATGCACAGGGTGAGGATGTGAGAGTTAGAGTGTACAGCAGTAAATGATGAGATTGATATAAAAGGAATCACAGAGACCTGGTGGAAAGAGGATAACCAATGGGACAGTGCTATATCAGGGTACAAATTATATCACAATGATAGGGAGGATCAACTTGGTGGGGGTGTGGCACTTTATGTCCGGGAGGGTATAGAGTCCAACAGGATAAAGATCATACCCGTCTACTTCCGCATCATGTATAAAGCCATAACCATCACCTACAAAACTATACATCAACTCACCACTCTCGATCTTCAATTCCCTCTCCAAGCACATAATTCTACCAGACCTACTAGAGATGCTTACAGAGGCTCCCTCCAAGTTCCCCCAGCAAAAACGACCAGACACATTACCATAAGAGATCGCGCCACCTCCACAGCTGGCCCTCTTCTGTGGAATTCCATACCTACAGACCTCAGACAGGAGCCCTGCCTCCTAACTTTTAGGAAAAAACTTAAGACTTGGTTATTCAAGCAAGCTTTTCCGGACACAACCCAATGACACATTCCAATGTCTCCTAAAACACCATTCCTCTTGTTTATAACATTTATTTTGTATACTATATTTAAATTGTATATTGTTTAACCATTTCTTTTCTCTCCTCTCTTCTTCCTTCTCCAAGTTCGGCTACCCTTGTTAAATGTAACTGTACCTTCGGTCACCACAGTTCTAGTTTTTTGTATATAATTGCACTCCTGTTCGATGTAAACCAGCAAGATATGTTTTCATGATTGCCGGTATATAAAAACTCTAAATAAATAAATAAAAATAAATACGAGACTAAATGCTCAGTAGAATCAATATGGGTAGAAATCCCATGTGTGTTGGGTAAGAGTATAGTGATAGGAGTATACTACCGTCCACCTGGACAAAATGGTCAGACAGATGATGAAATGCTAAGAGAAATCAGGGAAGCTAACCAATTTGGCCATGCAATAATAATGGGAGATTTCAATTACCCCAATATTGACTGGGTAAATGTAACCTCAGGACTTGCTAGAGTCATAAAGTTCCTTGATATAATAAATGACTGCTTCATGGAGCAATTGGTTCAGGAACCAACAAGAGAGGGAGCTATTTTAGATTTAATTCTTAGTGGAATGCAGGATTTGGTGAGAGAGGTAATGGTGGTGGGGCCACTTGGCAAGAGTGATCATAACATGATCAAATTTAAACTAATAACTGGAAGGGGGACAATAAGTAAATCTACAGCTCTAACACTAAACTTTCAAAAGGGAAACTGATAAAATGAGGAAAATAGTTAGAAAAAAACTGAAAGGTGCAGCTGCAAAGGTTAAAAGTGTTTAACAGGCATGGACATTGTTTAAAAATACAATCCTAGAGGCGCAGTCCAGATGTATTCCACACATTAAGAAAGTTGGAAGGAAGGCAAAACAATTACTGTCATGGTTAAAAGATGAGGTGAAAGAGGCTATTTTAGACAAAAAAATCATCCTTCAAAATTTGGAAGAAGGATCCATCTGAAGAAAATAGGATAAAACATAAGCATTGTCAAGTTAAGTGTAAAACATTGATAAGACAGGCGAAGAGAGAATTTGAAATGAAGTTGGCCATAGAGGCAAAAACTCATAATAAAAACTTTTAAATATGTATCTGAAGCAAGAAACCTGTGAGGGAGTCGGTTGGACCATTAGATGACTGAGGGGTTAAAGGGGCTCTTAAGGAAGATTGGGCTATTGCAGAAAGACTAAATTAATTCATTGCTTCCATGTTTACTAATGAGGATGTTGGAGAGATACCAGTTCCGGAGATGGTTTTCAAGGGTGATGAGTCAGACGAACTGAACGAAATCACTGTGAACCTGGAAGATGTAATAAGCCAGATTGACAAATTAAAGAGTAGCAAATCACCTGGACCAGATGGTATGCATCCTAGGGTACTGAAGGAACTCAAAAATGAAATTTCTGATCTATTAGTTAAAATTTGTAACCTATCATTAAAATCATCCATTGGACTGGATGGGTGGCCAGGCTAATGCCAATATTTAAAAAGGGCTCTGGGGCGATCCGGGTAACTATAGACTAGTGAGCCTGACTTCAGTGCCAGGAAAAATAGTGGAAACTATTCTGAAGATCAAAATTGTAGAGCATATAGAAAGACATGGTTTAATGGAATGCAGTCAACATGGATTTACACAAGGGAAGTCTTGCCTAACAAATCTTCATTTTTTTGAAGGGGTTAATAAACATGTGGATAAAGGTGAACCAGTAGATGTAGTGTATTTGAATTTTCAGAAGGCGTTTGACAATGTCCCTCATGAGAGGCTTCTAAGAAAACTAAAAAGTCATGGGATAGGAGGCGATGCCCTTTCGTGGATTACAAACTGGTTAAAAGACAGAAAACAGAGAGTAGGATTAAATGGTCAATTTTCTCAGTGGAAAAGGGTAAACAATGGAGTGCCTCAGAGATCTGTACTTGGACCAGTGCTTTTCAATATATATATATATATATATATATATAAATGATCTGGAAAGGAATACGACGAATGAAGTTATCAAATTTGCGGATGATACAAAATTATTCAGAGTAGTTAAATCACAAGCAGATTGTGATACATTTCAGGAGGACCTTGTAAGACTGGAAGATTGGGCATCCAAATGGCAGATGAAATTTAATATGGACAAGTGCAAGGTGTTGCATTTAGGGAAAAATAACCCTTGCTGTAGTTACACGATGTTAGGTTCCATATTAGGAGCTACCACCCAGGAAAAAGATCTAGGCATCATAGTGGATAATACTTTAAAATCGTCGGCTCAGTGTGCTGCGGCAGTCAAAAAAGCAAACAGAATGTTAGGAATTATTAGAAAGGGAATGGTGAATAAAACGGAAAATGTCATAATGCTCTGTATCGCTCCATGGTGAGACCACACCTTGAATACTGTGTACAATTCTGGTCGCCACATTTCCAAAAAGATATAGTTGCGATGGAGAAGGTACAGAGAAGGGCTACCAAAATGATAAAAGGAATGGAACAGCTCCCCTATGAGGAAAGGCTGAAGAGGTTAGGGCTGTTCAGCTTGGAGAAGAGACAGCTGAGAGGGGATATGATAGAGGTCTTTAAGATCATGAGAGGTCTTGAACGAGTAGATGTGAATCGGTTATTTACACTTTCGGATAATAGAAGGACTAGGGAGCATGTCATGAAGTTAGCAAATAGCACATTTAAGACTAATTGGAGAAAATTATTTTTCACTCAAAGCACAATTAAGCTCTGAAATTTGTTGCCAGAGGATGTGGTTAGTGCAGTTAGTGAAGCTGGGTTCAAAAAAAAGGTTTGGATAAGTTCTTAGAGGATGCTATTAATTGCATCAGTGGCATGGGATCTTCTTTGTGTTTGGGTAATTGCCAGGTTCTTGTGGCCTGGTTTGGCCTCTGTTGGAAACAGGATGCTGGGCTTGATGGACCCTTGGTCTGACCCAGCATGGCAATTTCTTATGTTCTTATGTTCACTTGGCCATAGGTGCCAAATGACTCGGCTATGGCTCTACCCCTCCACCTCACAATCACAGCCAATTTTGCTGCGTATCCCATATTTTTTTCTCTGAATCTTTGAATTCCTTCTTTCTGGTCAGCAGAGGGGCTCATTCAGATACCTACAACACCAGCCATTCCCTGAACAGGAAACACTGTCAGTTCTGTCCTCCACAATAATTTCTCATTTATTTTTCTAGTCGTCCTGTTGCAGTGCACTCTTAATTACGCTAGAGCTGCAGTGAAAGAGCCTAAGGTCCTATGGGAACAGCTGTTCTTCTGTAGAGCTTTGCTAGTGGCAGCCCTGCCATGAAGATGCCAGCCAGAAAGTATTTTGCTATTAACGAACTTCACAAGCTGTACTACCCACTTTAGTCAGAGAGAGATCAAGCCCCTAAGGTATACTTGCTGGATCCACCATCCATTTTACCAGTAATATGTAGGCAACTGGAACTGGGAGGCACAACAGATTCCCCGTTTCCTAAGTCTGGTCCTCCTTCTTCTCCTCCCCTCTGCTCTCACCCCATCCCACCGCTAACTTGATGTTGGGGTCTGTGACATCTAGGTCAGATTTGCTCCATTTTCACAGAGAAGATCCTGGTAAATGCCCGCTGATGGTGGAATGTCCTGCCTGACCTCGTTCCCAGGCGAATTCTCTCCCTGCTCACGCCGTCACTAAACCATTTCCTGCCACTATCTAATGTCATAAGCAGAGAGCACACAGCCAGAGTGACACAGTCTACTTTCAGTCAGCAGTAAGGGTCAAAGGGTAAAATAAAGTGATTCTCTTCAAAGAACTGAGCAGCTATGACCTGGGACCTAACTCTTGTTATACCAGGTGATAGGTTCACCAATTGTTTCAGAACCCTGTTTTTTTTTCAGGACATGTTGATCCAGTCCTAGTTTTGCCCCATTGCATGCATGGACTTGTAGTTCTGATGTCCCTAAGAAAAGCTGAACCATGTCTTTACATGAAACACAGAAAAAACCGAGACTAGTCTGAACTGTCCCGAAAATAAATGGAACTATGCTGGCAACCCTGCCAAGTGATTTGGAGACGCTTGTCTCAAGTTGTGTTTTCCTTTGTCTTGTACTAGAGACAGATAGCATTTCTTAAATCTGAGCTCCAAAACAATGTATTTCTTTATCAATTAATCATTTAAGATCTTTCCAGAAATCAAATGAGAAATTTTGACTTGCCACTTTGAAGAGTGAAGCATGAGTTTTCAAAGATGAACATAAATTAGGGGAATGCTTTTATAAGCAAGGGGGTTTTCTATCAAATCCTCTGAGATGAGAGGGTGCTGAAAGAAGCAGATTCCAGAGACTTTTTTTCATCAGCAGATACAGTTCCTGCTATAAAAACAGCCTGGCTGTGTAGGTGGATAAAGAAATGTTTAACAGCTGTTCATCCACATTAATAGCTTAGAGAAAGCTGCCAGAAATTCTTCCACCGTCAGATAGCAGGGTTTCCCAAACTTGGGCCACCAGATCATCAGCCAAGCCTGATTTTCTGAATTTCCGCAATGACTGCTCATCAGAAAAGTTGGCATACATTTGAGTGAGGGAATCGGGTTAATCTGGTGTCGGTAAGTTATCCTGAAAATTAGAGCTGTTCAGGGCTCACAGGAAAAGGCTTTTTATTGACTGATTGATAAAATCTGCAAATGTTGGCGGATTACAAAAGCACAAGCATAAAAAATGTAGGCATCATAAAGCATTATCCGTATAACCAATGAAGTAACAAGCGTGACGAGGGCCTGGCCTGCAGAACTTACAATCTAAGCAGGCACCCGAGGCATCAGGAACTGCTGCCCCGTGCAAATGCTTCAGCCAGAAAGAGAACAGTGCATGCATACGCATAAGTACACTCGCAGCGTGTCCCACTCTCTGAATCTTCCAGGAGTATCTGCTACTTTCATCCTTTTTCAGTTTGAACCTCTATTTAAAGATTATCTTGGTGATGAAAACTGCCGTCAAGAAATGAGACACCTGGGCGGCCTGGGATTGCCATCTCGGAGCTGCTCGGTTTACCAATTCAAATCTTTTTTTTTTTTTTATTAATTATGTTTAAGGGCCTGACTTAATGAAGGATTTTTTTTTTCCTATTGCTACATCGGGCCGTAACTTACTGACCAAAGAAATGGGGGGGGTGTAGCACTTGTCTTCTGGCTGAGGCTGCCATTCACGAGAGGACATCTTGGTTGATGACATCAGCTGCTTAAAGAACACACCCTGAGCTTTGTGTGCGAGGTTCTCTGAGGTCCATATCAAGCCGCTATGCGACTGTGCTAGTTAGCTGGGTATTTATTTATTTATTTATTTAGAGGTTCTTATATACCGCGGTACGTATAGATATACATCACCTCGGTTTACAGTAAACAATAAATTAGCAACAGGCTTTACATACAACAGGTTATACAGGAAGTAAACAAATAACAGCCACAGGCTTTACATAAATAACAGGTTTCAGGGGTACATACTATAACTCCTTTAACTATAAAACCAATGCATATTCTATTTCAACAACGAAGCTGGAGTGAAAAAAAAAAAAGGCCATTAACCTGTTAAAGGCCTAATCCTAAGTCAAGTTAATGTTAAGTCACAGATATTGCACATAGGGAGAGAAGGAGTAAATGGAGAACCGAGAAATTAGCAGGTTATCTTAAAGTTAGCCGGATATGTATAACTGGCTATCTTTAGGTAAACCCTACGACCTGATCAGAGTTAGCCACAGAAGGTATCTGAGTTAGCCAGTTAACTTAAGTAGCTCACTTTGCACCTTTCCAAATTGCCTCTTGCCCGCTCCTGGAATGAATAAGGGCTGAATATAAGAACATGCCATACTGGGTCAGACCAAGGGTCCATCAAGCCCAGCATCCTGTTTCCAACAGTGGCCAATCCAGGCCATAAGAACCTGGCAAGTACCCAAAAACTAAGTCTATTCCATGCCACTGTTGCCAGTAATAGCAGTGACTAGTTTCTAAGCCAACTTAATTAATATAGCCGGGTAAGCCATTTAGACGGATAACTACTGTGTTATCCGTCTAAATGGCTTTTGAATATGGACCTCCCGGTGTTTTAAAAAAGAGTCCAAGAACCCAGCAGATACCAGATAGGAGTTACAGTGAAGTCACACACACCTTTGCCCCATGGCATAATCAAATCCACAGGAGAGAATGGATTGGAAAGAAAAAATGATACCTAATTCGCAAAGGTGGTGTTCCCACGGGAGATGTTCTGGAACATGGTGCGGGGTGAGGGGAGGGGAGGGAAACCAGAAGTGAAAATTCCCAAAATCTGAAGAACTTCTTGCATTAATCGGCAGTTATGCAGCTGGAATTCTGCTCCTCCACCCAGCTTGTTTCTTGGGATTTTGGATGCTCTGGGCTCTCTGTGTAATTGTTTCTTGTAAATGATTTCTTCTGCTCCATAACACTTTACAGTAAATAGCTCGCTCTTGCTGCCCTCTCTTTTCCAGCTTTGTTTTAACCCAATTTCCAGCATTTGCCTCAGTTATTTACAAGAACATTGTTATTGTGCATGAAATCAGGCCACAGTGGCCTTCCCTACTCACATGAGCTGCACCTCATGAGGCGGCTAGTCCAGATGGCATTTTGACTGGGTGAAATGGATGCTGCTACTTCCCTCTGGCTTGGCCAGCTTTGCCTACATCTGGGCACAATACTGCTAGGGTAGGGATCACCCACCTGGTAAATGTTGTCCTGGATGGAACTTTGTAATTTGGGACTAAGAAGGGCAGCAGGCTGCTTCATGTCCATGTTCTCAGCCACCCGAAGGGGTCTGTGTCACCACCTTCAGTGGTAGGAGGACTCCTGATCCTTACCCTATGCCTCTCATCGTGCTGACCCCAGGTATCTCTGAAGAAAGAGCCTTCCCTTTTCCTCTCTCATTGCCATATTTGTTTCTTGATAACCGTGACCTAATGGAATTTATTAAAACGGACCACTATTGGGTAGGGGCTTTTAGTGTTCTAATGTTTGTACATCCTCGTGTGGACACATAGAAAGCAGAACAGTCAGTCACTTTTGTCACAAATAGAGCACAGTAAGTGAACTGAATCTCATTGCCTGTAACTTTCATGCAGCCACTGACATAATGTCAGCAGTAGTGGTAGTCTTACCCTGATGATGCACACTGTACTCCATTCACAGAAATCAGAGACTTTCTCCTGCTACTAGGTAGCGCTCCAAACCACAGCTAAGGGAGTGAATCTAACAGTACACTTTTGCTTTCTCCTGTAAATTACCTTTTTTTCTAATTTTTTGTTTTACTGAAATCATGACATACAGTTGATAGCTGGGATAGACTGGTTGAAGAAGTACTGAAAAATGATTGGTCCTGCTCCTTCCCTATCCCATTCCCATCTATCTCTCTTTGTCTGGCTTCATGTCCAACAAAATACATTGGTTTGCTTCTCCCATGGGACTGAATCTTATGAACAATAAAGGATTCACATTTTTTCAGGCTCCACAGCCATTTGGTTCAGTTACTCCAAACCAAACTGAAAATCAACTCATTTACTGCATTTTTCATTTGGATGAAAACAAATGTCTATTCCTAGTCCTTTTATACACCTGAGGATGGATAAAAAGGCAGAACCAAAACAGATGAGCAATGCTAGCAGTGCTGCCACAAACCTTCCAGATTAATCTATGAGATTGTAGGTAAATTATTTTGCCTTGGAGAAGTATAGCCTGCATAGCACACTCAAACCAGGTTGGAAGGAGTCCCACTCCCAGACCTAAATCTCTGTTCCAGGTTCTAGCTACATGTTCATTGTAGGATAAATATCTATTAATTACTGAGAGTCTGAATTATTCAAATCCATATAAACTTCCAGGGCATGCCATGGCCTAAACAGGGATCTCTTAACATAATAAGGTTGGATAGTGTGGGTTAACTGAACATGGGCGAGCCATTACACTCTCGACATCTGGAAACATTTACTGGCAATAGAAAAATTATATTGTTGTGTACCACAATATGCTTTAAGTGAGACAATTTTTTTCTTATGCCAGCCAGGGTAGAAAGCTTCTTGTGTCACACAGAGAGGAAAATTTTGGATTTTCCAAACACGTGTCAAGAGGCAAATAGATGATTTATCAATTAGTCAATATTTTCAGGGCTTTCTACCAAGTATTCAGAGAGTTTTCTAACAAAGAGCAATCCCTGACAGTCTTGGCAATGCTCTGTGCCAACAAGGATAGTAAAGCAGCCCGGGACAGCTGATGGGTACATTCCAGCCAGCTGACTGGAAGGCTGTAGTCCACAACCTGACATGTACTAGTTGAACTACTGGAAAGCAATGATAAAGCTTAGGGGATGCCAAGACAACCTCACCCCCTGCCAGCTGCTGCGTAGATCATTTTAACCTGGGTCTTTTCCCATTTCAGATACATTCTGTGAAACATTAGTTCAGATCCTGGAAGTCCTAGGAGTGGGGCATAAAGAGACTCATAGAAAACAAGTGTACAAGTGTACAACCCCCCCTATAACTCTAAAATGAACCTTTGGTAGCCAGAGGGGGCTCATTGTTCCCCGTAGCTCCTGACCCGTCTAAGCCATTTTGAAAAATGGCATTGATGTGACCTTGCCCCATCACATGACAGGAGCAAGGTCTGGTGAGCAAAGTTAGGACACACGGCCTTAGTCTGATCCCTGGACCTTGCCCCTTCACAAGATAGGGGCAAGGTCTTGTCAACGCCATTTTGAAAAATGGTGTCAACGGACCCAGGATTATGGGGTGCTCCATGCCCCTGCTGGCTACCAAAGATTCATTTTAGAGATACGGGGTTGGGGGTCCTCCTGCCCCCCCCCCCCACCATAAGGGTAATTGTTTTGGAGGTTGGAGTTTCGGGGGGGGGGGCCCTTAGACTTTAGGGACTTAACTTTCTTTGGAGGGGGGAAGAGATGTGCATTTTGGCAGAGGGAGGAATCTTGTGGCTAAGGGGCAATTTTTTTGGTTTAAAAGAAGGGGGTGGGAAAGGGAGCAGGCCATCAATGCATGATTTGCCTCATTATTTTTTTATTTATTTTGGGGAGCCAGAACCACTTCGGAAGGCAACGAGAGGAGTCTCCAATGACCCCAGGGTTCCTTTTTGTTGGTTTGGGGGGGCACAATTTTTTGAGCCTCAGCCCCTTTAAATGATGGTGGTCCCCGGCTCTGCAGTGCAATTTTTTTTTTGTGACATGCTTGTGCCACGATAAAAACATCACGTGGAATTACTGCAATTGTCGGGGAGGGGCCAAATATGGCACCCCTCGAAATTTGGTCTCCCCCCCAATAAACTATCGCAGCTTAGTAAATCGCCCTGTTAGATTTGTAAGCCATCTGGGGATAGGGAAGTACCTACAATATCTGAATGCAATCCGCTTCGAAGTGCCTGACAAAGGGAATACAAATTCAAATATCCAAATAAACGAAGGGTCTGAGCATGAGCTGTGAGGATGGGGAGTAAGAACCTGTACAAACCCAATTAAGTTATGACCATTGCCAAAGGAGGAGGACTGAACAATGATACATTTTCTTTTTTCTTTTACAAAAATCAAAGGCTAACCATGGGGGATTTGGAAGGAACTAGAGTTTTACGATGGCTCTCCTTGAAAGTAGCAGGTCAGGGCCCACAGCAGTCGCCCACCTTTCACTGTTTCCCAAAAGCTGCTGGGTTGGTGGCCTGGCAGAGAATTCGCGCTGCCGAGTGCTTTAACCCGTATCCGGACTGTCACTCTGAAGCCCAGTCTGGTCTGGGCGAATTATTATTCCCGGGGGCATTCCCTCCAGCCTCCTGCAGGGGAGTCGTGCTAGAAGGCGAGAACGGAAAGAGGAAGGGGACATTTGATCCGGCCTTTGCCTCCTACCGAGATAATGGGAGCCTCGCTGGTTCAGGACCACAGAGCAAAACAAATTCACCTGGCCATATGCACGCAACGCTTCCCTTTTCTGTCTAGCAGGCGGTTTTCTTTACACCCCTTCCCTTGCTCAGTCCCCAGGGAGAAAGAGAAAACCATTAGGGTACGTTTTAATCGAGGGTTTGGGAGGACTCTGCACGAAAACCTAAAGCCCATCAAACACACCCCCTGCAAAATGTTTACTCCAAATGTTTGGAGACGTGGAACAAAAAGGTCTTGCCACAGCTCAGCCCCTTCCTTTTCTTCTCTAATGCTGCAGGCAGTGCTGAGCTTACAATTTACAAATCTCCAGGTGCTTTCCCTGGTCACGGCTTTTATTGGCAGCAGGAGCCGCCAGCTGCTCCTGCTGCTGGTCCTGTTTGTTGTCTTTTTTTTTACAGGATTATTTTTGAAGCTATATTTAAATGAGATTTGCTGTAATTCGGCACCGCAGTCTTTCTTAAAATAATATGCCTTTAAAAAAAAATAAAATAAAGAAGGAATTACATCCCGAGGATGTGGTAGTAGTGCACCTGCAGAAACTCCTGTACCAATCCGCAGTCGGGTCTGGAGCAAGCCCAAAGTGTTTGCAACGGTGGCCGGTGCACAGAGAAAATCTTGTACAAAAACTTCAAAGTGGCTTTATTGTTTGGCCAGGTGAAAGTGCCTGGCAGCATCCCTGATCTGGGATGCTGCCATTCCTAGCCCTGATTTCCTGGTTTGGAATGATTTCGATGAGCCATGTAGGGGTGGGTTTTTTTTTCAGGGGTTTTATTCCATTCAATAATGTATTTGTTTTGAACTATTTTTTTTTTTGTTGTAACTCGCTTTGAGGTATATAGAGAAAGGCAAGAAACCAAATTTAAATAAATAAGTAAATCAAATAATGAAACCAGCATGCCTACGCATTCTTTCTCAAGATCTCAAACCATTTAGGCAATGATAATGACCATTTAAGCATTAGAATGCAGTGATCCCCTTGCACAATCTTCTATGATGGTAAACTGCCATAGTCTTGCAAGAGTGGCAAATGCCTAATTTATGTAGAGCTGGATGATCAGTCCAAAGAAAAAAGACTTGCAATTATAATGAAATAAAAGCGTGTGGCATGGGTGTTCTTGATCGTTGATTGTATGCGCATTCATATTATACACTTCATACTCTCAAACTTTTGCCAGTTAACCTTTGGCTACTCCTGGGGCCTGCCATTGCCAGACAGTACTAGAAAGAACCAACTGTATCCTATTTGCGATATCAAACCATACTGTCTGATGATCACTGGTGCTCAGGTGGGCACCTACCTGGACATTAGAAACATTATCCCCATTAGTGAGCAGTAGGTCGAGTATCACACCCTCCCTCATAGGTTCCTGTGAAGGAGTGTCCCTATAAACCCTCCTTAAGCTGTACGGGACTAGGCGTCTAACCTCCAGAGTCTAACCTCCAGAGCAAACATGTTGGATGCTAACAGTAAAAGAATGCAGAATACAAAAAAAAAGAGAGAGATCCCAGATCCTTATCATCAAGGAAGAGAAATCATGTGCTCATTCAGTTATTAAATCTCTGGAGCAAAGTTGCCCTCAACCTCTTCACTGCCACAGGTCCCCCCGACTTCAGCAAACCATGAGTTTTATCAGTAAGCCCAGTGATTTTCCATATTGGTGCTCTAGCAAGATCTTAGTTGCAATGACTAATAATTTTAGTACATTTTTTTAATGGGAGTCCTTCAAACCTATCTTCCATTTTTTAACAAAAATATATATGTTCATAGTTTTGCCATTATTAGAAGGAATGCATCATGGGAAATTTAGTGTTTTTTTTACATAGCAAGTTACAAAACAATGACATTTTATAATAAAAAATGGTTATACCATTAAGACATGTGGATAGGAAAGCAATGAGTTATGTTATTCAATAACTCTGTAATCACAGGATTTGTTACTACTATTCTTAAACATTTATATATCACTAGAAGGTGTAAGCAGTGCTGTAGAGAAACATATAAGAAACAATCCCTGCTCCATGGAGCTTAAAATCTAGTCAAGACAGACAGATAAGACAAGGAGTATTGGGTTAAAATCAACAAGTATGCAAATGAGAGTTTAGTGCTGATAAAAAGAAGCATTGAGGTCCATATTCAGAAGTAGTTAGCCGGCTAAATTAATATTTGGGAACTTACCTGGCTAAATTCTATTCGGCTAATAAGTTAGCCAGCTAGATTTTAGCCAGCCAATGGGTCAATGCAGTAAAGTGCGCTCAGGCTGAGCACACTGTTAGCCCCCGTCTGGCCGCGCATTTTCCATGCGCTATTAAAAAATAGCACGTGGAAAACGCACGGCCAACCCCCCCGAAACTAATAGCGCCCGCAACATGCAAATGCATGTTGATGGGCCTATTAGTCATTCCCGCATGATACAGAAAGTAAAATGTGCAGCAAAGCCGCACATTTTACTTTCAGAAATTAACGCCTGCCAAAGGCTGGAATAAATTTCGGCCGGCACTGGGAAAGTGTACAGAAAAGCAGAAAAAACTGCTTTTCTGTACACCCTCCGACTTAATATCATAGCGATATTAAGTCGGATGCTCAATTTTGCCGGCATCTGTTTTCCAAACCCGTGGCTGTCAGTGGGTTTGAGAACCGACGCCGCTAAAATTGAGCGTTGGCTGTCAAACCCGCTGACAGCTGCCTCCTTTTACTGCGGGCCCTAATTTGCATAAGAGCCGATACTGAATCATGCGCCCAGGACACTGGCCTGTGCGCGTGTCGGGAGAGCGGGCGCTCGCTGGCTCTCCCGTGACTTTTACTGTATCGGCCCGCAAGTTATGTGTGGGAGGAGTTGAGTTAGCCAGCTAATAGAGTCATTTATCAAATCGCTTTATGGTGTTTTCACATGCAAAAACCGGCTTAACGCATGCGAAAATGCCATAACGCATGGTGAGATGCAAATTTTTAAAAGGGGAGGAATCCGGGGCAGGATTTCTGAAAAAGTGGGCTGGCTTTGCAAAGGGAGAAGCCAAAACACACAATATCGCCAAAAATAACTACACCTTTTTCAATTGTGTTAAGCTGTGCGATATCATGCATTATGCCTATAACACAATTTGTGATTTTTTCACAAATTCCATTTTGGGCATTTTTAGGCTGGGGAGGGCCTGAGATGAGAGGGAGAGTGGGGGGAGGGCCTGAGATGTGGGGGAAGGGTCGGAGATGAGGGAGGAGGGAGAGAGAGAGAGAGAACCTCTGGGGGGGGGGGCATCATAGTAAGCAGCTATTTATGCTACTATAGGAGACCCACTCGAGGTGAGGTTTATGTAGTAGTGTAGGGGTTAGGGACCACTTTGACATGCAGAGTGAGACGTACGAACTAGGGATGTGAATTGGTACCGGAATCCGATTCAATTTCTTGCGGTCCGAACGTTTCATACATTATCAGGCATTCAAAGCAGAGGGCAGGGCTGGCAGGAGGTGACCAATGAAATTAGCATGTCACTCCCAAGCAATACAGGAAATGGGAGGAGAAAATAAAATCAATCAGTTCAAAAAAGCAGAAAAGGTGACTAGGAAGAGCAGCAAACTTGCCCCTAGATTCATCAAAATGCTATAATTTCGCATTGATAACGCCCGTAATAAGAAAAAGGGGCGTGTTTATGATCATTTTAGAATTACTGCACCACGCACTATGATAGCACTTCACCCAGGTAGTGTCTCGCAGGGTGCATTAAAGTTTTCGCACCCCGCGATACTATTTATATCACTATAGGAGGGCCAGCTAGTAACTCAAGGTAAGGTTTTGCTGGTGGTTTAGGGTTTTGGAGCCAGTTTTGCATGCAGAGTGAGATGTACGAACAGCACAGTACACCTCAGTGAAGAACTGATGTCATTTGGAGTGAGGAAAGTCTCACAAAGATGAGATTTCTACTATGTTCTCTCGCCCTAGCTTGATAGTATCCTGGAACTGTGGGATAGAAAAGTAAACTTTCGAGTCTGCAGACATATGCACGTGGACTCCAGACTTATTTCTTACAGATTCCAGCTTTATTTACAACAGCCTTCACTACATGTAACCTGCTTACCTCCAGCAGTATAATTACTGACAATGTTCACCTTAGGACAGAGATGTGTCAGGCACTACTTTTTCCTGGAGACTTAGGGCCTCTCTGTTACCTTCTGAGCTTATGCCCTTATTCCTGCTTGCCAGAATCCCGCCCTTAGAGTTACTTCTCTCTCTGGCATTTAAGGTGGACCAGGTTAGACGCCTAGTCCCGTACAGCTTAAGGAGGGTTTATAGGGACACTCCTTCACAGGAACCTATGAGGGAGGGTGTGATACTCGACCTACTGCTCACTAATGGGGATAATGTTTCTAATGTCCAGGTAGGTGCCCACCTGAGCACCAGTGATCATCAGACAGTATGGTTTGATATCGCAAATAGGATACAGAGAAGTCACACGAAGACCCAAGTTTTGAATTTCAAAAATACAGTCTTTGTCAAAATGGGAACTATCTGGAGGAAGGACTAGAAGACTGGGAGAAAATGGGGGAGGTGGAACAACTTAATTAAAATTAAAAGGAGCTATTACAAAGGCAACAAATATATATGTAGAAAAGTAAACAAAAGTAAGAGAAAAAGAAACTGATCAAGTTCTCAAAGGAAGTGTCTGAAAAATTAAAGTAAAAAAGAACAGCGTTCATGAAGTATAAAGGATTCCAAAAAGAGGAACACGGAGAAGAATACCTGGTGAAACTGAGGGAGATGAAGAAAGAAATCAGAAAAGCAAAAGGTCAAGTGAAAGAAAAGATTGCCAAAGAGGGAAAGCGAGGTGGCAAAACATTTTCAGATATATCAGAAAAAGAAGGAAGATCTGAAGTGCTATAGCGAAACTGAAAGGTGACAAGGAGCAATAAGTAGAACAAGGCAAAGAAATGGCAGAAATATTAAACAAATACTTCAGTTCAGTGTTCACTAAAGAAGCCCCTCAAGAAAGACCATTGTTGGTTGACAAGACCGCAGATGGGAGTGGGAAAGACTCAACTCTGTTTACAGAAGAGAAGAGCTAGGAAAACTGAAAGTGGACAAAGCTATGGGGCCAGCTGAGATACATCCCAGAATACTACAGGAAGTCAGAGATGTCCTGGCGAGTCCACTGAAAGACCTGTTCAATAGATCCCTGGAAACAGGAGTGATTCCGCAAGATTGGTGAAGAGTGGTTGTGGTCCAACTCTACAAGAGTAGTAGCAGAGAGGAGGCTGGAAACTAAAGACTGGTTAGCCTCAAAATTAATGGAGATGCTGCTAAAGGAAAGAATAGTGAACTATCTACAGTCCAGTGGGTTGCTCTACCAGAGGCAGCATGGATGCACCAAGGGAAGGTGCCACCAGACAAATCTGATTGATTTTTTTGATTGAGTGACTAGAGAATTGGATCAAGGAAGAGCGCTCAATGAGATCTACTTGGAATTCAGCAAAGTTTTTGATATGGTCCTGCATAGGAGGCTCATGAATGAAATGAAAAGCTTGGGAGTGGGTGCAAGGTGATGGAATGGATTACTTACTGATTGACTGACAGGAGACAGTGTGTAACAATAAATGGAACTTAATTCGAAGAGAGAATAGTGATGTTGCGTGCCGCAAGGATTGCTTTTGGGACTGATTCTGTTCAATTTCTTTGTGAGTAATATTACGGAAGTGATAGAATGTAAAGTTTATCTGTTTGTGGATGATACTAAGATATGCAACAGAATGGACACAGCTGAAGGAGTAGAGAGAAGGAAAAGTGATTTAAGAAAGCTTGAGGAGTGTTCAAAGATTTGAAAGCTGGTATTCAGTGCCAAGACGCGCAGAGTCATGCATCTGGGGTGCAGTAATCCAAAAGAGATGTATGTGACTGGGGGTGAAAGACTAATGCATGAGAACTGGAGAGGGACTTTGGGGTAATAGTATCTGGTGATCTGAGGGCAGCGAAGCAATGTGACAAGATGAGAGCTAAAGCCAGAATGTAAATAGGGTGAAAAAAAAAGTAATTATCTGCCTGGCCGAGGAGGCGAGGCTCCTGATGTGCCGGAGGCCATGGAGTTTTCTTGCCCAGAAAACCTGATTGCTGTGGGGCCAGAGGGGCCAGTTGAGGCAGCTGTGGAATTGGACTGGAGGGAGGCCTGGTCAACCTGGTGCTCCAGAGAGGGGAAGGAGGGCCTAGTGTTGAGGTGGGGCTAGGAGAGGTCTAAGGAGCATGGCCCCAAAATTTAAGAAAGAGAAAATTTGAAGAGAGCCAGAGGAGTAGTGTGCTGCTATTAGCAGCTGTGAGCCAAATTGTCAAGGCAAGTGGCTGTTGGCTACAAATTAGGAGTGCCGCAGGAGTTTAGGGAGGTTCTCGTGGCATTAGTGAGGCAGCGATGGGAAGCAGAGCCAAAGCAAGCAGCTGGTATGGCTGTCGCTGCCACTCTGGGTCTCCCATCGGCTGGAACTGCAGCTACCCGGTACGCACACATCGATGCGTGATTTTATAACATGCGCGCGCCGGCGCACACATGTTAAAAAATCCGGGCCGGCACACGCAGGGGGGAGATTTGGGCAGATTACACGCTGCGACGAGATTGGGCCTCCGCCAGTTCCCTCCCCCCCCCCCCCCCCAACTTTAGTAGTTTTCTTTATTTCTGAACTTACGCAAGGCCTGACTGCACGCATAACCCCCGTTTTTTACTTACGGGGGGGGGGGGGGGTGTTAAAAATCAGGCCGTAAGGTTACAAACACTGAGAGATCACCTTACGTGGCAGAAAATGCCTTGGTGAAAGGGAGACAGTATCTTTTATTTTGTTGGTAAAGCTAGAATAGTAGGTATCTCTTCAGGACAATGTGATCAAGAGTAGAGGTGACTGTCGACACTCGCAAAATCCACTAGCTAGCTGCTGTCTCAAGCCTCAAAAGCTTTACTACCTTGGAGTGTAACAAAACCAATGCTAGCTAGCTACGCTGATGATCTTATATGCCAACTCCTGTATTTGAAACTGGAGAGTTGTGTGTGCACACTCACAAACTGAACTGTACAAACGTATGCAGACATAAAAGACACATAGAAATAGGATAGTAAGGAGAGGAAAATATGCACATAAGAAAATAGAGTCACAAATATATAAAGAGAATATAGACAGAATATAGGATAATACTTACCTTAGGTTAAGTTTGATTTTCTCTCAGGAGTATTCTTCAGAAAGGCAAAAATCACACATAGAATCAGTTCTTACATTTAGACAGAGGAATATAAACATAGTTATAGTAACAAAAAAAAACATTAAGATGGATACTTATCTGACAGAGTTCCTAACTTGCTCAAGAAAATCATTTTTACTGATTAAAGTTGTACCTGCATAATTTTATTTATTAAAAAAAATTTTAAACTACACATTTCAATAGGAAATTTTTATGGCAGTTTAAAAACTTCACATACATAAATGATAATAGTAAAAACAAATAAAATTACAAAAGATAAGAACCAAAATGATAGATATAAAGATAAATTTAAGTGCTTTAGTCTGTGCAGTATACAAGTGAATGCTATTGCATTAGTTGCATTGTTTGAGAAACATTTGAGACGTTGTTATGAATATTTTGAACAAAATTGATTTGAAATATCTTTATACCATTTATTGTATTGCCAGCTTAGCAACTCCAGAGAAATAAATTTTGTTCTTTATTAAAGTGTCTTTATTCACTTAAAATTCTATTAATTGTACATTTATCTGGCTCTCACTTACATCATGCGAATACTCTTCAATTAGCGATTTAACCAATTCGAAACCCAAGAGACTAAACCTTCGAACACCAACGTGTCTGTAAGAAAGAGAAGTTCCCAACCCAGGTGGTTTACAAGAATGCTGGGCTGCATAGAGAGAGGAATAACCGGTAAGAAAAAGGAGGTGGTGATGCCCTTGTACAGGTCTTTGCTGAGGACTCACCTGGAGTACTGTGTTCAGTTCTGGATCCGTATCTCAAAAATGATAGAGACAGAATGGAGGCAGTCCAGAGAAGGGCGACCAAAATGGTATGGAGTCTGTATTGGAAGACTTATGAGGAGAGCTAAAGGACCTAAATATGTATGTCCTGGAGGAGAGGAGGTGCAGGGGGGATATAATACAGACCTTCAGATACCTGAAAGGTTTTAATGAAGCACGAACTACAAATCTTTTTCCATTGGAAAGGAAACACGAAATGAAACTCCAGGGAAGACGACTCAGAACCAATGTCAGGAAATATTTCTTCAAGGAGAGGGTGATGGATGCCTGGAATGCCCTTCCGGAGGAGGTGGTGAGGACAAAAACAGTAAACGAATTCAAAAGGGCATGGGATAAACATTGTGGATCTCTAAAGCTAGAGTTTGGAAATGAAGAAAAGGGTGCATGGGGGTAACCTGCACTGAGCCGCAGTTACTGCCCTTAGCAGAAGGCACGGGGATTACTACCCTGAACCAATTAGCCTTATTGATTTTGATGCAACGGCAACATCACTCTCCACTTCAGTCGCGAGAGGGGGAAGGGAAATTGGATTCAGACGACAGCCAACACTGGGCCCCGACTTTTACCATCCGGGGTACTGATAAGCAGACATTAGGGAGAAGGCACAGGACTGTTCTATGGCCAAGTGCAAAAGCAAAGCACCTTCAAGCAGCACTATATGAATTATCAGGAAGGCTGCTCACCACGTAAAAATGTTGCTAGCTGTAATTTTGTTATGGGTTGGGACAGTTGCTTGGTTTTGTTTGTAAATATCTCTACCCTTAACATAAGGCTTGGGGGTAACCTGCACAGAGCAGCAGTTATTACCCTTAACAGAAACATGGGGGTAACCTGCATGGAGCGGCAGTTACTGCCATCATTACTAAGTTACTTAAATGTTTATCAAGCCCAACTTGTCTCCAAAGAGGAATATGCAGTAGGGATATACTTTTGTTTTTAATTTTGAAACGAAACAGTCAGTTTTCTTTGGGGAAAACCAGATGTTTTTCATTTCATCGCCCGGCCTGGGTCTCCTACCTCTCCTTGCCCCATTGCAAAACTTAAAAGAACTGAAGGCTCTCCCCAGGCCTGCCCCCTACACCACCCTGGATGCTTCATATCCCTTCACTGATCTTTAAAGTCCAAATGGGGCATGAGCGATCCCCAGTCGCTTCTAACCCATCATGTCAGTATTTTAAACTGGTGCTGACCAGCACTATTTCAATGTATGCAAGTACAAGAAAATGTCCATACAAACTTTGGAACTGACCTCGGGGCCAGGCAGTGTCATTTTAAAATATCAACCCAGCTGGGCAGGATTCACTGGGGATTGCCACTGCCGTGTTTGGACTTTAAGACCAGCAATGGCTGGATTTGTTTGGCATCAGAGAGAGGTCTTGTTTCGTTTTTTTTCTTTTCACTTGTATTGTGGTTTATTTTGTTTCAAATAAAAAAAAAGGAAATGAAATAACCCAAACACAAAACAAGATATGGATAAAATTCAAAATAATTGTGTTTTGAGCATATTTTATGTTTTTATGTTGTGATGTGATTTTTATTATGTAACTTTGATATTATTATGTGATTTTAATATTTTTTTGTTGCTGTAACCTGATAGAGTCTTGTTTGAAAAGAGCGGTATATAAATGGAAGCAATAAAATAAAGAAAAAAGAAGCCTGATGCCAGCATGTCTACATTCTGGTCCCATAAAGCAAATATTTACTATGTGCACTTTGTTATTAATCAGTTTAGAGCAGTATCCCTAGGTTTGCTTGAAAGAGGCTCAACAGCCTGCATGCTTGGCGCCTTCAGGTTTATAGTGTTAACATCCCATTACTCCTCCCTCTACTCAGTGGTGAGGTTTTGCCCGGTCAAGCCAGGTCACCAACCCAGAACCTTTCTGAATTTGCTTCCTTTTCCCCAGTGGGAAAATATGGAAGGTGGAAGCTGCCGCTGGACCCAAGCCGGTACCATTTTTGTTAGACATTACCGCTGCCACTGCTACTAATCCTTTCTGCAAAGGGCAGTGCCCCTAGACCCATGCAGCACTGTAGACTTGCAAATCTCTAGCCTTGCCCAGAAAATAATTCTTTGCTAAGCGCTTATAAAATTGAAAGGACAAAATGGCATCAGAGCAAGCCTTTTACTCTTCCATGTGTTTCATAATTCAATATTTCATAGGGATGAGATATTTTACTCCCCAACAATTAAATCTCTATACAAAACTGTTTCTGGGTTCTGCTGGAGAGGCAGTGGGGACTCAGTCTTGCATTCAGGGTCCTAAATTAGGCACATGTTGGAATAGTTCAGAAACTGAGGACTTTTAGGATGAGTTTTAGCGTAGTTTTGGGAACATCACTGATTAAACTGGTTTGGGTTACTAGCAGACACAATGTAGCCTCAGAGCTCTGAGCTAATTATTCACGCGTTGCAGGATATCCTGATATAAGGAGAACCTGTTCTCCCTGCGTCATTCTGGTTTTCTAAAACCTGAGGAAAGTACATTAATGAGAGACTGACCTAACAACTTGGTCCCTCCTCTCCCTCCCACCCCACCCCCCACAAAAAAAGAAAAGAATAGATACTTTTGAAATGTGTCTTCCTTGCTTAGAATGTGGAGAAGACTTTGGCAGACTGATACTGAAACTGCACTTAGCTGGTTAAGCGGCCACTGTATAACTCAGCAGCTGCCACCTTACCGGCTAACTCGGGGAAGGCAATGGGTGTAACAGGGGTGCTACTTAGCCAAATAAATTATCCCGCTAAGTAGCAATATTAAGCCTTAGCTGGTTAAATTATAGGGCTAAGTTAGACCTGCTCAACAGCAGGTCTGAAGGGACTACTTTTCTGGCTAAGCAGCGATTTATCCAGGGGCATTCAGCACCATAGCCATGCTGCTGAATATTCCATCTGAGTGAGCCCAGTAACTCCATCCTGATAACTTAGATAAACAGATATGTTTTAAATATCTACCCCTTAAGTGGGCATACCAACACATCTTACACAGAAAGAGAGTATAATGGCAGAAAATGACCTCAAGCCCCACCTGATCTTCCAGTAACGCAGACTTTATTTGATTTTCAATTTTACCTTTGCCTCCCTATAATTAAGAAGCTAAAATATGGCTTTCTGTTCTTAGCTATTCCCACTACTTTTCTAAATGATGTGGCTCTTAGCTGTGTTTCTTGTAATTTATATTCTGCTTTTCAGGCACTTTCAAAGTAGATAATAGGCAGGAACTTTAGGTATTTTCCTGTCCCTAGAAGGCTCACAGTCCAAGTTTGTACCTGAGGCAATGGAGCGTGAAAAGATTTGTTCAAGGTCACAAGGAGTGACAGCAGGATTTGAACTATGGTTTCCCTGGCTCACAACCAGCTGCTCTAACCAGCAGGCTGCTCCTCTGGCCTCCTGTCTTTCTCTATAGGATGTGGTCAGGGCCGGATTTATCGCTCGCCTACCCCTAGGCTCGGGTGGGGGGAATGGGGTTCCCAATCTGAAGTCGAGAGAGTGGTTGGGTGGGGAGGTCCCTCTCATAAGTTGTGGGATTGGGGAGGACAAGCTGGGCCTTCAAAGATGCATCACAGTCTATGGGCAGCTCCTCCTTCCTCTAGGAGACCGTAAAGGCACACAGTACCCTCTGGATGAAAGGTGCCCCTGGGGCCGGTGCCTACTTTACCTAACTGGAAATTCAGCCCTGTATGCAGTTCTCTGGCTTTCACCGCACTGCCTTCTTTTCTTTGCACGGCAGCCTTTTTCTTCTTTCGTGTTGGCTGTTTTAGCTTCCGAACGGGGTTCCCACAAGATCGCACACTTGTACAGGAATAAAAGAAATGCCCGTACTCATTTTAAACAGCGTTTTCTTGCTCTTTCCATTTTTTTGTTTTTTTCCTTTGGCCTCTGTTTTCCCATCCCATCTGATCCTCAGTGCAGAAAAACAGGCAGCACTGGGCATACCCTCCTCCAATTTTGTTTTCGTCTTGCTATTAAATTGTAATTTTCTGAGAGCTTTACCAGCTGAGAGTGCTTGTAAATGGATGATCAGAGGGAATAGGCGTTATGGTCTGATGGAACAAAAATGACATGAGCCGGGTGGCACCTTAGTGGAACGCAGGATTTGGTGAGAGAGGTAACGGTGGTGGGGCCACTTGGCAATACTGATCATAATATTTATTTGTTTATTTTATTTAAAAACTTTTCTATACCGTCGTTAAGCGGGTGCCATCACAACGGTTCACAATAAGGCACATAACTATATGTTGTATAAAGTGTCTAGAATTCTAACAATTAAACAGGTGCCATCAAATTACTGTAACATAGTATCATAATAAATATTATTTGGTGGGTAATATCAAATTTAAACTAATAGCTGGAAGGGGGACAATAAGTAAATCTGCAGCTCTAACACTAAACTTTCAAAAGGGAAACTTTGATAAAATGAGGAAAAGAGTTAGAAAAAAAAACTGAAAGGAGCAACTGCAAAGGTTAAAAGTGTTCAACAGGCATGGACATTGTTTAAAGATACAATCCTGGAGGCGCAGTCCAGATGTATTCCACACATTAAGAAAGTTGGAAGGAAGGCAAAACGATTATCATCATGGTTAAAAGGTGAGATGAAAGAGGTTATATTAGCCAAAAAAACATCCTTCAAAACTGGAAGAAGGATCCATCTGAAGAAAATAGGATAAAACATAAGCATTGTCAAGTTAAGTGTAAAACACTGATAAGGCAGGCAAAGAGAGAATTTGAAATGAAGTTGGCCATAGAGGCAAAAAACTCATAATAAAAACTTTTTTAAATATATCCAAAGCAAGAAACCTGTGAGGAAGTCTGTTGAACCATTAGATGACAGAGGGGTTAAAGGGGCTCTTAGGGAAGATAAGGCCATTGCAGAAAGACTAAATGAATTCTTTGCTTCCGTATTTACTAATGAGGATGTTGGGGAGATACCAGTTCCAGAGATGGTTTTCAGAGGTGATGAGTCAGACGAACTGAACGAAATCACTGTGAACCTGGAAGATGTAGTAGGTGTTGTGACTGTCACTTCCCAACGGCTTCACTCCGCCTACCTTTCCTTTTCTGCGACTCCTTCTACTCTTCATGGACGCCTGGCTGCCGTGGCGTCCGTCTGCCATCCTCTCCAGCGTCCCTGGACCGGTTTGGGCGCTGCCTCCCACCATGCTCTTCAGGTACCTTAGGGCGCGCGCGCCGCGTGGCCCTCATTCTTATTTCCTCATTGGTGCATTCCTCAGGGGTGTCCCCCTGTGATGATGTCACGCTGCCTGGATATTTAAGCCTACAGTTTATTGCTAGCCGTTGAGTTAGCAAGGGTGATCTTACGGATGGGATTTGCTCTCCGTACCCAGCTACTCTGCCTTCCAACTTCCATTGGACTCTTTCTGCTAACGGGATACCCGCTCCTCGGGGGCCTCTTTGCTTCTTTCAGGTCGCTATCAGGTAACCGGTACTCGCTCCTCGAGGGCTCATGTTCCCTGACCCACTGCCTGCATCTATCTCCTCTTCTACTTGGAAGAATTTGCTACAGACACCATCAGTGAGTACTACTACCATCCCGGAACTCGCTCCTCGAGGGCCTGCCCCCGTTCAAGCGCCAGTGCCATCTCTTACATGGAACCGCTGTGTGAGTACTTTGCCAACAAGTCTCTCTACCTCACTCCTCAAGAGCCAGCTCTCCTTATCTCGGGGCTTCTCCATGTTTGGGACTCTTGTGAATGTTCTATTGTACTCACTTTCTCAGTTCTCTCCACTACAGCACTGCTACCGGAGAAACCGCTGTTCAAGCGCCCTGGGGAATACTAGCCCAGCCGGGCTACATCTTCCTCTCACTACTGCCACCTCTGGTGGTTTCTCAAACTGTCTAAATAAAGAACTATCTGTTGGGCCGATACAGTAAAAAGCGTGCACTAACAAAAAACCATTAGTTTTTGTTAGTGCGCGCTAACGGGATACAGCGCCGATACAGTACAAAGCGCGCACTAAGCCAAAAAACGATTTTTCATGGAAAAAACATGCCGATCCGCGGGAATACGAGATTTTCCCGTGGCCACACAAACCCGAAAGCAGAAATGATTGGGCACCCGATGCACATCTCTACTAAATTTAGCTCATCTTTTTTTTTAATATCAGCCCCTTAAGTTTTCAACTGAAGATTCACATAAATGCATGCTCCTTAATGTTAGGATCATAAATGTAAGCCTGCTATTAATTTGCTTAGATTTAGGATCCTAAATTAGATGCCCACTTCTGTAATATTTACAGTGTTGCCTTTTCATAGATAGGGTTGTTCCTGTTTTGAGTGCTGGCAGTTAGTACTGTTTTAGTATGGGAAGTTTACTATATCATTAATGTCATTTAGTTTACTCAAGACTTGCTGAGGGCCAAACCCACACCCAACACATTTTACAATAAGCCTAATACCATACTGGCTCACTAGGTGGCACCACAAGAGTGCATGCATTTCTGTACAACAAAATAGTGCCAGCTATGGGGCCAGCCATTTTTACATATTTATTTATTTATTTATTTTTAATTTTTATATACCGAAGTTCTTGTGGGAATTACAAATCACTCCGGTTTACATAAAACGATGAACTGCCCAACAGCGGAAGGGGGCTTTACATATAACTGTAGAACATAAGGAACAATAAAACCGTTATCCAGGAGTTATCCAGTTATCCACTAACTGGATATCCAGTTATCCAGTTATCCACTAACTGGATAACAGGAGTTATCCAGTTAGTGGATAACTCCTGCCCAATTTTGACATTGAGGTTCTCAGAGAGAGGCGGTTTTAAAAGTTTAGATTTCCAGAGGGAGCTTGGTTTTTTTTGGTGGGGAAGGGGGCCTAAGACAATCTGAGTCTGACAGTTTCTACTGTGTTTTGGTTACTGGGAAAAACAACTTTCTGTGTTTAAAAAAAAAAGGAAAGAAGAGGGTGGGGGGGGGGGGGGGCAGGACAGTAACTGTTCCCACAAGGCAGCAAAAAAATGCTAGCGCTGGCCCTGCCCGTGGACGCTGGAGGATCTCACCCCGCCCAGCAGCAGAGGTGGAACAGGGTTAGTGCCTGAAAGGGAAGGGATGAGGCGAGTGACTGAAAGGGAAGGGGGGGCCAGTGATTGAGAAAGAAGGGGGTGGGGTGAGTGACTGAGGGAAGGGAAGGGGAGTGGGAATGAAGGGGTGAGTGACTGGGAGGGAAGAGAATGAGTGAAGGGGAAGGGGGAGTGAGGAAGTGGAAGAGGGGGGGAGTAAGAAGAGAGGGTAGAAGGGTTGTGTGTGTGTGACAGAAATACTGTTTTTATTAGTATGGTGTACTATTATGATTGATTTATATTTCTTGATTTTGTTTTATGAGGATGATGCTATTTCTGTTTTTGCATTGTTGCGCTGCGTATGAGTCTGGCTGGGAGGTCTGGGGGAAAGGAGGATTGGGAGCAAGACTGCTGGGGACTGGGAGAAGACGGAGTAAGACTGCGGTGGACTGGGAGGGGACAGGGAGCACGATTGTGGGGAACTGGGAGGGGAGATGGAGCAAGACTGCTGGGAGATTTAAGATTGCTATTGCTTCTGTTTCTCCAAGGTGGGAAGTAGGAAGAATCTGATTTTTTTCTGAGTCATTTTTGGGAAATGTGTATCTGAGTAATACTATTTTTTTTTTACAGCACAGGGAAAATTTGGAAGAATTCAGGAATTGTACATCCCAGTCCTTGGCTTTTGGTCCTCTTCTGTATCGGAGGCTGCTTTTGTTTGCTTGCAGTATCACAGAGGGAGGTTCGGGCAGCCTATCTTCGGGCAGGGAAGTTTTTGCCTCAAAGGCAGCTCACGATAGTCTGTCAATTCATTCTTTTTCTGGGGTTTGTATTAATGTGACGTTCTGTGACCGCAATCATTTTTACAAGGAGCATTGGGGGGGGGGGGTTAGGGGAGGCAACATAAATGCATTGGCCCCCCCAGGCTCCAGAGACCCTTACTATGCCTCTGATGGCAGGTCTAACTTATCCGATTAATTTAACCAGATAAGTACGAATATTACTACTTATCCAGCTAAGTTATCCGGATAAGTAGCGCGTCCCCAAAGTGCCCACTAGATATCCAGCTAACTGACTTATCCAGTTAAGCAGCACTAATATCGGGCTCGTACAGATTAATAATAATAATCAGTTGGGTAGAGGTTATGCATCACATCCATTCAGGCCTACCTCGCGCTTTTTGTGTGTTGTGTATGGGGTGGGGAGCACAGATTTTCACTTGGCCACAGCTGCCAAATTGCATGTCCAGGGCTCTGAGGACAGACATGGCTAGAGAGAGCAAGGGTGAGAGACAGGTAGAGAAGAGAGAGAAAGACAGAAACCGGAGCAGGGATAAATACATAGACACCATAGGTACTGGTAGGTATAGCTGATTGGGAGATAAGTACTTTCAGCTCACTGCTTTGAGCTTGATGATAGGGAAACAAACAGCAGAAGCTCACATTCCCTGAATCACAGAAAAGTCAGCGAGTCTGGCGTTTGGCAGCATGACAGTAATCCTCTGGAAGAACGTTGAAAGTCTTAACCTGGTTGTTTTGGGGACTGACAGCACCTGGTAGGTGAGATAATTATGCTCTCCCTTCCCCCACAAAAGCAGCATAATACACATATTGTTCGATCCCAGCCGCTGAACTGAGAAGTCAGTCTGAGTGCATGACGATATTGCAAGGGGAAAAGCTTTTGATGTGGTTTCGGGCTCTAATGAGGGACGCTGGCTGTGAGAAATGGGCATGCCAGCAAGGTTTTCTTTCCACCAATGGGGACCCTTCCAAGGATGCAAATCCCTTTATGTTTATCTGCAGCTAGCTGAGTAGGCAAATTCTATGGGGCTGCCATGAGGTGACACCAAGAATCAAAGACCTGAATCAGCTTCACCTTTAATTGCTACGCCTTCCTCACCCCCCTTCCACCCCAAAAAAAAAAAGAGATCAGATCAGTTAACCAATTATCAAAATAATTTCTGGAAGATCAAAGCCACCTGTGGCATTTATCACTTACCTAAGCTGACAATTTACTCGGTCTCGCTCGTTTTGTTTTTGTTTGAAGTGAACTAATTCTATGCAAAAAAAAAAAAAATCCAGGCGCTTCGAATCCCAGGTGTTTGCACTGCCTGCACCATGTATCCCGGTGGGACGAGCACTGAGTACAAGAGGGATCCTAGGATAGAGGTTTGGGTCTCTTTCTGCCACTAATTCTTTGTGCGATATTTAGATAGAGAAGCAAATTTAAGGATATTGCCGTAGGTCTTCTGCCTTGTCAGCACACCTTTCGGAGCAGTTTTTGCCTTTTCTGCCAAACTTATGCCTTAGGTGAAACCTGCAGAATTTCAAGCTTGCTCATGATTCCGGTTCATTTAAATATTATGGAAATGAGATCTGCAGCAATTCACAAGAAAAAAACTTTATCGCTCCTCTGAGGTGTAGTTAAATTTCATGGAAAATCACCGAGCTGCACACTTTTCCACACAAAATTTTGCGCTGCAAAAAAATCACTAATGAACCAATTAGCATGATTCTTCAGCTCATTAGTAAATTTGCATATGTTTTATGTGTGCTTTGGCAAACACAAAATTATGCACAGAAAACTGACAAAAAAGGCATGCAAAAATTTGCAACTGTGATTACATGTGCTATTCGCAGTTTTTCTACTGATTATTGCATTGGCAACGACATTCATGCTTTAGTACATCGGTGAGCTTATTTGCCCCATTTTCTTTAATGCCTGGAGGTGAAAACTCTTGGCATTTTTGCACAAATCTTAAATATGGTGCAAAGACAGAATCACTGCATGTGCACATAACTTGCAGATCTGAAGAATTATTGCCAGTTTTAACCCAGTCCTTCAATATGACCCAGAGGTCACACAAAGAAACTTCGACGGAGCAAGGACTAGATCTGAGCAATGGCAGGCAGTGCCAAGGCTAAGGTATGAGCAATGAGCAAGCAAGACGCAGAGAAACTTGCACAGGATCACACGGTCAATGGCAGAGCCTGGGATTAGAACTAAGGCGCAGAGAGTTAAAGTGGCTTGTCCTAGGTCACACAATCAGTATTGAAAAGGAGCCTTAAACTCAAGGGCTAGAATTTTTTTTTTCAGTTTTTAACTAACCATTCCGATCATACAAGGAATAGCAATTATGCAGCTGATGTGTTCTCATTTTATAAACAAATGTATCTCTTTTAGCGTATATTTTCAGCACCCCAGGAAATACATAGCTAAATATATTTTTTATCATATTCCAATTAGTTAACAGAAAGTAATTAATTCTGAAGCCTTTAATATTAAACATGTTACAACAGTTTTGTTCATGACTTTCACTGGGTCACTGCAGGAATGGGCGACGTCTTATTCCACATGGTTGTGTGTGCATGCTCAGATGGGTTCATGTGTGCTTAGTACAAAAGGTGATTGTCTTCAGGCAGAACTTGAGAGATGAAAGTTTTATCTAGATGGTAGTTAGGTTCCAACAACAGTAGGGAAAGGAAAAGTAAACAAACATCAACTAAGATGACATTTTTGGGTAAAGTTGGTGGCTTGCAGGTTCACTTTCCATGGCACAAGGCATAGAAGTCCTTTGAGTCTATTCCCAAGCACCTTGGAGCTCAGGTTTCCCAGTCTTATGGTCCTGTTGTCTAAGCTTCAGAGGAATCCATTTTTTTCTTTGACCAAAGAGCTATCTCCTTGGTTGGTCAGGTTTCACTGCTACTTAATGCTAACATAGACTTTATGAAAATGGGGATGTACCTGGAGGAAGAACTAGAAGACTGGGAGAAAATGGTTGAAGTGGAACAACAGTGGGCCAAATTAAAAGGAGCTATTACAAAGGCAACAAATCTTTATGTTAGAAAAATAAACAGAAGTTAGAGGAATAAGAAACCAATCTGGTTCTCAAGAGGTGGCTGAAAAAAATAAAGGCAAAAAGAACAGCATTCAAAAAGTATAAAGGATCCAAAAAGAGGAACACAGGGAAGAATACCTGTTGAAAGTGAGAGAGACAAGAATGAAATCAGGATAGCAAAAGGTCAAGCAGAAGAAAGGATAGCCAAAGACGTAAAGCAAGGTGACAGAACATTTTTCAGATATATCAGAGAAAGGAGAAAGGCCCGAAGTGGTATAGTGAAACTAAAAGATGATAAGGAGCAATGTGTGGAGAAAGATGAAGAAATGGCGGAAATATTAAACAAATACTTCAGTTAGGTGTTCACTAAAGAAGACCCTGGAGAAAGGGGTGGATTCTCGATGACGACCGGCCCGGGGATTAGCCGCTCAGGCCGGCCCAGGAGATACCACGTGGTCTGCCGAGTGCGGCTCTGTCACGGCCGCGCTCGGCAGACCACGTGACTAGAGCAACCGGTCCACCAGGGGATACCTGATTCCCCGATAGGCCAATCCGCCCCTGCTGGAGAAGGATCGTTGCTGGTTGACAAGAATATAGATGGGAGTGGAGTAGATGAAACTCCATTTACAGAAGAAAATGTATGGGAAGACTAGAAGAACTGAAAGTGGACAAAGCCATGGGGCCGGATGAGGTACATCCCAGGATATTGAGGGAATTCAGACCTGTTCAATAGATCCCTGAAAATGGAAGTGGTGCCGTGAGATTGGAGGAGAGTGGTGGTAGTGGTTCCGCTTCACAAGAGTGGAGCAAAGAGGAGGCTGAAAAGTACAGGCTGGTTAGCCTCACCTCAGTGATGGAAAAATTAATGGAGAATCTGCTGAAGGAAAAGATAGCGAACTATCTACAATCCGGTGGGTTGCTGGAACCGAGACAGCATGGATTCACCAGGGGAAGGTCCCATCAGGCATATCTGATTGATTTTTTTGATTAGGTGAATAGAGAATTGGATCAAGGAAGAGCACTAGATTTGATTTACTTAGATTTCAGCAAAGCTTTTGATACATTCCCATATAGGAGACTCGTGAATAAAATAAGCTTGGGAGTGAGTGCCAAGGTAGTGGTGTGGATTGCAAACTGGTTAACTGATAGGAGACAGCGTGTAATGGTAAATGGAACCTACTCTGAAGAAAGAATGGTGTTAAGTGGAGTGCCACAGGGATTGGTTTTGGAACCGGTTCTGTTCAATATCTTTGTGAGTAACATTGCAGAAGGGACAGAAGGTAAAGTTTGCCTATTTGTGAATGATATTAAGATCTGCAACAGAATAGCATGCCTGAAAGGAGTAAAGAGAATGAAAAGTGATTTAAGAAAGCTTGAAGAGTGGTCGAAGATTTGGCAGCTGGGATTCAATGCCAAGAAGTGCAGAGTCATGCATCTGGGGTGTGGCAATCCAAAAGAGCTATATGTGATGGGGGTGAAAAACGAATGTGCACAGACTGAGAGAGGGATCTTGGGATGATAGTATCTGGTGATCTGAAAACAGCAAAGCAATGTGGCAAGGCGATAGCTAAAGCTAGAAGAATGCTGGGCTGCATAGAGAGAGAATACCAGGTAAGAAAAAGAAGGTGGTGATGCCCTTGTACAGGGCCTTGGTGAGGCCTCACATATATTGTGTTCAGTACTGGAGCCTGTATTTCAAAAAGGATAGAGACAGGATGGAGGCAGTCCAAAGAATGGCAACCAAAATGATGTTGGGTTTGTATCAGAGGATTTATGAGGAGATGCTGAAGGATCTGAATATGTATACCCTGGAGGAGAGGAGGTGCAGGGAGATATGATACAGACCTTCAGATACCTGAATAGTTTTAATGATGCACAAACTTTGAACCTTTTCCATTGGAAAGGAAATAGTAGAACTAGGGGTCATGAAATGAAACGCTAAGAGGGAAGACTAAGAACCAACATAAGGAAATATTTTTTCATGGAGAGGGATGCATGGAATACCCTTACCAGAAGATGTGGTGAGGATGAAAACAGTAAACAAATTCAAAAGGGCATGGGAAAAGGCTTGTGAACGATAATGAAGAAAAGGGTGCATGGGGGAAACCTGCATGGAGCAGCAGTTAGTACCCGTAACAGAAACATGGGGATTACGACCCTTAGCCAATTAGTCTTGATGCTTTTGACTCAACTGCAACATTGCTCTCCGCTTTGATGGCAGGCAGGGGAAAGACTTTTGGATTCTTTTTTTTTTTCAATTTAAGTTTTTATTGTGATTAGCAAAGGTCAATAACAACAAAAACATATACAACAGTTAAAACAGAATCATAACATCATATTTTCCATTTAAAAAGCCCATCCCCGCTCCTACTTAGTGCAAACACCTACCCCGTCCCTACAGAAGCTTTCATCCCAAAGAAGAGAAACTATAGAAGCAAAAATAGTAGCACAGACAATAGTCAGATATGCAATGATAAAAGAAAAATAATAGAAACAGAGACATACATGTCCATTCCCTCTTCATTTAGTTACCAAGCAACAACTAAATCATAGTATAGCAACTGATCACCTCATACTCATTGTGCCTTTCCCACCGGGTCACATAAGGGAGTTGAAATCTTACTTAAACAATAACGCTTGTGCAAGCGAGTAAGAACTATAGTCATAGTAAGTCTCCTCCAGGATACAGTTATCTCACATTTCGCGGCTAAGAATATCTGCTGACATAACTTCTGCCAGAACCCATCAATTTCTGCAACAGGAATATTCAATAAAATATACTTTGGATTGAGCATTTCCTTCACTCCTATAACATCAGATATCCAAGAAGTGATAAGCTTCCAGAAATTCAGTATTAGGCTAGATGTCCACCATATAAGATAAAAAGATCCCAGTTCTCCACCACCCTTTCAGCTTTCGCTATCCACTTGAAGGTACATCTTCTGCAGTCTCTCTGGCGTAAGATACCGCCCAAGTAAGACCTTGTAACCGTTTTCTGTCAATGTGGCAGAGATGGCGCATTTATTCATATATATAAAAGAGAGATCCCATTCTGATTCAGGGGACTCCTTGGATCCCCTGAATCAGAAATAAATCCCTAATATTTATTGGGAATTAAGTAACCCATACAATGTGGAAGTAACTCCTCTCAAGGTATCAGCCTTGTCACAAAAAGTTTCAAAGAGGGTTTTCCCAGGGTATTGGCTTCTGAAGACAGCCATTGCTGGGCACGGACTTTTATGGTCCGGAATACTGATACGCTGACATTAGGGATAAAGCACAGGACTGCTTCTATGGCCAAGTCCAAAAGCAAAGCACGTTCAAGCAGCATTGTCTGAATTATCAGGAAGGCTGCTCACCATGTAAAAATGTTGCTAGCAGTAATTTTGTTATGGGTTTGACAGTTGCTTGGTTTTGATTGTAAGTATTACTATCCTTAACATAAGGCATGGGGGTAATCTGAATGGAGCGGCAGTTACTACCCTTAACAGACACATGGGGGTAACCTGCTTAGAGAGACAGTTACTAACACAAGAAACTTGCTGGACAGACTGGATGGACCATTTGGTCATTTTCTGCCGACAATACTATATTACTATATTTTACTATGGTACTGTTTTTTCATCCTTCCACTGGGCTAAGTTCCAGTCCTCACTCACAGCAACCAGTACCCGTGATCACCCCAGGGCTTTTTCATGACAGCTCACAGGGTTTTATTATCTATTTGATTAGATCCTCTTGTTGATCTGAAAGTTCTTCTGCAAGATTCACATGCTATCACCAGCCCTTCCAGCTTGTCTTATCTCCACTCAGGCTGACCCTGATGTAACATCTTCTCTTCTTAATCCTACTCGGGGCTCTTCCCAAGATTCAACACGCAAAGTGCCTTACTTTCATAATCTATTAGGCTCAACTCCTCTGCCCTCTGCCCCATGGAAGGGTCTACATGTTTACATCTGTGGCCCTGAAACAACTGTGTTGGCCTGCATGCCAGCTGCAGACCTTGGCAGCTAGCTATAGCCTTTGGGATGAATTTTCAAAACTTTATGTGCGTAAATAGCCTCTATTCACATAGGGGTAGATTTTCAGACGAGCGCGAACAGCCTACTTTTGTTTGCGCTCCAGGCGCAAACAAAAGTACGCTGGATTTTAGTAGATACGCGCGTAGTCGCGCGTATCGGCTAAAATCCTGGATCGGCGCGCGCAAGGCTATCGATTTCGTATAGCCTGCGTGCGCCGAGCCGCGCAGCCTACCCCCGTTCCCTCCTAGGCCGCTCCGAAATCGGAGCGGCCTAGAAGGGAACTTTCCTTTGCCCTCCCCTCACCTTCCCCTCCCTTCCCCTACCTAACCCACCCGCCCGGCCCTGTCTAAACCCCCATCCTACCTTTGTCGGGGGATTTACGCCTCCCGGAGGGAGGCGTAAATCCCCGCGCGCCAGCGGGCCTCCTGCGCGCCGGGCCGCGACCTGGGGGCGGGTACGGAGGGCGCGGCCACGCCCCCGGGCCGTAGCCACGCCCCCGTACCCGCCCCCAAAACGCTGCCGACACGCCCCCGCAACGCCGCACGCTCCGGCCCCGCCCCCGACACGCCTCCCGACACGCCCACTCCGAAAACCCCGGGACTTACGCGAATCCCGGGGTTCTGCGCGCGCCGGTGAGCCTATGTAAAATAGGCTCACCGGCGCGCAGGGCCCTGCTCGCGTAAATCCGCCCGGTTTTGGGCGGATTTACGCGAGCAGGGCTCTGAAAATCCGCCCCATATTCTCAATTTTATTAAAGATGAAAATACATGCATATTTTCACTTTTGCTCACACATATTTGTATGTAAAAAATTGGTCAGTCTGGGGCACTCCAGGGCAGGAGCAAATATACACGTACATTTGCCAACCTACTCGTATATTTTGCACCTGCTAATTATTTGGCATTAGTGATATTAAACAGGTTTATTGGTAGCCCTGCAAGGGTAGGAGGTCTGCGTGAACAGGGGGGAAATTCAGGCTGAAAAACCAGGAAGGTCTCGATGACCTGGAGAAGGGCTGGGCGAACTGGTGGACTAATTGGTAAACTAGTTAATTTCATTTACGCGGGCATGTTTTGAAATTGGCCAACTTATGCAAGGAAGTCCTACTTTACTTTTGCGCACAAAATATATGTGCGTACGTTTTTAAAATAGGTAGGAAATATGGGGTCGATTTTAAGACCCGCGTGTGCATGTGTCCTTGTGCTCGCGGTTCCCGGCGCGGTTCCCGGCGCGGTTCCCGGCGCGCGCACATGGACGGCGCGCGCACATGGACGCAGCGATTTTATAACATGCGCACGCATGTTATAAAATCCAATGGCCGTGCAGACTGGGAGGGAACTTTCCTATCCCTAACCTTACCCTTCCTACCTCTTCCCCTCTCCTCCCCGACCCCTTCTCCCCTACCTAAATTTTTTACCTTGCTGCTCTTCTGGAACAGCAGTAGATTCCACATGCCTGTGGGCTGCCGGCGCACACTTCCCCAGACAGCGTCGAATGACACTGTCCCGCCCTGCTGCCCCGCCCTGCCCCTCTTCGCCCAGACCATGCCTCCCGGCCCACCCCTTTCTTTCGGCCCGGTACTTCGGCGCATAACAGGGGTTACACATGTGGCAGGGCCCTTTGTAAAATGCGCGGTGTGCACAGAGCCCGGCCACATTCGTAACCCCTGTTTTTTTACGTGCAGCGGGCTTTTAAAATATACTTGTAAATGCGCATTCAATGCTTTGATGTATGTAGTTTCTATGCACAGCATAGATACGTGCACATGTTGTGGGGTAGAGATATGCTATTTTATAAAATGTGCATATGTGGTATGCATGGGTTATGAAATACTTGTGTACATCTTGTCGCGGCCATATACGCGCATATATGTGTCACCACGCATAGTTGTTTGAAAGTTATCCTTCCTGTTTCCCCATCTATCTACTTCCTTTTCTCTCTGTGGGCTCAGTCCATGATGTTCCTGCCTCAGGACTGTCTCTGGCCACACCCAGCAGTGTCCCTTTCCTGCAAAACCATGGCCTCACGTCTGCACTCTACAGCCCTTCTGATTTCTGGGATTTTGGCACTGAAGTGCTGGCATTTATCCAGCCAAAGAAGCAAGCTGACTAGTGCAGCATCAAAAAGAAGTGCTTCCCCCTCTTATGGTTCCCCTGTCATCTTCCCCTCTTGTGTTAGACAATTCCTCCCAGATTGATAAACTATCACTCAGCCTCCTTCCTGAGTTCTGGTTGCCAACATCATTCTACTGGGCTCCAGGAGAGCCAAATAATCAGCCCTGTATTAATAGCGTGAAGGAGAATGCTTTTCTAACTGGAATAATCTCACTGGTAGGAACAAAGAGTTACATGCAAGTCCCAATGACAATGACACCTGTGCTCCTGTTTCCATTTCACTGAAGGGGAAAGCAAACGGTTCCCCATTGCCAAGGATACATGGAGTAAGTCCTTGCTCTACCTGATTGCATCAATGGAAATTTAGTTCTGCTTTTCTTCAAAATATTCGAATCAAGAGTCTATAGGAGCGATGGGGGTGCAGCCAGCACCAGTTCAGCCTGTTCCTTTTGACGTGAAGTCAACTGGAACCCGTAGCTCTATGGATCTATTAGGACAATTAAATCTAACAGAGTTGAACTCTCCGGATCAGTCTGCACCCAGCTCAGCCGTACTTCTGCAGTGAGTACGTTGAGGCGGGAGAGGAAAGAGAGGGCACACACTGACCTAAACAGTGTAAGCCTCCTGTAATTAGCCAGCCGCCTGGGTTAACCTTTTTTTGTTGCAAGAGAGTCACAAATGGAAAACTGAGCTTTCCTCACATCAAAGCAGATAAATATGTTTAGGCAGCGCAAAATGTGTTTACTCTAAAAATAATACAGAAAGCATCAGCAGGGGTTTTCTGACTGACGTTCTGTCCAAAACCATTTTTTTGCAAAGCAAGAAACAGTCTAAAACGTACCCAAATTGTATTTCTTAGTTCTTTGCCTTCTGGGAAGCAGACGTGCTGTATCTGGCTCGAGGAAGCAAAATATGTTCGGTAAAAGAAACAGCATTTGAAGTAGCAAAATCAGCTGCTGCAAGCAACTTCTATGGCTGAAATTTCTGGCTGAGCGCTGTCTTCTACTCTTTTTAACTGATTCCTTTCTCCTTTGGGTAAACTTCTTAAGGCATTAGAACTTACCTATTTCATCTATGCTGATGATATACAACTGTTTATCCCACCCATGTGCTGCTAATGGTTGTTTTCCTGAGTTGTTTTTTCAAAAATGCATGTCCAATATAAAAAAACAATTGGCTGGCGTGTATATTGGTTGTCCTTGAATGTATTGAAAACCAGGTTGCAGTGTGGGGGGGGGGGGGGGGGGGGTACGTTTTGAAGGCGCATCTTTGTCTATACTTTCTGAGTTGAGAAGGATGGATGTTCTTTGAGACTCACAGCTGACTTTGCGCCCACATGTTCGCCATTTGGCTAAGGCAGCTTCTTATAAATTAAAGATGTTGAAAACCAAGAAAATTTTTATTGCCAGCAGAAATGTTCGGCACCGTGCTCCAATCCCTAGTTTTATAGGACATCTTGTTTCTTGTAGCAGCCTCTGCGCCGATCTTCCCGAAAAACTGTTGCATTTGCTTCAGCTAGTACAACATGCTGCCGCCCGACGACTTAGGGGGTCATCGCGGAGTGACCATATAAAGCCGGTAATGCAGGAGTCGCATTGTCTCCCAGTAAGGTACGGGTCTAGGTTCAAAATGTTAGCAGTAGCACACAAATGATTCAATGTTGAACGTGCTTGTCTAGTTCAAAGTTAAAATGCAATGGTATACCGCTGCTCATTCCTTACCATCTGCCTGGCCAATGGTTGCTTTTGGTGCCCATTAATCGTGATTATAAGAACCACCAGTTTTGTGGAATGCACTGCCAATACAGCTTAAGGAGGGAATTGATAATATAAAGGAGGCTAATATTCAAAGCTACTTAGCTGGATAAATAGAGATTTATCTGGCTAAGTGGCAGCTGCTGAATATCCAGTTATGTTCAGCGGCCAGCATTTAGCTGGATAAGCCACTTATCCAGCTAAGTAAATAACTGGATAGCCAGTGGGAAGGCAATGGGCAAAACAAGGCAGCTCTACTTAGCTGAATAACTTAGCCAGATAAGTGCCGATATTTGGACTTATCCAGTTAGGTTAATTGGATAAGTTAGACCTGCCATAGAGCGGATAAAACTTACCTAGCTAAGTAGCACCAACTTTGAGAGTATTCAGCAGGATAGCCGTGCTGCTGAATATCCCATGTAATTTAGCCAGACAATGTGGGAAATATGCGCTTGCCAGCAAGCCATTTCAGGGTTTAAACACTTAACTTCCCTTCTCCCTGACCTTTGCCTGAATAAAAGCATCACTTGTGCTTAAGTCTCTGCCAAGGAGAGGATACCTGACTTCATGTATTTCTCTGGCTTATAATTATTCCTGATAGCCTGAAAGTAGGGCTGGGTGTTCCCTAGTCAGAGGCAGGACAAAGTCAGGAGGTATAGATTTCAGCAGCCAATGAAATGATCCATGCACACCCCCTGAGCCAAAGCCAATAGTGTAGGGACTCGTCTGTTGCTATGGGGAAAGTAGCCAATCATGTAATGACACATCATCTGCCTTTGTATGAATGTACAATAAAGGAGAGCGCCAAAGCGTGCTCCAGTCCTTTTTGCTGCCTGCGATGAAAGCTGCCTCAAGTGTCTTCTTTGCCTCCATACTCTACATCTGGTGAGCCCGACAGTGATGATAAACTCCATGCTTATTTCGGCTGGTCATAGCTTAAGGTACGTACCGTTCAACAGATTTGCAATTGTAATATTTTTTTAAAAAGTACTTCTTAGTAATTTTTAAAGTATTTCTCAGCAAGTTTGTTCCCCACACTCGTGAGCATGGGCAATGATTTGACTGTACAGCAGAGGCTACATGCCAGGGAGCTGCAGCAAATCATCAATAATCATTATTTCATCACCAGAAGAAAAATAGCGCAAGTCAGCCTGGGGGACTTAGAAAAATTAATAAGTGAAATAGCTTGCCATTGCCCTTGGTATTCAATGGAGGCGGGAACTCTAAATACCCAGGAATGGATTTCAATCGGCAATTGTCTTCATACGGCTCCCAGAGCTCCCATAAAGCAAAGATTAATCTGGCAAAAATGTACAGAGGCCATCGAACACATAGAAAAAAAAAGTTTAAAGACAGCAGTTTCAAACCATGTGCTTTTAGAAGCAGGCAGACTCAATCAGAATACCCTTCCCCCATCTTATGCTCAGTCTCCCTCAGAGACAGCAAATTCTTTGTATCAGCTCTCCATACCCACACCCAAGCCCATTCACACCTCTTTAGAAAAGCAGTCCTTGAGAACAATTGAGCCACAACCTGGCCTGGGTGGGGCGATTAGCATTGAATTTCAGCAGAAAGAAAACCTTACAGAAAAAGAATTGTTGGAAGGACTTCAAGCCTTCCCCATCACAGAAAAGAACCATGAACAAAGGGGGACAGAAAATGAAACAGAACATCTGGGGACACACACTCACATGGCTCCTGTGGCTTCCTCTGCGTCCACCTCAGAGAAAAGGCCCCAGGAAACTGAAAACACTGAGGTCAGAAAAACTAGCCTTCCTCCATCTTGCCTGCAACCCCCTTCCCCCACCAACCACTCCCTGTACCCCCATTTGCCATTGCCTGAGACAGTCATTGATTCTGCATCATCAATTTGTCCAGGTAAATTACCATCTCAAACCACTGCTCCCGGTAACAATTTATGTGCCGCGGTCAGCATGGGATTTCACCTAGAACATGGAAATCTCACAAGAGAGGAATTATTGAAAGGGATTCAAGCCTCTCCTATTACAAAAGGGATTAAAGAACTAGGTGTGGCAGCAATAGAGTTGAATGCAGCCCGGAACGCCATGAGCAGTGGCTATGCCCCCAGGTCTTCAAAGAAATCAGCGTATAAGACCTTGGGCCAAGCAGCTGCACTCCTGCGTTACAAGCAAAGAAAATATCAATATGAAAAAAAGGATTTAATTAGACTCCTGCGTTACAAGCAAAGAAAATATCACTATGAAAAAAAAATGGTTTCTCTTAACAAACAGTACAGATTTGAAAAAAAAAATGGTTTCTCTTAACAAACAGTACAGATTTGGAAAAAATGGTTTCTATTAGTCTTTGAATTCAGTTACAAAAAATCTGCATACTTTGAGAGTATTTTCCCCCACAAAGTGTATTCAGAACCTTATGTTAAAACTGTACTGAAATTTGAACAATTGCTGTGTGGATTTCATGTGAGATGTTCACTTCTTGCAAAATTAATTTGGCTCACATTTAAAATGACTCCATTTCTCTGAGATTTAAGTTTATAGTTTGAATTGCTAGCGTACAGAACTTATATTTTTACTGTGATTCTCCCTTTCAGGACAAAGGTAAATTAATAATTAAATTCTATTCTGATATTCCACATTGAAAGTAAGCTCAGAGTATTATTGATTGCAACCTGGAACAATAGTTGCAATCTATAAAGTAATGATGGGGTCTCCACTAGGAGGCGCTATGCTATTCTACCGGTTATATTATATTATTGTTTTAATAATTCTGTTGTATACTAGTTTTTATTTTTCAGATCTGCGGGCCTCATGTCTTAAGGACACTTCAGTTATATTTTCTTTTTCACAAAATTTATATAGAATTCTGAACCTTAAAATTTTTACTGACAGAGGTTGCTACATATAAAGCAATCCCTCCCAAGCCTTTTCTTGCAAATTCAAATTGATTTTATTAAATTGAATAATGGAATTGATTTCTTCAAGGTTAAAAAAGTAAAAAGCTCACTTTAATCCTTATCTTAGTAATTTTTTGCTGTATGCCAGTTTTTGATATTTTCCAGATTTACAGCCTTCCTGCCATGAGGAGATGTGAAGGTGAACACTTTGCAGTTTATTTTAACATTTTTCTAACACCTTTTGACTTTTGACTTTTGATCCTTGATCTAATTTTGTTTTTGATAACTTTTTGATAAGATTTTTAGCTCAAATTATGTGTTATCTGTTGTCTGTCTTGATGCCAAGAAGACTATGAATGAATATTTGCAGAATGAATATGAATGTGTCAGTTTTGTGTAAATGCATAATGAATATGAATATGTGTCAGTTTTGTGTAAATGAATATTTGCAGGATGCATGAATATGAATATATGTCAGTCTTGTGTAACATATGTTTAATGTCATGTCTGAAATACTTGTTTGTGATTCAGCTTACAGCAAATGACTTTTCCTTTAAATGACTAATTTACATTTCTGCTATTTTACTGAATGAAAATTGATCACTGCATAAAAACTTTCTTGATAATGGGGTTACCCTCTGTTCGGAAAACTGATAATGGCTCTATTTACTGCAGCCATTCCTTTGCATGAATTTTGTCAATAATTGAACATTAAATACTTATTTGGCATCCCCTACAACACCACAGGGCAAGCCATTGTGGAGAGAGCCAATCATACCCTTAAGAGCTCTGGACCAAACAAAAAGAAAAAGGAGGGATTGCCCCTGGATTTCCCCCTAAGAAGGACTGGCTGAACAAGAACAAAGTATTGTTTTAAATCACTTTAAATCATCCAAACATATCAAATTTAAGAACACAGCCATGAGTAATCATTATGGGACTAGGGTTAGTCACCCACAGCCATCAGTTTTGTATAGAATATTTAATGTCTGGTACGGTCCCGTTCCCTTAAAATGGGGAACGAGGATATGTTTCTCTGCTTGCTTCCACAGGTATCAAGCCGTGGAAAGATGGAAAGGTGTCCAGGTCTACAGGACCCGATCCCCAACTTCTCCCTGAGCCTCCACAGCCCTCAGAAGGACAGAGACCGGACTCCTTGCAAAAAGCAGCACCACATGACCTGGGGACAGATCAAGGCCCTATCCAAACAAACTGCACAACTCTTAGAACAGCAAGGCCTTGAGAAAACTCCAGAGAACTTATTAGCCGCCTTTTCTTGCCTGAATGCCAACTCATTAACAATTTGCACAGAACTTTTCACACCTGTTGAATCGAACAGACTGTTAGATCTGCACACACATGCCAACCCAAGCCTGCGGAGAACTACTGATGCATGCTGTACCATTTAACCTTACAGTATGGACTAATTATCCTTTACAGAGAGGTTTTCATTAACTCTCCAGTTAATAATACCATACTACACATTGGTAGCCGTATTCAAGAGACTGCCGCTCTTTGTTGGGACTATGATACAGGGGATGGGAAGGGAATTCAGGTGGGAAATATCCATATTGTAACCGAACCTTTGTATTAATCACTGAACACTTACATAATTATACCACATATGTATGCAATTGGCAGATTTCAGGATGTGCAGTGGGAGACCCAAGCAGATGCAGAAAGTATAGCGGGGACGAGGGATTTACCTTTTGTAGTTATATAGCCCAAATGATAACCAATGACATGTCCACTAATCTGTTAGGAAACATATGGATGTTATGTGGGCGTAGAGCATATATGTACATTTCCCCAAGATGGAGAGACAGATGCACTTTAGGCTACATCCTCCCCTCATACTATGCAATCAAAAATTTACCCAAAGCAAGGCTCCGTAACAAAAGGGAGGCGATAAATAATCCCATAGAAAAGTATACAGAAACTCAGGTAGCTAGAAGCCTGTTTCCTCCAATGGGAACAGCTATGAATTACAGAGACTTACACATCCTAGCTAACTGGACGACTGCCCTATTTAATCAGACAGTCCATGCATTAAAACTACTTACAACAAAAGTCTCTCAGATTAGAGAAGTAGCATTACAGAACAGCTATACCTTAGAAACCATTTTAGCCTTAAAGGGTGGTGTTTGTGCATTAATTGGATCTCATTGCTGTGTGTGTACATATCAGACTATAAAGCAAACCTCACACATACCATAGAGCAGATAGAAACCATGGTTGCTGATGCACCATTTTCAGACAGAATACCAACTTCTCCATGGGACTGGCTATGGTCCTGGCTCCCTGCTATTTCTGGTCTCAAAGGGGTGATTTATATTATAATTACTGTAATTATCTTAATTATTTGCCTGTGATGCTGTATTCAGTGCATACCCAAACCTCATATCCATATTGAAACCTTGCTCTCAGCCCGGATACAAAGATGTCTTGTAAGATGCCTAATAGGGAATCCTGAGCCATGCAGCGTTGGCACACCACCTGCACCAGCTCTGGGTGATATGGAGATTCAGGAGCTCATCGGCAGCTGGCACACCACGTCGAATCAGCTTTCTTCTCTCCATAATCCCCCTTCCCCTATTTCCAGCCCATACCAAGACATAACAGATTTCAGTAAGGGTCTAAAGCTTTATTGAGCTTCCTAAACAAAAACAGAAAGGGTGAGATGTGGGAAATATGCACTTGCCAGCAAGCCATTTCAGGGTTTAAACACTTAACTTCCCTTCTCCCTGACCTTTGCCTGAATAAAAGCATCACTTGTGCTTAAGTCTCTGCCAAGGAGAGGATACCTGACTTCATGTATTTCTCTGGCTTATAATTATTCCTGATAGCCTGAAAGTAGGGCTGGGTGTTCCCTAGTCAGAGGCAGGACAAAGTCAGGAGGTATAGATTTCAGCAGCCAATGAAATGATCCGTGCACACCCCCTGAGCCAAAGCCAATAGTGTAGGGACTCGTCTGTTGCTATGGGGAAAGTAGCCAATCATGTAATGACACATCATCTGCCTTTGTATGAATGTACAATAAAGGAGAGCGCCAAAGCGTGCTCCAGTCCTTTTTGCTGCCTGCGATGAAAGCTGCCTCAAGTGTCTTCTTTGCCTCCATATTCTACAAGACAAGTCTTATCCAGCTAACTTATATAGTTGGATAACTCTGAATATTGAGGCCACTATATTTAGCAAGCAGGTCAAGGCTATTCCTTTTAGGGAGCCATTTGGATGAAGACTATTGTTGTTTGATTGTATTTGTCTGTTTATTGATTGTATTTTATGGCTGTCATTTTATGATTTCTTTTAATGTCTTTGTGATTGTTTTATTTGTAATCCACACTGAACGCTTAGCTTGGAAGATGCAGAATATAAGAATTTAAAATAAATAAATATACATCAATCTACAAAAAACCTAGACACACTGCAAATAACTCAGTTCTTTACAGAGGCAGTGTTGCGCTTCCTGGCCGCGTCCGCTCCCTGGCCGGTCCCGCTCACGTCTCCCATCCGTCTACCAGCTCCGGGCTCAGTCCCTCTGCCGCTGCAGTGAGTTCGAGGCGTCCCCGGCTCCCCCGCTCACCATCTCCAACGCCGGCCTCACAGTGGAGCTCCCAGAGTGAGGCCTTCCCTCTATAAAAAGGAAGGCCCGTTCCCCTGAACGGTGCCTTGGCAATCGGGTCGTACACTCTGGTGTCTCTAGTTTGCCTTCCTGCATTCCAGTGTCTTGCTCCTGTGTCTCCTGTTCCGGTTCCTTTGTTCCAGCATCTCCTGTGTCTCCTGTTCCAGTGTCTCCTGTTCCTTCGTCTCTCCATTATTGGTAGTACCCTTCAGACTGATCTCACGGTACTGACCTTTGCTGTTCTCTGACTACTCTTGATTGCTGCCTGACCTGACCTCTGCCTGAACTCCAACTACTCTTGATTGCTGCCTGACCTGACCTCTGCCTGAACTCCAACTACTCTTGATTGCTGCCTGACCTGACCTCTGCCTGGACTCCAACTACTCTTGATTGCTGCCTGACCTGACCTCTGCCTGAACTCCAACTACTCTTGATTGCTGCCTGACCTGACCGCTGCCTGGACTCCAACTACTCTTGATTGCTGCCTGGAACTTGACCTCTGCCTGACCTAACTACTCTTGATCGCCGCCTGGAACTTGACCTTTGCCTGACCTGACTACGCCCAGATTGACCTCTGTTACTGACCCTGCTTTGGCTGACCATTCTGGACTGATACTCTGGCTTTGATCCTCTCCATACACTCAGACACTCTTTTCTGGCCTCCTGCGACCTCTGGACTTCCCCGTTTGCACACCGACCGCACACCCTTGTTCGTGGTGGGCACTCCCATGAACTTTCTCTCTAGGAGACCCTGCGAGGCCCACCTAAGACCAGGCAGCCTGGGTAACCAAGGGCTCAACCTGAGGGAACCCCGGGTTGCTATTGGCGAAGCTCCAGCTGGCCTCTGTCTTCTCCAGTGCTCCGCCTTCTGGTGGCAGGCGCTCTCTGTGTCCGACTGGAGGGCTGTACCAATTCTGCACCTGGCCAAGGGTCCACCTCCAGCGCAACAGGCAGGAGGATCCCCGACCCCTCTTCCCAAATTCAAGAAATGTGTGACCTGCATGCCCCCTCCCCCATGACCCCCGCAACCCTGATGCAAACACTCCCATCCCACCTGGCACCTCTGACAAGACCCAGGGCCGCTGGAAGCGCAGTACAATTGAACTATTCCCAACAATAGCAATGTTAGTATATTATTTGTCAAAGCAATGCCTGATGTTGCCACGAGCAGTATGATTTTAGGGAGCCCTGGGTGAGGCAGGGTTGTGGGGAACTAGGGGGAGCATGAGAAGGGGGCCCAGAGGCAACACAGATTTCTTGAATTTAGTGGGAGGGGGGCGGGATGGGGAACTTCCTTGAGCTTATAGGTCCACAACTATTTTACATCTTTTGGGGTCTGGGGAGGTTAAGCGCAATGCTCTAATTCTTTAGTGGTGGGTGGGTGTTATCAGGCCTTTAGGCCTGCAAGGATTTTTTTCCCAGCACTTAGTTGGCTAAATTTTGAATATAGTCAGTTAGGGGTAGATTTTATAAATCTACGCGCACGCATACTTTTGTTCGCATACCAGGTGCGAACAAAAGTACGCCGGATTTTATAACATATGCGTGTAGCCGCGCGTATCTTATAAAATCCAGGGTCGGCGCGCGCAAGGGGGTGGCCTCGGAGGGAACAGGCTGCGCATGCCTTATGCGCGTAACCCTTTTAAAATCCGGCCCTTAATGTACAGCTTATCCAGGTGTACTTACCTGGATACATTTTAACTTACAACACAACCAGCCCAAAAAACTGGAACCCAAAAGTAGCAATACAGATCAAAAATCAAGGTGTCCAGAACAATAATGTAATTCATATACGCCACATCTATTGAAGAAATTTATATATGTTGGACAGCTGCCGTCTGGATCTGCTAATCAGTCAGACCCACATTCGGCAAAGTCACATTAATTTATTTAATATGTTTTATAGTTTTTTTTCATTTTACGAAAAATATTGCCTTGGGGAATAAAGAAGCCACACCAGGCTTTGATCACTTAGGTTAAGCAGTAAAAATCTAGTCACCAAAAATAATAGCTGTACTTAGCTTTAGCGGTAGAAATATAGTCCCGACGTGATCACGTTTCGGACCCAATGGGTCCTGCTTCAGGGGTCGGTGTCTAAATCCTCCAAAGTAGATGTGCAATATTAATCCCACGCGGCAAGTAAGACGGCGTTTTCAGTCAAGTAATTCCTTGGCGGTCCGCATTCGGACCTGCTAATGCAAATGGCGGCGATGCAGGGTATTTAAACATATCCACCGGATATGACGTAACAGCAGTTGTCAATCAAATCCTCAAGCGGGCGGCAGAAAAAGCTTTTGACAGGTAAACTAGTATCGAAAGTCATTCAAATTCTAGTAATTTAGCCATAAACAAAGTCTATAGGCGCTGGTACACTGACCATTATAATCATAGATCATAGACACGGAAACACATGGGTAAAAATCTGCAGAGAAACACCATATTGATTCTGAACCGTAGACGTGGAGCCAAGTGCTGTTTTTCAAAACTGCAAAGTGGAGCAAAAATGTAACCACATACACAACTGAACAACATCCATAATATCAAATAAAATCACTAGGTCAAAGTATACCAGTTGAA